>NW_027397066.1:43560439-43649827 GCF_003265705.2 Callorhinus ursinus | reverse complement strand
AAATAAATAAATAAATAAATAAAATTGGGTTATTTATGGGTTTTGTTGTTGTTTTGCTAAGTTGTAGGAGTTTCTTATGTATTTTGGATATTAATCCCTTATCAGATATATATGGTTATCAGATATTTTCTCCCATTCCATAGATTACCTTTTCATTCTTGTTTCTTCTGCTGTGCATAAGTTGTTTAACTTGAAGGAGTCCCAGTTGTCAGTGTTTGCTTTTGTTTCCTTTGTTTTTGGTGTCATATCCAGGATATGATTTCCAAATCCTGTGTCCTGAAACTTTCCCTTTTGTTTTCCTCTAGGAGTTTTATAGTTTCAGGTCTTACATTTAAGTCTTTAATCCATATTGATTTGGTTTTTGTGTATGGTGTAAGGTAGGGACCATCCAGTTTCAGTCTTTTTTTGCATGTGGATATACTGTTTTCCCTGCACTGTTTGTTAAAGACACTATGCTTTCTGGTTATGTAGTCTTGGCACACTTGTTGAAGATCATTTGACCATATATGCCTAGGTTTATTTCTGGGCTCTCTGTTCTTTACCATTGGTCAGTGCGTTCGTCTTTATGCCACTTCCATAACATTTGATTACTGTAGCTTTGTAATAACATTTACAGGTTAGGAAGTGTGAGGCCTTCAGCTTTGTTCTTTTTTCTCAGTATTGTTTTTGACTAGTTGAGATCCTTTGTTGTTGCATATGAATTTTAGGATTCTTTTTCAGTTTCTGCAAAGAATGCCATTGGGATTTTGATAGAGATTACGTTGAATCTGTAGATGACATTGGGTAATATGGACAATTTTAATGATACTAAATCTTCTATAAACATCCTCTGTATGTCCACTGTAAACTTCCCTCCATTTATTTGTGTCTTATTTCTTATTTCAGAAAACTATTTTATAGTTTTCAGTGTACAACTCTTTTGCCTTTTTCGTTAGGTTTGTTACTATTTTATTCTTTTTGATGCTATTGTAAATGACATTTTTTTAATTTCCTTTTCAGATTGTTTATTGTTAGTGTATATAGAAGTGCAGCTGATTTTTGTGTGTTGATTTTGTATCCTGCAACTTTGACATTTGTTAGTTCTAATGGGTTTTTTGTGGAATCTTTAGGGTTTTCTGCATATAAGATCATGTCATCTGTGAACAGGGATAATTTTACTTCTTACTTTCGGATTTGTGTAAGCCTTTTTTTCTTACCTAATTACTCTAGCTCAAATTTCCAGTACAGTGTTGAATACAAGTGGTAAGAGTGGGCATCCTTGCGTTGTTCCTCATCTTAGAGGGAAGGCTTTCAGTTTTTCACTGTTGATCATGATGTTAGCTCTGGGCTTTTTTTTTTTTTCCTTCCTTCTAACTTTGGACTTGTTTGTTCTTTCTCTGGTTCCTTGAGGTGTAAAGTTAGGATTCATTTTTGAGATTTTTCCTTTTTTTTTAGAATTGGATTTTGTTTTATTTATGAGATTTATTTATTTATTTTTAATTGAGAGTGGGGCTGGGGGAAGGGGCAGGGGGGTTAGAGAGAATCTCAAGCAGACTCTGTGCTGAGCATGGAGCCCAGTGCTGGGCTTGATTTCATGACCCTGAGATCATAACCTAAACTGAAACCAAGAGTTGGATGCTTAACTGACTGTGCCACCCAGGTGCCCCCAAGATATTTTTTCTTTTTTAATGTAGTATTTACCACTATAAACTTCCCTGTTAGTACTGCTTTTGCTGCATCCCATAAGTTTTGATGTGTTATGTTTTTGTTTGTCTCCAGGTTTCTAATTTCCCTTTTGATTTCTTCTTTGATCCACTGCTTAAGGGTGTGTGTTGTTTAATTTTCATGCATTTGTGAATTTTTCAGTTCTGCTTGTGTTATCGATTGCTAGTTTCATTCCATTGTTGGCAGAAAAGGTAGTTGGTATGATTTCAGTCTTCATAAATTTGTTAAGACTTATTTTGTGACCTAAAATGTGATATGTCCTGGAGAATGTTCCATGTGCAGTTAAGAAGAATGTGTATTCTGCTGCTGTTGGGTGGAAAGTTCTGTATATGTCTGGAAAGTTCTGTATATGTCTGTTAAGTTGATTTGGTCTTTAATGTTACTCAAGTTGCCTGTTTCCTTATTGATATTCTATCTAGATATTTTATCCTTTTTGATACTGGGGTATTGAAATCTCTATTATTATTGTGTTGCTATCTGTTTCACTTTTCAGTTCCATCAGTATTTGTTTCAAATATTTGGGTGTTCTCATGTTGGGTGTTTATATCATTCTTACATCTTCCTGATGAATTGACCCTTTTATCATTATATAATGGCCTTTTTTTGCCTCTTGTCAGTTTTTGACTTAAAGTTTATTTTGTTGGATAGAAGCATGACCACTCCTGCTCTCTTTTGGTTACATTTGCATATCAGTCTTTTTACTTTTACTTTCATCCTCTGTATGTCTTTAAATCTAGAGTTGACTCTGTTGTAGACAGTAAATAGTTGGATCTTACTTTTTCTGATCCATTTAGCTACTCTTTTGATTGCTGACTTTAGTCCTTTTATATTTAAAGTAATTACTGATAGGGAAGACTTACTGTGTCCATTTTGTTATTTGTTTTTGACTGTCTTGTAGTTTTTTTGTCACTTTGTTCCTCCTATTGTCTTTGTTTTTCTTGTTGGGTTTTGTGTGTGTGTGTGTGTATGACATGCTTTGATTCCTTTCTCATTTCCTTTTGTGTATCCTCTATAGGTATTTTCTTTGTGCTTAACCATAGGTCTTACATAAAACATCTTATAGTTTTGACAATCTATATTAAACTGATGGCGCTTCAGAACTCTCTTACATATCTCTCCCTTCCACACTTTGTTATCGACATCACAAATTACATCTTTTTATCGTATATCTTATTAATGTATTTTTGTAGTTATATTTATACCTTTGTGTTTTAACTTCTATACTAAAATCAAGTTAATTGTTTTCATTTATTCTTTAAGTTATTGTGTCTTAGAAACAATTTGTAGAGTTTAACATTTATGTACACTTTGTGACTAAGTTCTAAATTTTATGTTTAAAAATTACTTTAAAACTTTTTCATGATAAACTTTTATATAAGTTAAGTAAATCTAATAAATTTTTTTGTTGTTTAAACAGAATTCTGAGAGTGATGGTCAGCCATATAGAAGAATACATTGAATCTATAGTTTTCTGAAGAATCAGTTCAAAAGATCCAAAAAATACAAAAGGTAATGAAAAGGTATCTTAGAGTGTATTTCCAGCAAAATATATAAATGAATCCATAAACTTATTTTGACGTACTAATTTGAGGAATGTTTTATTTTAAAAATTTTCCTGTTGTATTAATTTATTCCAAATACTTGATGCTACTTTAGGTACTGAGAATACAGTGATGAACAAGACAGAAGTTGTCCCTGCTCTCCTTAGGATTGCATTCTAAAGGGAGGGAGGACAAATAATAAACCAATGAAACATTTGTTGGTCAATGCAGAGAATTAAAATGGATAATGTGATAGAGACTGGTGACTGCCTTCATTATTGAAAGAAATAGGAAATATTTGAAAGCTTTCATTGAAGAAGAATATTTCAGTTAAGATCTGAATGGCAAGAATATGCCAGCCCTATGATGATCTGAGAGAGGAGATTTACAGGCAGTAAATGAAAATGACCATGGAATACTTTAGGAACAGAAAGAAAAAAAGGTGACTGGTGTATAATAGATGAGGGGAAGAGTATATGGAAGTTAGGTTGGAGAAGAAAACTGGGAGAGGAGCAAATTCTGTAAATTTGCAGAATTAAAGAATGCTCTGTAAGAAAGTACTCTGTAAGAGTGCTTTCTCTGTAAGAAAGTCAAGTGTTCTCTTTTGCTGTATAATATTTTAGACACCTGTAAAATCTGTAAAAATATCAAAGGTAGTTGTTTATAAGACTCTGAAGTTGAGAATCTGGTCTAGGGGTGTGGATTTGGGATTTATTGGTATAGAGAGATACTTAGAGGAGTATGTCTGGATGAAATTATCTAGGAAGTGTACATAGATTAAGAAGGATTTAGCCTTAGGACATGCCAGTGTTAATCAGAGGAGAAGGAACAGCCAATGAGATGTGTAAAAAATCAGGAAAGTGTTCTGTCACAGAAGGTAAAAAAAGAAAAGTAATAAAAGCAGAGGTGATCAGTTACATCAAATGTTATCAAGAGGTAAAATAGAGAGTAAAGGAACCATTAGATTTGGCAACATGAATGTCTTTTATAACTGTAATAAGAGTGAACAATCTCAGTGGGAATGTGTGAGGGTGAAAGCCTGATTAAAATTGATGAAGAGAAAAATGGGGAATTTCCAGTTAAAGATGGCAGAAAATACAATTAAGTTCTGTTTCTTCTTGAAACTCCATTAAAGCTAAAGTAGAAGGATTTTTTTTTTTTAACAAAAGACATAACTTCACAAGAACAAAGAGAAGAGAAGAAACAATTACAACAAAATTTTGGAAGCTGAAAAGCAAAAGGAAGTGTGATATCTATCTTATGGATCTTAGAATCCTGAACCAGCTGTGAGAATGATGAGAAACAAACTTTTATGGCGCTATAGAACCTCTAAAATGTCAGGAATTGAGAGCATGCTTTACTTCTGCAAAGGAGTAAGAGTGGGACTAAACACAGGCCGATTTGTTGCCAGTCTAAGAGGTGATTATATTTCATAGATCCTTTTCTTGACCTTGGAATTCCAGGCAACTACCTCTTCTCTATCTTAGCAGAAGGCTAAAAATTTATTCTCTACTAAGGATAAAATAGAGATGCACCAAACATGGTTGAGAATGGGAGTACCATATTGAAAATAGGGGGATTAAGAACCTAGGCTACCATTTTTTTATAATTTTTAGTCAGTAGTTTAGAAGATTCTTTTCTGGAAATTGTAACCAGCCTGAGAGAAAAGAGCTAAAGATACATACTTAAAGAATTTCCCCAAAGAAATATTCCAACCTGGTATCCCTGCAATAAAGTTCATAGTCAGCAAGCCCTATCACACAGAGCTTCAGTGATCTTTTTAGACCCCATCCTTAAATGAGCTGGTCACCAGAGATCACTAAACATTTTAGGAAAACCTCTTATGTAAGAGCCAAATATCATGCCAAAGGAAAATGCCAGGTTAGGGGAAATGGTGACCAGGCAGGCAGGTAAAAATTAAAACACAAAACTATTGTTTAATAGTTTCAGAGAGGTAAGAGGAGATGCTAAATCCATGAAACATGAAAGAAAAACAATTAAATTAGAAATGAAAAACTCAGTGGAAGAGTGGAAAAGTAAAACTGAGATTTTGATCACCGGTTGCTGGTTATAGAGAGCCTCCAGTCCCGACAGGAATAGGTCAGAAGCTACCAAGATAAATAGCTATGAGATTAAATTGGTAGAATGTGTAATGTGTTTGAAGATACTAAGAGGAAATTTAGACAGGGAAGAGTTTGGGGCTGAATTGGTGATAAGTCTATAGAAAAGTAAGTCAATAATAAAACAATGATTAACTCTAGGGAAAATTATTTAGAAAGGGGAGGCGATTGTAGTATGCTGTATGGCTCAGCTGTGAATTGCATTTAGAGAGTCATTATAATGTTAACTCTGAATATAACCACCTAGCCAAAATTATGATACTGGGAGTTTGGGCAAGTATGTATTTATATGAGGTAAGGATGGGGAGTCAAAGAGAACTAAATTCTTATTTTTCTTAGTGCAGTTCAGTAGATTATGCCTGAAATATAAGACTCTTTTGAGAGCAAAAGGAGACATTTTAATAATTACATTGGGACAACTTGAATAAGTTGGGACTGTTTAGGCACCCTACCTAAAACGGAAGAAATCAAGAAGTAACAAAATAAAGGATATTGGAGTGTTAACTGCCAGAAGAAACAGTTCAGGAGGTGAAAGTGGTGGAAAATGGGAAATGGGGATCAGAGGACCGAGGACTTCTGATTTTTTAATAAATCTTGTAAAACTTTGTGGACACTTTAGACTTTGAACATGTATACATTGGTGAAAATAAACACTAAATTTTAAAGGAAGGGAGAGAATGGAATTAAAGATGTTGTAACAGCAACTGTACTCTGCCATGCAGTTTTCCTGTGAGAAGGAGCAGAAAAGGAGAGGTAGTACCTGAAGGGGGTTAGTGGGTCAAGGGTTGTTCTGTTTTGTTTTTTAAGGTAAAATACTAAGATGTTGATCAGAAAAATCCAGTTATCAAGAGAGGAGTTCGTGATGTAAGAATGGAAAGCCTTGAGAGATGACAGCAGATGGGATTCAGAGGACTAGTGCTGTGTCATTAGATACTGCAGTTTATTTTTAATAGAGAATGTGTTGTTTTATATATAAGGGTTCTTTTCCAAAGATGGATTTCCAGGCACTGAGATTTTGTTAATTATGTTAATGTTGCATACTGAATTAAAAACATATCTGCTTCTGTATTTGGCAAAGTTTGAATGTTTTATAAAGTTTCTTAGTTATTAATATCTCCCCATTTCATAAATATTTTTAAAATATATATTTTAAAGATTTTGTTTATCAGAGAGAGAGCGAGAGAGCACGTGCAGGGGGAGCAGCGGACAGAGGGACTAGCGGGCTCCCCGGTGAGCAGGGAGCCCCATGCAGGACTCCTGGGATCATGACCTGAGTGAAGGCAGACGCTTAGCCGACTGAGCCACCCAGGGTTCCCTCATCAATACTTTTTAAAGCTTGTTTTTAAAATGATATTTATGAAAGACTTCTGCCATTCTTGTCCTTTACATCATAAAATAGTAATATCACTGGAAAGCTGGGAAGTCATCACTGAGTGACTTAGAGTTCAAGTTGCTTATGTAAAGGAGCGGTTGATTCCTAGCTGAAACTTGATCCTTGGTAATTTAATTTGTGAACTTTGGATTCTAGTAACTGTAACTGATCCTTTCAAAGACATTATTGTATACCATGCTGACCTGGTTATGTCAGTATTTAAGAAAGAAGGTTTTTAAAGATTTTATTTATTTATTAGAGAGAGAGGGAGGGAGAGAGCATATGCACAAGCAGGGGGAGGGGCAGAGGGACAAGGGGACTCCGTGCTGAGTGTGGAGCCCTAGGTGGGACTCCATCCCACGACCCCGAGATCATGATCTGAGCCCCCAAGAAAAAAAAGACATTATTATTTAATTTAATAATAAAATTTGACCTGTATTGGATTATATACTTGAAATTCCATGCTGTGTACAGGGACATCACTTATTTTTTAAAACTGAATCCTTAGAATCCATAGCATGGGAAGTGTGACTCTGGATAGTTTTTTTTGGTACTGAAAATGTGAGGCCTAGGGTAGTTCCAAAACAAGACCTTTTGGCTGTTCCCCCATTACCATTGTGTTTTGAGAAAATTAATTTGGCACCATTTAAGAAGTGAAGAGGAAACTCCTTACAGTTGGCTCTAGAGTAGTTAGTTGGGCCTATTTCACTTCTTCCCTTCCCTTTCCCTTAAATATACCCTGTCAATTGGCTAGAAAGGAGAAAAAAAGATCTTGGACTAGACTATTAGAGAAACGTATAGTCTTAAGTTGTTCAGTTAGCGCAGTAAATGTTTGGAAAGCATATTGTTAACAACATTAGTAAAATAGCCTAATAAAGCATTGGCCTGTAGCTTCTAAACCATTTTGGGTTCAGTTAGGATGGCCCTTCCTACAGTCCAAACCCTAATTCTTGGGGTCTTTTTTTTTTTTTCCCTCCTAGTTTGTCCTATATTCTACCTTTTGATAATTAAAGAAGCATATACTTGGTGCCACATAAGACTCAGATCTGGCCTTTTTACTTTAAAGTGAAACTTTACTTTGCTGTTACTTTTGCACTGTTCTTTTTGTTCTAGTAACAGAACCAGCCTCTGTTATTACTGTGATGGTAGGTATGTCTCTTAGACCGGAGGGTTGTGCTTAGGTCATCTTTAAAGTCTCTTCTGACTCTCAAATTGTGTAATTCCATGTTTCATCTGCTGACGTTGACCCAGACACTTAAAACCGGTATCTTAGGGGCACCTGGGTGGCTCAGCTGTTTAAGCGTCTGCCTTCGGCTCAGGTCATGATCCCAGGTCCTGGGATCGAGCCCCACATTGGGCTCCCTGCTCAAGCAGGAAGCCTGCTTCTCCCTCTCCCACTCCCCCTGCTTGTGTTCCCTCTTGCGCTGTGACTCTCTGTCAAATAAATAATATCTTCAAAAAAAAAAAAAGTATCTTATCTAGTGTTCATTCTTTTTGTTTTTACCTCTGACTCCCCACTCATTTTCTTTTAAGAGCTCTTTGCCCTTTGCAGTCTTACTTCTATAGCCATAACCACATGGGCTCTACAGTATCATTAAGCAAGGACCACTCGCTTGCTCCATCATGCCTATACATTTGAAAACAGTGAATATCTCATGCCTCAAAACTGTTAGGGTTTTTATTAGCATTAAGGTGTTTGTTCAATATTTAATTCGTGACTATAGGATATAAGTATCTTGTGTGAATAAAATCTGCCTTACACTTTAGAAAAACTATAGAATATAGCATGACAAATTTTAGGCTTATGATTCCGTTTTTAAAGTACTAAGTCTTAATTCCTTCAATGTGGATATGAGACTCCTTATAAAAAAAGCTCTTCCCTCCCTCCTTTTCTTTGCTTTTCTCTTTTCTTTTCAAGTGATCTCTACACCCAGGTGGGGCTTGAAGCCACAGCCCCTAGACTGAGTTGCATGCTGTACTGCCTGAGCCAGCCGGGCACATCCCAATAAGGCTCTTTTCTACTTGTCTCGCCTTCACCCTTCTATCCACTCTTATTCTCATTTTATGCTCTAGTAATTAAACTTTAACTTGTAACACGGCTAGATTTTTCTCTAAAGAAAATGCTAAACCTCTTAAGTTTCTCAAATAGGATGCTCCCTTGTCTCATAAAGGCCTGTGCCTTTGCAAATTGCCATTCTTGTGGCTTCGCATCCTTTTGGATATTACCTTTTCTTGTCCTCTGGTCTATTATTTCTCATATCTAAATGGTCATACAAATCACATGGGGACCTTGTTAAAATGTAGATTCTGATTCAGTAGGACTGTCTTTTAACAAGGCCTCAGATGATGCCAGTGCTGATGGTCTCTGCACCATATTTTTAGTAACAATCTAGACTACCTGACAAACTCATTGTCAAGAATATTTCCTTTGACTCCTGTCTATATACTTTATATCCTCTATTTACTGTATATCCTCTCTTTTATTATTATTATTTAGGTATCTGTCTCCCTATTCAATTGCAGATTTTTGCCTACAGGGACTGTGTCTTTTATCCTTGTATCCCTAAAGCTTAGCCTACTATTTAATAGAAAATAGGCTTTCAACAAATGTTTGTTGTTGATTAGATTTTTTAAATTAAAGAATAGTTGACATACAATGTTATATTAGTTTCAGGTATAAACAGTGACTGAGCAATTCTGTACATTACACATGCTCACCATGATAAGTGTAGTTACCATCTGTCATACAGTGTTATTACGGTATTATTGACTATATTCCCTGTGCTTTTTTTTTTAAGATTTTATTTATTTATTTGACAGAGAGAGACATAGTGAGAGAAGGAACACAAGTAGGGGGAGTGGGAGAGGCAGAAGCAGGGTTCCTACTGAGCAGGGAGCCCGATGCGGGGTTTGATCCCAGGACCCTGGGATCATGACCTGAGCCGAAGGCAGACGCTTAACGACTGAGCGACCCAGACGCCCATGTGCTGTACTTTTTATTCCCATGACTTACTTATTTTATAACTGGCAGTTTGTACACCTTACTTCCCTTCACCTGGCTCACTCATCCTCCCACTCCCCTCCGGCAACTACCAGTTTATTCTTTGTATTTATGAGTCTGTTTCTGTTTTATTTTGTGTTTTAGATTTCACATATAAATGTAATCATACGGAATTTGTCTTTGTCTGACTTATTTCACGCAATATGATACCTTCTAGGTTCATCCATGCTGTCAAGATTGGCAAGATTTCATCCTTTTTTATGGCTGAGTAATATTTCACTGTACACACATCACACACACACACACACACTCTCACACCACATCTTCTTCATCCATTCATCTATATCGATGGGCCCCTAGGTTGTTTCTCTCTCTTGGCTGTTGTAAATACTGATGCATGAACATAGGGGTGTACATATCTTTTTGAATTAGGACCTATTCACAGTTACATACTCTAATTAATATATATACTAAAGATTAAGAGTAGCCTTTTTTATTACCTTATAATAGAAAATGAATCCTCAATTTTTTTCCCCTGTGTTCCTTTTTTAGAAGGAAGCCTCACATGTGCCCCATCTATTTGCTTGAAAATAATGTTTCAGCCCTGGGTACAAACCAAAACATTTGAATTCTCTGTGATAACCTACAGTGTTCCTCAACATTACTATGTTTGTAGAAGTAAATTTTTTTAAAACTAATGACTGTTTATTTTTCCTTCCACCCAAGGAGAAGTACAAATGTCTACCACAAGACGGAAACGTTATATGTTATGTTGTTTACCGTAAGCTGTAGTAAAATGAGCTCGATTGTTGACAGGTATGTTTTTAAAGACTCTTTATTTTGAATCCTATAAAGCTATTTTAAAATTTATTATTAGAGTAATGGTCTGTATCAAACTGATAAAAGGAGTTTCATGTTTAAGCATAATTCCTATTATGTTCAATTTCCATATTGAGCAAACAGTGTAATAGTAAGACATACCGATATTATCTATAGCCAAAGTCAGCAGCATATGGTTTGTGTCCTAAACAGATCTTGAACAGTAATTTCGAGTATCTGGTCAGAGCTCCTCTGAAAGAAATTGTGACAGTGGCAAATGTTTCCTTGGCATCTTGTGGAATCTTGTATCTCCTTATGTCTTGTTTTTTTCTCCTTAACTATTGGTGCTAACTCCATCCCTTTAAGCATTTTCGCATTTGTGATTGATAAGTGATAACTATAATTAGGATTTTATTAGTTAAAATTATAGTCTTTAAATCATACTCTTACGAGGAGGATAAACCTTGTTTTTTGATTTTAAGACTTTTTTGTTTGTTTGTTTACATTTTAACACCTCTGACACTGAGCTTCATCTTACAATTGCCTTATCGTAGTTTAATTGGTAGCATTTTTTTTCCGTCTTGGTGGCATATAAAATACTCATAAGTGTTTATAAAGATCAGTGGTGTCTTTAATTTGATGAAATACAGTAACATATTTTAAGCTCTTACTCTTTGACAGCTCTTTTGCTGTCGAGTACTTTTTATATGTTACTTCATTTAACCTCACAATAATGCCATGAGATTTTACAGCTGAGGAAATGATAGGGAAGTTGAATAACTTGTTTAAGGTCACATAATTAAGTGCTGAGCTGGAGTTATGACCTGTGTTGGTCTGTCTGACACTAAAGTTCCTGTATTTTTATTGTAGTATACTGTGTGATTCTTCCATAGAGGATTCTTTAAGAGTTTTGTAGCTAGAGTTGTATACAGAAGTGACCTTTGATGTCTGGGGCCAGCCTATCTCCCTTTCCTGTGAGATAAACAGTGAAGATATATCTCTACCAGAACTTAAGACCTAAGGGGCAAAGAGCTTCCTTAGAGAGGCCTGCCTGCAGCACTGCCATAGATTGGGGCTATGCCATATTTTCAGGTGGGCTCTATGTATAGTTGTCTCCTCAGAAAGAGTGTTCCTTCAGTGCTCCTAAGAGATTAAATATGATTGTGGTATTATGCTTCTCGATGATTGCCAGTTCCCATTCTAGACAATATGATATCTAGAGATAACATCCGTGTTCAGACAGAAGGAGTGACTTTTAATATGAGTTCATAATCTCTGGGAATATCATGAAAATTATGGACTCTCTCTTCAATAACATGCATATACATACAAAAGTTTTCATAAATTGCAAAGCACACATGGAACTCTGAAAGTCCAGACATGGAGCTCTATGATACAAGATTTTCAGATGTTCTCAGCAGTGGGTCCAGTAGGCACTATATATGCCTTTATATGCCACAGAAAGGTGTGGTTAAAGTAGTGAATAGTGAATTCATGAATTCATATGAAATTATTTAATATTGCTACTTAGGTTAAAGAGTTAGCTACCAGTGCTCTTGATTTCACTTGTTAGAATGCTATTCCCCCAGATCTTCCCATAACCAACCCCTCTTGTCACTTAGATCTCAGTTTAAATGTCCTCACCTCAGCAGGCCCTTCCCTAACCACTCGGATTAAAGTAACATCACAGTAACTAAAAAATCACCCCTTTTTTTAAAAATATAAAACTTTCCATCGTGTATTCCCTTCTTGATTTGTTTCGTTCTACTAGAAAATAAGCTGTAGGAGAGCAGGGATTTCTATGTCTGATTAACTGCTTTAATGCTCTGTAATCTTGTCCAGAACAGAGCCTGGCACATGAGTATTAATAAATACTTGTCAAATTAGTCAGTAATGAATGAAATGTGTTAATATAAGTTAAATGCTAGATACTGTGCTGTTTATGAATGATTTCTGGTTTTATAACATGAATGTCTCAAAATAAATTTTTAAGCTACGCTCTTATATGGCAAATACACTGACTTTCTGTAGTTTTCATTGATTACTAACAGTTTGAAACAAGGTATTAACCTCTGATTAAATTAAATTCTGGTTTAGCATGTCATATATAGTACATAAGTAGTTTTAAAATTCACATTTGTGATAAACTTTTAAAAAATGTAATTAAACATGGATAAACTTTAATTTTCTACTTGTTAGAAAACAGGTTAGCAGTTAATTGAGTTTGAATTTGTACAGTCCTTTAACTCTACAAAAATCCTAGGATATAACTGATTTGATTCACATGTCATTTTGGAATTGCTGTTGCTTAATGAGTTTGCTCTTATTTTCTCTATCCACTTTCTTTTTGCTTTTAGAGAAGATGGTAGTATTTTTGATGGGTTGGTGGAAGAAGATGACAAGGACAAAGCAAAAAGGTAGTTCAACTTAAGATGTAAAATAGTAAATAAATGAATAAATAAGTAAATGTAAAAGTAAATAAATCGTAAATTAGTGATTTCCAAAAGCTGTCTGTCTTAAGAACTTAGATATATTAGCAAGGTGGAAAAGCTTAGATTATCAGTATGCAGTTTATAATTTAAATAAAAGTATCCTGTAAAAGTGCTCATCTCATCACATTTTATGAGTGTATAATATCTGTAAGACATCACTAAGGATGTTAACTTTCATCACTCGGCTAAGGTAGGGTTTGCCAGATTCACCATTATAGTTACTCTTTTCCGCTTGACTTACTGCATTCTTTGGTAGCAAGTTATTAAGTGTAGCCCACCTTCAGAGTAGGAATGGAGGGAATTAAGCTCCACCTCCCATAGGAGGGGGTATCTACATATGTTTGGAATATTTCTGTAAAAACATTGTTTCCCATTTTTCTATGTCTGTATGGACTCGTGTGTTTATACTCTAGGTTATATACTCCACTGCTCTCTTATTTTGTTGCTCAAATTGTTTCAGCTGTGGCGATTGGGAGTTCTTTCAGGCTAGGCTCCTATGACCTCCACATGCCTCCATTCTCCCATAGAAGGGAAAGTAGACAGTGGGGAAAGGGAGGAAAGACTTGTTGGAGAGGTATCCTTAAGTAGGTGAGGGAATGGGATCTAGAGTCATGGTGGTACTGATGGGGGCTTCTACCTTAAATAGGAGTGTTGGCAGTTAGAGTATCAGGATGGGGAGGGTCCAGGTAGCATTATAGCAAAGTTTATAGTCCCTCAGAGTGAGTAGTAAACACTTTCTGCGTTTTTTTTTTTTTCCAGCTGTGTTGAACTGTGTGGGTGCTTAGACAAGGGTGGAGGTTGTTGTATTATACACAGATAACAAATATAAACATGTAATAAGTAATAGTTCTTATATGTCTGTATTTAGCAAAAAAATGGGGGGACTGGGATATGAAAAATACAATAACCAGGTAAGTTGCTGAATACTTTAATGAATGATTAAAATATATCTAAGAAGATTTTGAGGAAAACTATACAATGTATTCAAGGAAATAAAAAGACCTGGATTTGAAGCTAAAAATATATAGGACAACCCCTTATCCCTTAACCTCAATCTGGTGAAGGAAAGTTCTTCAGTCTGGCCTGAATGAAGAGGTAGAACTGTAAGGAATTGACTTGGACAGTCTTAAAGGCCAAGTTTATAGATGGATAAGGTAAGCTAAGTGTATTCTATTTTTGAAGACTCTGAAAGTTTGATAATGTTTTTAGGGAACCAGAAATACTGTGGCTCTGGAAGACATTGGAGAAAAAGAAAGAACCTCACTATACTGTCAGAATTAAGGAGGACCACAGTGAGCTCTGACTAAAACAATGATGAGTTCAAGTACCTTAGTGTTGAATCAAGAACAAAGGGGGTTTTATACCCATCCTCAAAATGAAACATCTGTGGCCTGTTCTCAGTGAAGTCATCACAAGGGCTGAGAAGTTCCAGCCTAAATGTAATATGAAGTGAAGTTGACTTTAGTGGTTGTGATCCAGTGATAGAGTTGGCAATATGTGATTTCTATATGTTTTCTTGCCCTGGAATAAAAATGGCTGATTTGAATTATTAATGGTAGCTGTTTGGCACTGGGCATGTTCTCCTTTGTCCCTGAGTTGTCACCTGTAAAGTGAAAATTGGTAAGAAAGTCTACCTCAGGAATAAATGAGATTTCGTAAGTGCTTGTAGTAGTGCCTAGCACATCAGTAGTATGCAGTGAGTATTGACTTTTATTTTTATCCCAATTCATGTGTTCAGATACTTCATACATGCTAATTCTCAAATGCTTATTTCTTACTCTTTTATAGAGGAATATAACTAGATCTGTATATCTAAGCCTCTTGTGTATATCTTTTAAAATGTGAAACAGGTAATTTCATTGTATCTAAATTCTTTCCAAACCATCTGTCTGCCAAAACCAGTATCACATGTTTTTATTTCACATTAATAAACAGCATTATCAGTAATTTGGGAATCCTCTTAGGTTTCTCTTTTGCTTTCCACTGCAAACCAGGTCTGATTTACCTAAAATGGATAGTTCTGCCTCTTAACCCTCAAACCCACACTACTCTGTTAACACTACCACTGCCATGGTTTATAGGCTGGGATGTTGCACTGGCCTCCTAAATGGTCATGTGGTGTCCAGGCTTGTTTGCCATACAGTAAGTTTTCAAGAGTATTTGCTAAATGAATTTGTTTCACCAAGCATTGATCCTTTCATTGCTCTGATGCCAGAATGGTCTTATTAACAAGCAGTTCTGTTCCCATCATTTTTTTGCATTAAAACATTTCAGTGCCTTCCCATGACTTTCAGGATTAAATTAAAATCCTTTTATGTAACATAAAAACTTCATGATTTTTTCCAGCATTTATGTCTTCCCCCTCTCCCCCCCCCCAGCTCTAGCATACTGGGGCAGAGAAAGCCTATTCATTGGCCATGTTAATGAGATTGAACTACTTGTGATAGGTGTTCATTCCTGTACAAGTTTCCTGTACCTGGGGTGCCTTGCATACACTCCACTACCACCCTTTTCTCACTCAGCCTTCAGTGCATGAGGATGCCATCTCTGGTTCCTCTGAATTTCCATAGGATTTGGATAAATTTCTTGAAAGAACTTGTCTTTTCCCAGTATCCCTAGCCTTTATTAGCATAGTCTCTGTTATTATAGCAAGCACTCACTGTTTGATGAAGGAGTGATTTTAGTATCTATTACGTTTCTTAAGAGGTTTGAACCATTATATTTTTTCCCAGTACTAATATAGAATAAATGCTTCTTTGTTACTGAAAAACAAAAAATAAATAAAATTATCCTCTAACCTTTTGGGAAATGAGTATACATTGCTTAAACAAAAACTGAATTAGAAAATCTAACTTCACAAAGTAGACAATTAGAGGTATTATAGAATGATTAATTACTATATGAATAATTGTATTTACTGTCTGAAGGTCTTGGTGCCACTCGATATTTGTTTACTGGTTAGCTGCTTCACATACAACAGTATTCATTATTCATTTGGCATGCATATTTTGAGTGCTTACTGTTTGTTACCCTTAAGTGCTTAGATGAAAAAATTGGGGCTCTGTTATCAAGGTGTACACAGCCTAATGGAGAGAGAGAGATATGCAAACAAATGGTTATAGCTCTGTGGTAGAGCCTGGCATACAGGAATAAAGAGGAAGACTATATGGATAAGCCTGAGGGTAGAGAGATTTTCATTTTTAGATTTGTTTGTAATTTAAAATTTACAGGAGATGGGTAACTTTCTCCTAACTAGTAATTTTGAATAATTTGTATTTACACATTATATGCAGTTCCACAAATGTATCTCAGTAATATTCATAATAACCTAATAAGGAAAATACATATTCCTGGTAAATATTAGATTAAATAAAACCTGAGATTTGAATGAGGTTTGTCTTACTGGCATTTTCCTAAGAATATGTTTGCTAAATGCTTAATATGTAAGTTCTTCAGTGATAAGCTGAGAAGAAAATTAACTGTACATTGTTGGTAACCCGTGGATAAATACTTATTACCACCTGTATTGATGGAAGTTCATGGTGTGTAGTTGTATCCAAAGTGAGCTTTGTATTAAACTATGTGTATAATCAAATGGATTGTTTGAAAGCTGCTTAATTTTTTTTTTCCATCAGAGTATCTAGAAACAAATCTGAAAAGAAACGTAGAGATCAATTTAATGTTCTCATTAAAGAACTGGGATCCATGCTTCCTGGTAATGCTAGGAAGATGGACAAATCTACTGTTCTGCAGAAGAGCATTGATTTTTTACGAAAACATAAAGGTAAAATTTTAACTTTATCAACGGATTTTTTAAAATAACAGAGTCTCCCTTAAAGCATAATGTGATAGAATCTTGACAGTGATTCTTAAAATTGGATGCTTCCTCACCTTTTTTTGAGAAAAAGAAATCAATTGTCTTTTTAAAGGTTTCCTGATATGTTCTTTATTTCATTCAACAAACATTTATTTAGTGCCTACTAAATCCTATATTCTTGGGGTGCAGAGCAGCAGTCCTGGCCCTCAGTTAACTCAAGCCAAGGAAGACAAACATGTAAACAACTAATTTTCAGTGCAGATACTTAAAACATGAGTAGTGTTTGTAAACCATAAACTTGCTATGAGAACACAGAGGAAAAAAAATGTGTCAGGAAAGCCTTAAAAATAGTTGATTTTTTAGCTGAGTCTTCCTTTTAGATTAAGTAAGGAGAACAGCGTTTCACCTGGAGGAAATAGGAAATAGTGTGTGTAAAAGCAGAAAAGCAGGGAGGGTTCAGTGTAATTGGAGCATAGTTGAGTTGGAAAATTATGGGTATATTTCAAAGAAAGGCAAGAACCACATCATGAGGGCCTTGTATGCCATTTTAAAAGATGATTTCAGTGTATGTCTAGGAAATAAACACTGTTTATAAAATAAAATGATTATTAATTGAAGAAAATCATTTTGACTAAATGAGTCATGAATAATTTAAAGAACATTGAGTATTTTCGTAACAGAGATAACAGATGGAAAACATGTAGAAGGACCTTTCTTTTTCCAGATGCAAATGAAACCGCAAAACTTCTCCGAAGGAGAATTTGTAACTAGTACTTTTATTTACTCCTCCAGGGCTTACGGAGTCATGCATTACCAGGCTGGTTTATGCTCCACCACCTCTTTGAAATTATTTTTGTTAATTTCACAAATGCCAGCAGGCCCACCCATTCTGCTGCCAATCAAACAATAGCAATAGCTTTTTCTTATACCTAATGCACTGGAAGTTTTTTTAAAAGGATTTATTTATTTATTACAGAGAGAGAGTGTGTGAGTGGGGGGGAGGCACAGAGGGAGAGAGAGACTCCCAAGCAAGCTCCATGCTTAGCGTGGAGCCAGATTCGGGTCTCGATCCTAGGATCCTGAGATCATGACCTGAGCTGAAATCAGGAGTCTGATGCTTAACCCATTGAGCCACCCAGGTGCCCCTGCACTGGAAATTTTAATCCATCCGCCACTGGCTTTTTTCCCCCCGTGGCCTGTGTTATACTGCACTTCTTCATTCACCTCCCATTCCTAACTGAAACTCTTTTTCTCCCCCTGGATCTCTTTTGTGCTCTTGCTTTCTCTAGACTCTTTTCCTTGGTTATCTCATTCCATAGCATCAATATTGCCTCTCTATTAAACTACCATATCTATATTTTTAGATGCAAACTTGTCAGTCTTTTGTTTCCAGATAACTTCTAGATCTTTCTTTTGCATGTGCTCAAACTCTGTACATCTGAAACTGTGAATTCATTTTCATTTCATCAAGTCACCTCTTTCTCTCAACTTCCTTTTTACATTTTTACAACACTACCCTTTCAGGCCCTAGGACTCAAGCTGAAAAGACTTTCAGATTTTTTTCACCTTCCTTAGTACTGTATCACAGTTGCCAAATTCTGTTGATTCTTCTGTAAATGTGTCAAGATCGCTTGTCTTCATTTTTATTGTCACCATTATCATTACATTTTACCTCTGCAAATAGTATTCTCACTAACCTTAGTGTCCCTTGTTAGCACACTCAATCCCCTCAGACATTGCAGTTCAATAAATGATTGCTGAATGAAATGAAATCATATGAATGCATTTGCCCCTGATAATAGAGGATTAATTCTGGCATTTAAGTAGGTCAGTTTTTTTTTTTTTCAAAATTGGGTATATAATTCTTACAAAAGAAAAATTTACCTTAAATTGAAAGGGAGTTCTTAAATACTTTTATTAGTACTCTAAGCCTGTGTAACTAAACTTGATGGATTTGCTTGTGGATTTAAATTCTTTTTCTCAATGTGTATAATTGGTGTGAATTTGAAAAGCATGACTATATTCCACAGAATTAGTAGCTAGACTTCTTACTCATCATATTGTAGTACAGGCATTTCCAATACGCCAAATGTTGGGTGACAATTTAATATCCTGTGTTTACATACCTGGTAATACAAAATCAAAACAGCTTATTAGTCCCTACTTTTCACTGCAAAGTAGAATATATTTTGTAAAGTAAAATCTATGTTATAGATTTTTATTTTGCCTGGTTGAATATATCTGCATTTAAAAATGGAAAAAATATTTATTACCTAAGTAGTTCAGATTTCATCATTTATAAATAGCTTTCTCATAACTAAATCCATTAGAAAAATGTTGCAAAATAAACTAATAATTTTGTTAAAATGTGTGCTCCAAGCCAGGGATTTCCAGATTTTTGACCAGTTCCCTACCACTAAGAAAACATTCAAGAGGACACTAAGCAAAACCACTCTGGGATTATTACTTTAAAGTTTTCCCCCAAATTTTAGTCTCCTTGATTAGTTCAGAATAGAGCACCTCAGATTGGAAGGAATCTTTCTGCCTGGTAATAGGCAAGCCTAAAGTCATCTTAGTTAGAAGCAGACTGACTGACTGACCTCCTTGGCTCCTTTCCTCCAGAGTCATGTCCTTACGACTGCTGTAGCTACATTCCACCATTTGAATGTCAAGAGAAGGATGAGAAGAAAGAATTTCTTTCTAATGCTTCTTTCTAATATGCTTGTTCTGGTTCTTATTTGGTTATCATGCCAAGCAGGAAGCATTCTCAGGCCTTCAGCAATACAGGCTGTCAAAGCTCCCCAAAGAAAAACCAGAGACTAGTTATTTCCAAGAGACCAAATCCAAGGAAATAACTTGCCACATTAGTCCATGTATTTCATCACACCCAAGCCCAGGCCTCCTGATACCTACCTAAACCAATGAATGTTACTGCCTGTGGTTCTCATCTTAAATAGGGAGGAGAGAAAGCAACTTGTTGGACTTTGGTACCACCCCTTACCCCTACCCTGTGTTTGGAGTATGCCACTAATGTGTCAAATAATCTTTACAGAAATCACTGCACAGTCAGATGCCAGTGAAATTCGACAGGACTGGAAACCTACATTCCTTAGTAATGAAGAATTTACACAATTAATGTTAGAGGTATGTCTAGATTTAATTTTTGAAAAGTTTTATTTTCCTTGAAAAAGATATTGTTGAGGTGACGACTTTTAGTATGGTTTTAACAATATTAATTTAATATTGAAGTCTTGATTCATTGTAAATCAAACTATATCTTCAGTTAAAATTATTATAAGTAGTACTATGTGGTAAGGTAATGTTAAATTTTCATATTTTTTAATATTATATGATTTTTGAGAGGCTTAATAAAAGTCAGAAACCTATAGCTCTCAAGTTCTTTACCTGAGGCCACTAACAACATTCAAATGAAGAATAATGTATTTTATTCATCACATGTTAAATATTATTTATGAGGGGCACCTGGCCGGCATAGTCAGTAAAGCATGCGACTCTTGATCTCACGGTCATGAGTTTGAGCCCCAGGTGTAGAGATTACTTAAAAATAAATGTTTAAAGATTTTTATTTATTTATTTGACAGAGAGAGAGAGACAGCAAGAGAGGGAACACAAGCAGGGGGAGTGGGAGAGGGAGAGAAGCAGGCTTCCCGCGGAGCAGGGAGCCCAATGTGGGGCTCGAACCCAGGACCCTGGGATCATGACCTGAGCCAAAGGCAGATTGAGCCACCCAGGTGCTCCCCAAGGATCTTTTTTAACAAATTGAAATTCACCTAAATACAAATACAAAATGATAATAAATGAAGTATTTTGAAAATACTCAAACATTGAAGTATACATTGAAAGATAGCCCTTCTTAATTCAAGTAGAAACTTTTAAAAGGAAATAAGTAAATGTTCTGTAACAAAATTATTTTTGAAAACAATTCAGAATATACTTATAATTGAAAACCCTTAATATCTCATACAGTCAGTTATAAAATTCACAAAAATTTTGAGTCACTCATATCTATCAATTTTACTTTTCTACTTTTTAATCGTTTCCTTTGTAGAATAATATAGGTATCATCTTTGTACACAAAGTACACAGCTCAGTATCAAATTTCCAGGAAAACTTAGGACACAGAGGTGGTATACTTTGGCAGTAACAGTTAAGGATAAGAAAAATAAACACTTAAAGTAGACAGAGCTGAGGAAAGCAGTCGAGGTAGGGATGTTAGAGGTTGTTAAATAATTTACATCTCTTACCCTGTTTGTTTGGATATATTATTTTAGACTGTAAGCATTTATCTGTATCATGTATGTATGTGTGATGACCATATAGCAAGTGTCTTTGTATATCAACTAAAGTCTAAAGCAACATAAAGTATTTTGCAAATTAACGAGTTATTTTTCTGTTGAAACTTTAGATGGAACAGTGAATTGCTGGATTGATTAAGTACATATTCAGTAGAAATGTTACCATATGAAAATTTGTTGGACTATATATATAACTGTGCTTAAAATCTGAAAAATAACTGAGCGCTTTTCACATATTAACTCAATGCGCACAATAATCTTATGAAGTAGAGTGTGTTAGTATCCCTTTCTTACTTTCCTTGGTTGAGGAAATCGAGGAACAAAGGGATTATGTTACCCAAAGTAACAGGGTGTAAGTAGCTCAGCTAGGATTCCCTGCAGCCTCTGATTTCCATGGCCTGCGCCTCTGTGCACACTGCCACTTGTGAAACTAGTGAAAGCTAGCCAAAGAACAGACCTTTTAGCTTAAAAACCAGCAGTTAGCTCTTTAAATTAGTGGACGCTTTAATTATAAACTAAATAGTAGTTTCTGATTTTAAGGTTTTTTCATCTAAAAGGTAAGTGTTCTCCTGTAATAAAATTATTTTATTACTTCTAAAGTTCATAAAAGAGTGGTCTATAATAGCCTTCTGATCATCTGCTCATCACTAAACTCATTGACATTGTCCAAAATTATCTTGTTAGATATAAGTAATGTATTTATGAGAGTACACACAAACTAATGTCTAAACGGAGAAAGGAAATAGCTCATTTAATCACTCAATTTTTATTTTATGATTATAATCTCAGTGCAGTGGTTTAATAAGATCTTCTATGTTAATCATAAACTACCCGCTCTGCTTTATTGGTATGAAAAATTTCTTATAAATTCACAAATTTGTATAATATCTTCACTTATTTCTTAATACCTTAATGAAGGTAAATTCACTAATAGGCTAAGCAGAGGAGCATTGTCTCCCAATTTTTTTTTTATTATTATTTGTCAAGACACAGGTAGTATATATGTAGATAACTATAAAAAATAAATCTAGGGATTAGAACATTGTAATATACAACAGAGAAAACTTGAACATATTAAAAATTTTGGAAATATGAATTGTCTTATTATCCTTACAGCTTTTAAGATTACATTCCTAAAAAGTGTTACATTTATTTATTTATTAATATGTTCAGGAAATTTTTGCATTTTAATGAATATTAACAACTATTATATATTCTACATATATTAACTACATATACAATATATCTACTACTATATATTAGCTGCTATATATTATATATTCTAACATTAATATGCCAAGATATGTACAAGATACAAGGAGGATATGTATAAATGTGTGTATATATTACAACCTTGATCCAACTAACCTAGTTGTGTTACTGTTGGCCACTTGTGTTGATCAGATTACAGATAGGCAGTCCTGATACCATTTTCAGACAGATGGGCAGTCCTGATACCATTTTCAGCAGAATTTTAAATATAGGCTCTACCTTGGAATATTAGAGCTGCTAGTAGAAGGTATTAAATCATTCAGCTCATTTTATGGATGAGGCCCAGAGAAGTTGCAGCTTGTCCAAGGTCAGGTAGCTAATTAATGAAAGAACTGGGAAACTTATAACTTATGTGTTGGCTCTTTCTCACCTTTCTTCCACTGCCACCTGTTTGGATCCCTTTTATCTTTGTTGCCTGAGGAATATTCCTTTTTGTCCTTGGGAGAGAAGGGGGTAGCTTGAGAATAGTCAAGGAAATCAGGACGATTTATCCTCATCAAATCTTTCTATAAAGTTTATCTGTGTGAAGTAATTTCCTAGTATGTAGCTCATTCCCCTTGGCAGCTGGCCACTCTCTCCAGTAATTTAGAAGGGAAGGGCTAGTGCCCTGTCAGCCTTATTTTAGATACAGATCCATAAAGAGGTACTGTCCCTTTCTCTAGAACTTCCAAGTTTTTATTTTAATTCCAGTTAGTTAACATACGGTGTTATATTAGTTTCAGGTATACAATATAGTGATTCAGGAATTCCGTACATGATCTGTTACTCATCACAAGTGTACTCCTTAGTCGCCGTCACCTGTTTAACCCATCCCCCTACCCACCTCTCCTCTGGTAACCATCAGTTTGTTCTCAAGAGTCTGTTTCTTGGTCTGTCTCATTTTTTTCTCCTTTGCTCATTTGTTTCTTAAGTACCACATGTCAGTGAAATCATATGGTATTTGTCTTTGACTTATTTCACTTAGCATTATACTCTGTAGCTCCATCCATGTTGTTGCAAATGGCAAGATTTCATTCTTTTTTATGGCTGAGTAATACTTCATTGTGTATTTCTCTGTGTGTGTGTGTGTGTGTGTGTGTGTGTGTGTGTGTGTGTGTGTGTGACAGTAGTTTATTTTTGCTTTTGTTTCTCTTGCCTCAGGGGACCTATCTAGAAAAAGTTGCTATTGCTTATGTCAGAGAAGTTGCTACCTATGCTCTCTTCTAGAATTTTTATGGTTTCAAGTCTCATATTTAGGTCTTTAATCCATTTCAAATTTACTTTTGGGTATGGTGTAAGAAAGTGGTCTGGTTTCGTTCTTTTACATGTTGTTGTCCAGTTTTTCCAACAGCATTTGTTGAAGAGACTGTTTCCCATTGGATATTCTAGGTTTATTCCCAGGTATCTTAGGGTTTTTGGTGCAGTTGTAAATGGGATTGACTCCCTTAAATCTCTTTCTTCATTCTCGTTGGTGTATAGAGATGCAACTGATTTCTGTGCATTGATTTTCTATCCTGCCACTTTGCTGAATTCCTGTGTGAGTTCTGGCAGTTTGGGGGTGGAGTCTTTTGGGTTTTCCACAGAGTATCATGTCATCTGTGAAGAGTGAGAGTTTGACTTTTTTGCCAATTTCAGATGCCTTTTATTTCTGAATAAAAGGCATTGTTGTCGTCTGATTGCTGAGGCTAGGATTTCTAGTACTATGCTAAACAACAGTGGCGAGTGTGGACATCCCTGCCATGTTCCTGACCTTAAGGGAAAAGCTCTCAGTTTCCCCCATTGAGAATGATATTCACTGTGGGCTTTTTGCATATGGCTTTTATGATACTGAAGTATGTTGCCTCTATCCCTACACTGTGAAGAGTTTTAATCAAGAAAGGATGCAGTACTTTGTCCATTGCTTTTTCTGCATCTGTTGAGAGGATCATATGGTTCTTGTCCTTTCTTCTGTTAATGTGGTGTATCACATTGACTGATTTGCTGATGTTGAACCAACCTTGCAGCTCAGGAATAAATCCCATTTGGTTGTGGTGAATAATCCTTTTAATGTACTGTTGGATCCTATTGCCTAGTATGTTGGTGAGATTTTTGGCACCCTGTTCATCAGGGATATTGGTCTGTAATTCTCCTTTTTGGTGGGGTCTTTGTCTGGTTTTGGGATCAAGGTAATGCTGGCCTTATAGAAAGAGTTTGGAAGTTTTCCTTCCATTTTGATTTTTTGAAACATCTTTAGAAGAAGAGGTATTAATTCTTCTTTAAATGTTTGGTAGAGTTCTTCTGGGAGGCCATCTGGCCCTGGACTCTGATTTGTTGGGAAATTTTTGATTACTGCTTCAATTTCCTTGCAGGTTATGGGTCTGTTCAGGTTTTCTATTTCTTTTTGTTTCAGTTTTGGTAGTTTATATGTCTCTGGGAATGCATCCATTTCTTCCAGATTGTCTAATTTGTTGGCATATAGTTGCTCATGATATGTTCTTATAATTGTTTGTATTTCTTCGGTGTTCGTTGTAATCTCGTCTCTTTCATTCATGGTTTCTTTGGGTCCTTTCTCTTTTCTTTTGGATAAGTCTGGCCAGGGGTTTATCAGTCTTATTAATTCTTTCACAGAACCAGCTCCTAGTTTTGTTGATCTGTTCTACTGTTCTTTTGGTTTCTATTTCATTGATTTCTGCTTGGTCTTTATTATTTCTCTCCTCCTGCTGGGTTTAGGCTGTTTTTGCTGTTTGTTCTCCAGCTCCTTTAAGTGTAGGGTTGGGTTGTGTATTTTTTTTTTTTTTAAGATTTTATTTATTTATTTGACAGAGACACAGCAAGAGAGGGAACACAAGCAGGGGGAGTGGGAGAGGGAGAAGCAGGCTTCCCTTGGAGCAGGGAGACTGATGTGGGGCTGGATCCCAGGACCCTGGGATCATGACCTGAGCCGAAGGCAGACACTTAATGACTGAGCCACCCAGGCACCCCTGGGTTGTGTATTTGAGACCTTGTTTCTTGAGAAAGGTTTGTATTGTTTTATACTTTCCTCTTAGGACTGCCTTTGCTGCATCCCAAAGATTTTGAACAGTTGGGTTTTCATTTTCATTTGTTTCCATGAATTTTTTTTAATTCTTCTTTAATTTCCTGTTTGACCCATTCATTCTTTAGTAGGATGCTTGTTAGCCTCCATGTATTTGAGTTCTTTCCAACTTTCCGCTTGTGGTTGAGTTTCAGTTTCAAAGCACTGTGGTCCAAAAATATGCAGGGAATGATCTCAGTCTTTTGGTAGTGGTGGAGACCTGATTTGTGACCCAGGATATGATCGAATCTGGAGAATATTCCATGTGCACTCGAGCAGAATGTGTATTCTGTTGCTTTATGATGGAATGCTCTGAATATATCTGTGAAGTCCATCTGGTCCAGTGTGTGTGTCATTCAAAGCCCTTGTTTTCTTGTTGATCTTTTGCTTAGATGATCTGTCCATTTCAGTGAGGGGGGTGTTAAAAATCCCCTACTGTTATTGTATTATTGTTGATATGTTTCTTTGATTTTGTTATTAATTGGCTTATAGAATTGGCTGTTCCCATGTTAAGGGCATAAATATTTACAGTTGTTAGATCTTGTTGGATAGACCCTTTAAGTATGATACAGTCTCCTTTCTCATCTTTTATTACAGTCTTCGGTTTAAAATCTAATTTGTCTGATATAAGGATTGCTACCCCATCTTTCTTTTGGTGTTTTAGAGTCTCATGCAGACAGCATATCCATGGGTCTTGCTTTTTTATCCAGTCTGATACCCTGTGCCTTTTGATTGGGGCATTTAGCCCATTTACAATTGGGGTAACTATTGAAAGATATGAATTTAGTGCCATTTATTGCCTGTAAGGTGACTGTTACTGTATATTGTCTCTGTTCCTTTCTGGTCTATGTTGCTTTTAGGCTCTTTCTTTTCTTGGAGGATCTCTTTCAATATTTCTTGCAGGGTTGATTTAGTGATTGCAAATTCTTTTAGTTTCTATTTGTCTTGGAAGCTTTTTATCTCTCCTTCTATTTTGAATGACATCCTAGCTGGATAAAGTATTCTTGGTTGAATATTTTTCTCATTTAGCACCTTGAATATATCATACCTGTACTTTCTGGCCTGCCAGGTCTCCGTGGATAGGTCTGCTGCCAATCTACACGTCCTACCCTTGTAGGTTACAGACTTTTGTCCAAGCTGCTTTCAGGTGTTGACCTATTTTTATTGATTTTGAGGTGATTCTCTGTGCCTCCTGGATTATGATGCCTGTTCCCTTCCTCAGATTCGGGAAGTTCTCCACTATAATTTGCTCCACTATACCTTCTGCCCCTCCCCCCTTCTTCTGGGATCCCAATTATTCTAATATTGTTTCACTTTATGTTATCACTTACCTCTCGGATTTTTCCCTTGTGATCCAGTAGTTGTTTATCTCTTTTTCTCAGCTTTCTTTATTCTCCATTGTTTGGTCTTCTATATCACTAATTCTTTTTCTGCCATTTATCCTAGCAGTTAGAGCCTCCATTTTTTATTGCATTTGTGATAGCCTTTTTGATTTCAACTTGGCTAGATTTCAGTTCTTTTATTTCTCCAGAAAGGGATTCTCTAGTGTCTCAAGCCTAGCTAGTTTCTTTTTTTTTTTTTTAAGATTTTATTTATTTATTCATGAGAGACACAGAGAGAGAGAGAGAGAGAGAGAGACAGAGAGAGAGAGAGGCAGAGGGAGAAGCAGGCTCCCAAGGAGCAGGGAGCCCGATGCGGGACTCGATCCCAGGACTCTGGGATCATGACCTGAGCCGAAGGCAGACGCTTAACCATCTGAGCCACCCAGGTGCCCTAGCTAGTTTCTTTATAATTGTTATTGTGAACTCTAGTTCTGACATCTTACTCATGTCCATATTGATTAGGTTTCTGGCAGTCAGTACTGCCTCTTGTTCTCTTTGTTGAGGTGAGTTTTTCTGTTTTGTCATTCTGTCCAGAGAAGAACTGATGAACAAGAGAACAAAATACTGAAAGGGCAACAATAACCCCAGAGAAATATATACTAAACAAATCAGAAGAGACCCAAAACCAGAGGGGGTGGGGTGGAGAATAGAATCAGACAGGTGAGCCAAATAGAGCAATATGCTGGATTGTAGTTTGATCTGTTTTCTTAGAAAACTAGATCCCAATATTATAACAAAAGAAAAACTTGTATATGTACAATAATAAAATTAAATACAATGAAAGGATAGAATGTAACTGTAAAAATGGAAATTAAAAAACAAGAAAAAACAAAAGAGAAAGAAAAAAACCAACAACAATAAAAAGAAAAGGGGGAAAGGATATAAACAGGTGAACAGAACAGAGCAATATACTATCTCCTGAGAGTATTTTGGTCAGTTAGAGGAAACCACATCTCAAAATTATAAAGAAAGAGAAACTTATATATACAAAAATAAAATTACATTGAAAGGATAGAATGTAAATGTAAAGGTGAAAATTAAAAAAAAAAAAAAGGGAAGAAGAAAAAAGGGAATATAATCAGGCAGGTGAATAGAACAGAGCCATACACGAGTTTGGGTGTATTTTGGTCTGTTAGAAGAAACTGCATCCCAAGATTTTAAAGAAAGAAAAACTTCTGTATATACAAAAATAAGGTTAAATACAATGAAGGGCTAGAATGAAAATTAAAAAATGATTTTAAAAGTTGATAAAATAAGTTGGTTGAAAAAGGAAAGAAGAAAAATTTTAAAGAAGAAAAAAATAAAGTTGAAAGACTAAAGAATCATGAGAAAAAAGCCATGAGTTCTATGTGCTGTATTCCCCTAGTGCTGGAGTTGTGCAGTTCTCGTTGATCGGTCAACTAGGTCTTGGCTGGATGATGTTCTTCTGGGGGAGGGGCCTGTTGCGTTGACTCTCAAATGTCTCTGCGGGAGGCGGAACTGCCCTGCCCTTGCCAGGGGCTGGATTAAGTAATGTGCTCAGGTTTGCTCTATGTGGCTGTTGTTCCCTGAAGGCTTTCTTTGCAGCTTTAGGGGATGAGAATGAAAATGGCGGTCTCCTCATCTCTCCCTAGAGCCTAGAGTTCGGGGCCCCACTTCTCAGTGTGCCCTCAGACAAAAGCAGTCAGTCACTCCTGTTTCCCTAGTCTACGGCAGGCTGCACTCTGTGCTCATCTGGCTTGTGGTGGAGCATTTCTGTCTCTGGCACAGGACCGACCCCATTTGGAGTCTCCAAACCCAGCAGACTCCTGTGGCGGGCTCCTGTGCCGCTCCTCCTGGGAGAGGAAGGGAGGGGTCTCACCGCGGTTCTGCCTTTGTTGGCAGGGGCCCAACTGTGCCCCGGATCATGGTTTGTGGCAACCCTGAGAGGAGAATCCACTCCAGGGCTCACTCTTTGCGGCCGGCTTCCCCACTCTGATACCTGGGAGCTTTGCTGCACTCAGACACCTGTGGTCTTCCTGTGACCCCTGAGGATTCTGAGACCACACTGTCCCAGCAAGGGTTCCACCCCCTGGTTAGTCGCCTGAGCGAAGTCCCTCAGCGGAGCAGACTTTGTGCTCTGCTGCTCTATCACTTGCTGGTAGCCTGCTGACGGAGGCTCTCTCCCCCTGCGGTCTGTCTTCCCCTATATCACCTCAGATTCACTTCTCTGCACCTCCTACTTTACAGAAAGTGGTTGCTTTTCTATTCCTGGAGTTGTAGCTATTCTTTTCTTAGATCTCCAGTTGAGTTTGCAGGTGTTCAGAATGGTTTGGTAAGCTATCTCAGCTGAATTCCTGGGACCAGATGAAATTAAGTTCTCCTACTCCTCCACCATCTTGGAAGCTGCCCCTGTCTTTGTTTTAAAGTCTAATTTGTCTTATATAAGTATTGCTATTCTGGCTTTTTTTTTTTTCTTCCAAGTTTTTATTTAAATTCCAGCTAGTTAATCTATAGTGCAATATTAGTTTCAGGTGTAGCATTTAGTTACTCATCACTTACATACAACATTCGGTGGTCATCACAGGTGCCCTTCTTAATGCCCATCATGTGTTTAGCACCCACCCTCCCCAATCCCCCCACCTCCCCTCCAGTGACCATCAGTTTGTTCTCTATAGTTAGTCTTTTTTTTCTTGGTTTGCCTCTTTTTTGACATGTTTGCATGATAAATATTTCACCATCCCTTCACTTTCAATCTGCAGGTGTCTTTAAGTCTAAAATGAGTCTCTTATAATCAGCATAGAGATGGGTCTTGTTTTTTTATCCATCCTGTCACTCTGTGTCTTTTGATTGGATCATTTAGTCCATTTACATTCAAAGTAATTATCGATGGATATGTATTGCTATTTTATTACCTGTTTTGTGGTTGTTTCTGAAGATTTTCTCTGATCATTTCTTGTCTTTTTTCTTTGATGGTTTGCTCGTTTTCATTAGTGATATATTTGGATGTATTGCTCTTTATTCTTTGCATATTTATTAGTGGTTTTTGATCTGTGGTTATCATTAGGTTTGTATGTAACATCTTCTGCTTATAGCAATCTATATTAAGTTGATGGTTGCTTAAATTTGAACCCATTCTTTACACCTCTTCTCCCTGTGTTTTAGGTATGTGGCATCATATTTCACATCCTCTTATTTTGTAAGTTCCTTTACTGATATTTTACAGAAATATTCGTTTTTATTGCTCTTGTGTTTTCTGTCTTCACACTGTCCCTTTTGGTGTCTCTTTTCCACTCAGAGTCCCCTTTAATATTTCCTGCAGGGCTGGTTTAGTGGTCATGAACTCCTTTAGTTTCGTTTGGGAAACGTTTTTTTTTTTTTTCGTCTGGGAAATTCTTTCTCTCTCCTTCTGTTCTGAATGATAGCCTTATTGGCTAGAGTATTCTTGGCTGCAGATATTTCCCATTCAGTACTTTGAATATATCATGCCACTCCCTTCTGGCTTGGAAAGTTTCTGTTGAAAAATCCCCTGCTAGCCTAATGGGGTTTCCCTTGTATGTAACTGTCTTGTCTTGCTGCTTTTAAATTTTTTTCTTTATCACTATATTTTGTCATTTTAATTACAGTGTGTCTTGGTGTGGATTTGCTTTTTTTTTTTATTTTGTTGGGTGTTCTCTGTGCCTCTTGGGTCTGGGTATCTGTTTTCTTCCCCAGATTTGGGAAGTTTTCAGCTGTTATCTCTTCAAATAAATTTTCTGCCCCCCTTTTCTCTCTCCTCTTCTTCTGGGACTCCTATAATATGAATGGTACTGTGTTTGATGGAATCACTGAGTTTCCTAAGTCTGTTCTCATTTTGTATTATTTTTTCTCTCTTTTTTCAGCTTGGTTATGTCCCATTACTCTGTCTTGTAGGTTATTAATTCATTCTTCTGCTTCTTCCATCCTACTGTTCATTCCATCAAATGTATTTCTCATTTTGTTCACTGAGCTCTTTATCTCTTCTGTGTGTTCCTTGTCTCTGTGTTGAGGGTCTCACTGGTGTCTTCCACTCTTTTCTCAAGTCCAGTGAATGTATTTAGGATCATTACTTTAAAATTCTCTGTCAGGTATGTTACTTATATCTGTTTTACTTGGATCTCTGTCTGTGGCCTTGTCCTTTTATTTCATTTGGGACAAATTCCTCTGCCTTCTCATTTTGTCTAAGTCTCTGCCTGCTTCTTTGTGTTAGGAAAGTCAGCTTCATCTCCTGTTCTTGCGGGTAATGGTCTTGTGAAGAAGAGGTTTTGTAGTGCCCTCCTGGGTAGTGTCACCTCTTCTCCGGAGCCTGGTGCTTGCAGGAGTATCTCTAAGGTGTGCTGTGTGTGCTCTGCTGTTGTGTCCTGGCCACATTGTCCTTCAGGCCCGTCGTCTGCAGAGGCTCTTCTCTTCACCTGTTGTGAAATGAGACCTATCACTACCACCAGTGCAACTGAGGCCCCGTAAGACTCTTGGGTTGGGAGAGGTGGTGTGGGCAAGGGTTTGGGCAGGTTTTCTGGGGCGGTCGGGGGGGGGGGCCATCACCCTGGGACTGACACAAATGTGACTGGGAAGGGTGGTTCTTTTGGAGCACAGGAGGGTGGGGCTTGGTGTCAGCAAGTTAGGTAGCGAGTGTGGAGGCTGTGTGCTTAGGCTGAGGGGTGGGAGAGGGAAATGGTGCCTACCAGCGCCTTTGTTCCTGGTGAGGTCTGTCTGGGACACACTCTGAGATGAGCAAATAACCAACCCACTTTGTGCCCCAGGTGCTCTTCAGACCACTGTTTCCACACTCTGTGTCCACAGGTTTGCCCTGCCTTCTTCCCCAATGACCCTGGGCTCTCCCTGAGCCAAACCTGCCGATCTTTAGAACTCCAGGCGTTAAGCCCTGCTGATTCCCAGAACTCATGAAATTTCGCCCCTGTTGCTTTCCAAGCCCAGTTGCTATGGGGATTTGTTTTCCCCTTGACTCCTCTGTGTGCTAGTCTGTCTTTTGCTGGTCTCTGCTACTGGGGCTCCCTCCCCATCACAGCAGCCCATCTTTTTCACTGCCTCTGCATTTTCCTACCTTCTTCAGTGTGACTTCTTCTCTCCTTTTAGCTGTAGAGTTTGCTCTGCCAGTCTTCAGATGGATTTCTGGGGGTGTTCAGGATGATTTGTTAGTTATCAAATTGTATTTGGGGATAAGGTGAGCCTAGGATCCTCCTACTCTACCACCATCATCAAAGACAAACAGTTTTAACTAATGAACTCTCTCCATTTTATCATACAGTGTGGGGAAAGGGATAAGCTTCACAGGCTTCAGTCTTGGGAATAGGATGTCCTTCCCTGTCTTACTTTCTTTTCCATATCTCTCCAGTCTTCCTCCTTAGGGGCCTCCTCAAGAACCTTTTAGTTTTTAGTGTTCCCATCCACTGTGCTCGGAAATTACATCCTTCCAATCAAAAGAAGTCCCAGGCCCTGGATCCTTTCTTGTGTTAAGACTTTTGTGGTATGTTGGTGGAGGCTTTTCTCTCCTTAGTCTTTGCCTGTGTTGAAGATGAAAGGGCAGGCTCTGGTTCTGGCGATGGGCTCATGTTAGTAAGAGTTCTGATTTCAGTTCATTCTCTTCACAGAAGAGAGCTTCACTCAATTTCTAGCAAATATCCTAAAAGCAAAGACAGATCACCATAGTAAATATTAATTAACTTTCAGAGATAACACAATCTAGCTTCATATGAAGCATGTTTTTCTTAATATCATTTTGACCCCATTCATTATGAAATAATAATACTGGCATTGTACTAAGGAGTTTTTGTAAAAATAATTTCATGAATTTTCTTTATTTCTTTTTTCTTTTTTTAAGATTTATTTATTGACTTTAGAGAGAGAGAGCCAGCACACACATGTGCAGGGTGGGGGCGAGAGGGAGGGAGGGAGAGAGAAAGGGGGAGAGAGAGAGAGAGAGAGAGAACCTCAAGCAGACTCCATGCTGAGTGCAGAGCCCGACACAGGGCTCGATCTCACAGCCCTGAGATCATGACCTGAACTGAAATTAAGAGTCAGACACTTAACTGACTGAGCTACCCAGGTACCCCTTGAATTTTCTTCTCTTTCTTTCTTTCTCTCTCTCTCACTTTCTCTCTCTCTCTCTTTCTCTCTCTCTCTCTCTCTCACACACACACCCCATTAGTCAAGAATTGGTTTTTCTGAGCCGTTCTAGAAGATAGGCATCTACTCAAAATAAGTTATTTCTGACATCCAGATCTGTCCCCCTATAGAAGGTGAGAGGAGTTGGAGGGTGCCTTTTTCCATATATTCAACATTTCTTCAACATTTAGGAGAGGGAGATTGCTCTAACTCTCAGGTCCATACGTTATACACTGCAGATTTTTTTTTTTTTTTAAGATTCTGCTTTTTTTTTTTTTAAAGATTTTTATTTATTTGATAGAGAGAATGAGAGCACGAGAAGGAATAGGGTCAGAGGGAGAAGCAGACTCCCTGCTGAGCAGGGAGCCCGATGCGGGACTCGATCCCGGGACTCCAGGATCATGACCTGAGCCGAAGGCAGTTGCTTAACCAACTGAGCCACCCAGGCGCCCCACACTGCAGATATTTTTTATCTACTGCGTGCCACATATATGCTAAGTGCTATAGATACAGTGTCGAAGAAGATATAGATGGTTCTTACTAGCAGTTGATATCCTTTGAGAGAGCCCTGTAATTAAAAAGAAATTTAAATTTAGCATAACTGTTTTGATAGGCCAAGAGGAACTTCTCTCTCTTATGGTATATCTTTCTGCTGTATATCTTCAGCATCCCTTTCACTGGATCTTCTTTTCCTTCAGCCTCTGTATATACTTGTTTCTTCCCTTGATACTTGGTCCCCTTAGAACTTCTTCTGAAGTTCTTTCTTCCCTCTGAAGTTCATAAAGGAGTAGTTTATAATCTCCTGATTATTCACTTGTCTCTAAACTCATTGCAGTGTGATTCACCTTACTACTGACATAACTCTTTTTTTTTAAGATTTTATTTATTTATTTAATTGACAGAGAGAGAGAGAGAGAGAGAGACAGTGAGAGAGGGAACACAAGCAGGGGGAGTGGGAGAGGGAGAAGCAGGCTTCCTGCTGAGCAGGGAGCCCGATACGGGACTCGATCCCAGGACCCTGGAATCATGACCTGAGCCGAAGGCAGTCGCTTAACTGACTGAGCCACCCAGGCGTCCCTGACATAACTCTTTAAAGTCACCAGAATTCACTTCTCATTTTCTTAGTCCTTATCCTATTTGATCTCATTTTACAGTGAACCACCCCTCTTCCTCCTCACTCACCTTGTCATTTTCTCTTCCATTGCCTTCCTTGACAACAGTGTTTTCTCTATTCTCTGTCATTTTCTCTGTCACTTGTCCTCCTCCTCATCCCCATGTGTAGATAATTACTCTAAGGATTTTCTTTGACATGATTCTGTCTTTTGCAGATTGTATTTCTTCAGCTGTCACTTCTTTGCCTAGGGTTCTCAAGTGAAAATACTTTATAAAATATAAAGTACAGGATTGCTTTATTATTAAGTATTGTATTCCCTGTACCAACTTCTCTCCTGAACTCTAACTTCCTATTTCTCAATACTTGCCTAAGTCCTTCTCTGTTCTTACTGCTACTAATTTCATTCAGATTTTCATTAACTTCCCTGACTCTTCCAAAAGCCTCTGAGATTTTCCTAACTTAATTCTGTTTCTTCTAAATCCTTGTACATACTGTTTCTAGACTACTTTTAAACAAAGTCCTTATGTCATGACTTGGTATTCAAGGCCTTTCATGATCTGACCCCAGCATACTTTTTCAGCTTAATTTCCCTTTCACTTTATCCCCCATGTATCTCCTTAAGCTTCAGTCAAACACCTTTTTGTTAATATATCCAAAAGGTGGAAATGTGTTCTTTCGTGTGTCAGACATAGCATTGATGTCATGTGTGCTTCAGATACGGCAATTTTCATATAATATACATATAATAATGGTAGAACATTAGGTATCTAGGTTTTAGAAGCCAGCTATCCCATATATGACCATAGTGTGATTTTTTTTTCCCAGAAGCGTTTAAGAATGCGCAAAGATATGTACTAAGGTATTGTAAAGGGAAAAGCTAGCATTTGGCAGCACTCTGCAAATTCCACATTAAGTCCTTTGTCATTTAATTAGATTTTTTTCTTTTCTGTCCTGTACATATTTTCTTTTCACTTAACTGACCATTATGTTTAATTTCAGGCTCTTGATGGTTTTTTTTTAGCAATCATGACAGATGGAAGCATAATATATGTGTCTGAGAGTATAACTTCATTACTTGAACACTTACCAGTAAGTATCCTGTGATCTCTTTCTTATCTAATGCCTATTTTAAATGTTCTAAAGCATGAGGAAGAGGACCTCCAGAGCAGTGTGGAATAGTGGCTAGAGTGGGACGAGAGCTGTAACCATGTCTCCTTGCTGTAACCATGTCTCCCCGTTTGGCAGTAACTGATATTTAACTGCCACTGTATCTAACCTCTGCCCTCCTGATTCTAATGCTGTTTTCAGTGTTTCCTTTTTAAACAGCCTCGTAACAGTGTTGTTAAATCACTGTAAATATCTTGAGAATAACTAATTTTCTAGGGAGGCATTTGTTTCTTTTGAGGAACTCAAATAATTTTCTCAAAAGAATAACTTAGAATAACTCACTAAAAGTAATAGGTACAGAATTTTTGTGCTTTGTGCTAGAAATGAGAGTTTTATAATAACCATATTCAATTTGTTTTCAATATGACTGGAAGAGTACAGAATTAGAAAAGAATTACATTACATAATTTTGATTAGGATGGTGAATACCTGAATTATATTTTGTTGTTTGCTGTTTTATTAAACATATATTTATTGAATATTCTGTGTCACTGTATGCTAGGTACTGTGCTACAATTGACAGTTTTTATTTAAAATGTAATTGTTTAAGAAATGTAATTGTTCTTACCTAAGATAGGGCTTGTAGTATAAATATTCTGAAATTACTTATAAATATTCTTAAATTGCCCATCTTTTGAAGACTTAAAACACTACAAAGTAAACTCTTCTGTAAAGGTTTCTTTCAGGAGACAGTGAAAAGTGCTATCTTCCTTCCTCTGATTATTCTGCTACTTTATACGTTACCAAAAGAATAAACTTCACACTTAAATGACCAGATTCTACAGTAGGTCTAGTTGGCATTTAAGTGTTCAGTCATTAATGTTTTCCCCGTTAATGAAAACCCTCTTTGCTTCAGATTCCCTCCTGGGTTTTTTTTTTTTTTTTTAACTTTTAATTTTAGAGCTATTTTTAGATTTACAGAAAAATGAAGAAGATAGTACAGAGAGTTCCCATATGCCCCATACCCAGTTTCCTCTGTTATTCACATCTTCTGGATCTTTTTAGTTGTGCCAGCCAAAGCTTATAGACTGGCAGGTGAATTTTTTGGTAGAGAAGATTGCTGCTGATCCAGTAGACCCATTTCATTTCATTCTGAGTTAATAGTAGCTTTTTAAAAATAGTTTTTTTTTGGTTTTGTCCAGTTACTTTGGATGCTTTGCCTCACATCACTGACATTGCTGAATTATATGTTATTTAATGGTTTGAAAACATAAGCACAGTGTCTTTTGAGAAAATGAAATAACACTTGTTTAGGATTATGCATAATAAAAGAAAACTATGTGCTTTTCTATTTTGAGTTGTCAGTAAAAATTAACTGTAACAAATAGTTTAAAATAATTTTTGTTTTAATATGCAAACCTTTTTTGTCTAAAATAGAATTTTGGCTGTTGCCTGAAAGGAAAGAAACATTAGCAAATCCCCAAGTTAGGCTGTAGTGTTTATAATTCAGTTTTCTTGAGAAATTAAAATTTGCCATTGTCAATAGGACTTAAAATTTTTAAATTCTAATTCTGACTGTAAAATTATAAAGCTGATACTTTAGGTCCTGCCAAAAGAATATTTTTCTTTGTCACTTCATACTTAGTGAAAATGTGCCTGAAATTCACTTAGGCACATTTTAACATATTTGTGGCTAATAATCAGGAGAAGGAATTTTATTGATTCCCCCCCCCCCTTGGTCTGACGTTCTGTAACAAAATCATAGGGTCATACAACCTCAGCATCAGAAGGGATTTTAGACCTCCTTAGCCCAGCCTGCCTTTGTGTTATCAGCAGAAATGTACCCAGAGAAATAGGACTTAATTATGCAAGAATTTAGTGAAAGTGCCAACACAAAAAGATCTCTTTACTGGGAACTTAAAATTGGTAACACTTGACAAGTTAAGATTGATTTCCTCACACTTGCTTAAATGTGTTCCTGAGAGAGGATATATTACACTTGTAATCACATGTAATATCAGGGGTGTGATTAACCGTGTTACAGTGTAACAGAGTCCAAGAGTAAGAGTGCTGCTCTGAAGATACTTTTCCTTTCCTTTCCTTTCCTTTCCTGCTCTTCTTAACTTGTTAGTTGGGAAGTATAAACATAAGTGTGTTTTAAGAAAGTCGGTGCAGACTTTGGTATAAATATAGTTTACAGAAATACAATTTAGAATTTTTTTTGAATAGTCATATGATGATTTTGAAAGCTTATTTGATAGAGCCAGAATTTTTGTTCCTTATGCCTGTACAAAAGGAACACAGTTGTTGTATCTAACATATATTTGACATTTTTTTTTCCAGAGGAGCTTTTAGTCCTTTTTAAGGCAACTTGTGTTTATATTTCCAAACTAACAGCAGTAATTTAACTGTTGGTTGTCTACCTGAAAGAAAAGGAAATTGGTAAGATTGAATAGTTTCCAATAAATGGTCACATTGACCTACTGTAGAAAAAAACAAAAAGGCCTGTATGATCCAGTAATTCCACTCCTGGGTATTTACCCAAAGAAAACACAAACACTAATTCAGAAAGATGTATGTACCCCTGTTTTTATTTCAGCATTATTTATAATAGCCAAGATATGGAAGCAACCCAACTGTTCATCAATAGATGAATGGATACAGAAGGTGGTGTGTGTGTGTGTGTGTGTGTGTGTGTGTGTCTGTGTGTGTGTGTGTGTGTGTCTGTGTGTGTGTCTGTCTGTCTGTGTGTATAATGGAATACTACTCAGCCATAAAAAAGAATGAGATCTTACCCTTTGCAACAATGCGGATGGAACTAGAGGGTATTATACTAAGTGAAATAAGTCAGATAGAGAAAGATAAATACCAGATAGTTTCACTTACATGTGGAATTTGAAAAATAAAACGAATGAATAAAAAACCCCAACAGACTCTTAAGCACAGAGAACAAACTAGTGGTGCAGAGGAGATGGAGGGAGGGGATGGATGAAATAGGAGAAGGGGATTAAGAGGCACAAACTTCCAGTTTAAGAAAAGAATGAAAAGAGAAAGACTATTGGTTTATGTCACATTATAAACAGCAGGTTTTATATTTCTTCTTCATGAAAATGATTGACAGAGATAGAAGGATCTAGGTAGCTACCATTTTATTTTCTTTCCTTTGAATTGTCTTTGGGAACTGAGTGGATGGTTTGCCAACATAAGTATGATCAGCTTCATTTAGAGATTTTAAGTGTAGTGGTTAAAGGAAAGTTTGACACATTAGTTAATTAGTTGCCTGCTAACTCTGACATTTCAGATTATCAAGTGTCAGGGGAAGCAGAATGGTGGGGAAGGATCACCTGTGACTGTACCATTCTCTACTAGTCATTCATATTTTCTCTATGAATATGAAACCTCCTGTAAGGGTAACATGGCTCAAATCATAATTTACTGAAATAGTAGAAGAAATTGTAGATAAGAATAAATAATAGAAAACTATAATCATTTCCAAAATGAAAGTTTTAGCTTTTCAAATTGGTGTCTTATTTTTCTGTTAAGACAGTTTTTTAGGGCGCCTGGGTGGTTCAGCAGTTAAGCGTCTGCCTTCGGCTCAGGTCATGATCCCAGGGTCCTGGGATCGAGTCCCACATTGGGCTCCCTGCTCCGCGGGGAGCCTGCTTCTCCCTCTACTTCTCTCTCTGTCTCTCATGAATAAATAAATAAAATCTTAAAAAAAAAAGTTTTTTATATTAGTATCAATGCTTATATTACTGATACTTTATTTTTATGTTTATAGATTTTATCTATATATATAGATTATAGATTTATATGTTTTTATATTTATAGAAAACAAAAGCAGTTTTCTTATTCATGCTTGAATTTTTAGTTCATTACTTCTAGAGGTTTTTCAGACTTTCAACACAATCTCATTAAAATACATATATTTTTGGTATGGTTATCCCTAAAACCTTTATCAAATAACTCCTTAATCCAAAATATTTTGCTGTTACATGCAAAGCATAGTGCTAATGTGCCTTGATTTGAAGGACAGGAGATAAAGGTGTAAGAGATAGGACCCTTTTGTTCACTCATGGGGTAGCAGGGCATAGACATTAAAATATAACAAATATTTTTTATGGAAAATGAATGATATGAGTAATAAATACTAAATTTTATTTTTACTGTGGATTATGGTGTTAAAGAGAACGCTTTTTTTAAAATTCGTTTGAGAGATAGAATTTAATGATTCACAGTTGCGTATAACACCCAGTGCTCATTATATCTAGTGCCCTCTTAATGGCCATCCCCCAGTTATCCCATCCCCCCACACACCTCCCCTCCAGCAGTCCTCTCTTTGTTTCCTAGAGTTCGGCATCTCTTATGGCTTGCCTCCCTCTCAATTTTTATCTTATTTTATTTTTCCTTCCCTTCCCCTATGTTCATCTGTTTTGTTTCTTAAATTCTACATGAGTGAAATCATATGATAATTGTCTTTCTCTGACTGACCTATTTCACTTAGCATCATCCCCTCTAGTTCCATCCACATTGTTGCAAAGGGCAAGAAGAGAATGGTTTTTTGAAGGAAATCATTTGAACTGGAACTTTGAAAGGTTAGAGTAGGTACAAATCTGTGGGAAGAGGGGGGGAGGATATTCTACTTCATGGGGTGGGTGAGGAAGGCTAGAGAAAAGAAAGAATGTGAATGTATGGCTGGTGTGGAGAGTAGTAAAACACCCTTTCTTACCTCCCACTAGCCTCCATGGTTGTTTTTTATTGTTCTTTGGGGGTTTTTTGTTTGTTTTGCTTTTAACAAAATCTTTACAGTGTTTAAAATAGAAACAGTGGAAGTGCTTTGGTTGAATGCAGGGGGAAAGACCCTTAGCCCGGCCTTCACAACACCTTCTCACTTCCCTTACCCTCCACCCCTTCCTCCACAGTTCTTGAGATGCCACTTCACTGTTCCCAGAATTCCATGGGGCAGTTTGAAAACGTAGAGAAACCAAGTAGAATGTACTAGATTTGGTAGGAAATGTGAAGTCACTGAAGTTTTGTCAGTGGTTCTTTTTTTATTATTATTATGTTATTTTTATTTATCTGAGAGAGAGAGAGTGCACTTGTGCATGAGTGGGGAAAAGGCTGAGGGAGAGGGAGAAGCAGACTCCCTACTGAGCATGGAGTCCGACTTGGGACTCAATCCCGGGACCCTGAGGTCGTGACCTGAGCCGAAGGTAGACACTTAACTGACCGAACCACCCAGGCGCCCCTTGTCATTTTTGATTCTGCAGCCATGGCACATCATAGATAACCTGATGTTTGTCAAATGAATGTTGGTTACTAAACCATGGTTAAAGCCATATTTTTAGCAAGGATTGTAACGTTTAACATACTACTTGACTCTTTTGTTATCTAAAAGCAAGGCTTTTTGACAATGGGTTACAGGATAAATGGCTGGAAAAATGAAATAAAAAAGAAAGGACACACTGGACAATTGAAATAACACCAAATCAAATCTCCTCTTCACTTAGCCAGCGGCTAATGCTTTAGTCCTTTGTTATAGTATACACCGCCATAATTTACCAGAGGTTTGGATATGTGGTAAGGCTGTATCTCGTAGCCAAAGATCTTTCTAATAAACTTTCTTAGTCCTCTTATATAGTAAATGTTCAAATTTAGTGAAACTTGCCTTTTCAAATAATTTATCAGACTTTCACAGCCAATATTGATCATAGATCTGATGACACTAGTATCAGAGGCATGGAGGTCATGTTAACTCTCTTCCACCTTTTCTTGTTTTTTGAGTTGTGCTCGATAACTTGGCATTTGTCAGTTTTTACAGATAATTGAAAGCCATATGCTCATGTGCTGTTTTAAGAATGATGGTATACTTTTATTTTTTCCCTTTTTTTTTATAAGATATTATTCATTTGACAGAGCGAGCACAAGGGGAGGGGGAGTGGCAGAGGGAGAGGGAGAAGCAGGCTCCCCGCTGAGCAGGAAGCCCAATGTGGGACTCTGTCCCAGGACCGTGGGATCATGACCTGAGCCAAAGGCAGATGCTTAACTGACTGAGCCACCCAGGCGCCCCGTGATACACTTTTAAAATACATGTATCTTGAATCACTAAAATTATTTTATTTTTTAAAAATTTCTTTTTCAGTCTGATCTTGTGGATCAAAGTATATTTAATTTTATCCCAGAGGGGGAACATTCAGAGGTTTATAAAATACTCTCTACTCATCTGCTGGAAAGTGATTCATTAACCCCTGAATATTTAAAATGTAAGTAGTCACCATCAAGCAAAAAAGTTAAATGTATTTGGTTGCATTTTCCTTTACTTTTGTACGTTTGTAACAAACACAGACATGTCAAACCATATTAACAAATAGCATCATTCCATATACCCTATTAGATCCTTTTTAAATATTAATATATATATATATATATATAATGGAATTATGACCACACTCTCAGGGTATATTGAAAGCCCATCTTTTTTGTTACAATACAATAGTTTTGCCATAAAAATGTATTTTACACAAAAATGGAACTTGACAATGTATTAAGAAAAAAATCTTTTTTTTAAGATATTCTCATTTTCACCATCACTAACCAATTGAACACTGAAACTGTAGGAAAAAATAACTTCTGTATTTCAAAATATTATTAAGTAAAGGAAATTGCTTTATTAAACAGAATTGTTATCATTTATTGGATATACTTAATATTCCTGGAACTTGTGCTATATCATAAGAGTGCCAAGAATAGTGAAAAATAGTCCTTGCCTTCAAGAAGTGCAAAATACTATGGTATAATCAGACATTTCTCTTAGATTCATTTGACAAATTAATTTGACCTGAATGTCTCATTTTCTCCACTAAATTACCCCTTGTTTAATCTGAAATTGTTTTAACACTGTTTAGTGTTTAATCACTTTTGTTCATGATTTAGAATATTTGACTTTTCTGGTAATATTGATTAATCATTTTAAAAATTATTTGTATTTTGAACCCTGAAATTCTGTAGCATACTAACTGTCCAAGAATAGAGACACACACACATACATTTATGTGTAACTATGTATGAATGTCTATCTTTGTTAAGAATGTATAGTCTGTCAGGAATCGAGAAGAACTAGAGACAAGGAGAATCCATTTGAAACCGACTTATAATTGCTTAAAAATTAAGTTATTAAAAAAATCAAGTTCTTATGACATTGACCGATAGACCATTCCAGGGAAGAAACCTGGGCTGGATATAGAGGCCAGTTATATGTCTATAAATAGTGCTTGATGTTGTGGATTGAATGGCATTGCTTCAGGTAAATGTATAGAGCAAAGAGAACAAAGCTGGAACTCTGGGACATAGCAGTAGGTGGACAGGTGAAAAGATCCACATTAGAGACCTTCATAAGGGCAGAATTGGCTGGAGAACTGAATGCAAGCAAGCTTCTGGCAGAAAGACAGCTCTTAGACTTCTGCTTCCAAGATCAGAGGTGAGGTTGGCAACAGTACTTTTTGATAGAGAAAAGCTTTAATTAAATGACTTCCTGACCCCTAGTTAAACAATTAATATACAAAATAAATTTATTTCCCCAGAAAAAAAAGTGTTCATGCCAAAGGAGTAACATGATATATAACAGGGGAAATTGCTTAGAAAATTCAGGATTCTGCAGGCTGGTCATTTGGGCCATAATGAAGGTGGGGTGGGTAGTACACGTATGATTTGTGTCCAGAGAAGGAAATTGGGCTTAATAGTTCATCCTAAGGAGTTTGATTTTTATTTTTTACATAGTGAGGAGCCAGTGAAAGGGGATTTGACAAAAAGTGGTGTGAAAAAAATGTATCTCAGGTGGAAAATTTTGAAAGGACCAGACTGGAGGTAAGAATAGCAATAGAAGTTAAGGGTGGAAGGGAAAGCCTATATATATATTATATATATATGAGTGTTGAGTAGATAAACTCAAGAGGACTTGGTATTGGGCACAGGTGACCAAGTGGCCAGGGATCATCAATGGGGAAGGTTTTAGGACGAAAGTAGTTAGATTTTGAATCTGTTGAGTTTGATAATAAAGCCATTCATGGTAATGACAGAAGAGTATGAGTTTGATGTTGTGAGCAAAAAGAGGTGTTACTAGTCCTTGAGTACTGAAATAATGATGAAGGTAATATTAGTCTAAGAGTAGTAGGCAAGATTGAATATGAGCGGCAGGAGTGTAGAAGCTTAAAAAATACATTTTGCAGTTACCTGGATGTAGGGTAATTTGTCTACTAAATTGGTGGTACTGGATGCTCAGTTGGAAAAAATGACTAATGAGAGCTTCCTTGGTGAAATAAATAGCAGGTTCTGGTGACAGATTAGTTTTGGGGCATATGTTAGGTAGAGAAGAGACCAAATTGATAGGGTTTCTAACTGGGGAGATAACACACATAGGACAAAGGAGAACAGTTGGCTTATAAGAAAGAGGGATAAGTTCACTTCCAGGTATTTTGAGTTTAAGTTACTTGGTGGGACAATCAAGTAGAAATGTCCTAAAGCAAATAGTGATATGAGATTTCGTCTTACATAAAATGTTAGAATTAGGGAGAGAGATTTAGGAGTAAATAAATTTACCAATGCCAATACATTTATAAGGGATAGTAAAAGATAAAAAGAACTTTTTTTTTAAGATTGATTTTATTTGACACAGAGCACAAGCAGGGGGAGTGGCAGGCAGAGGGAAAGGGAGAAGCAGGCTTCCCACTGAGCAAGGAGCCCAACGTGGAGCTCGATCCCAGGACCGTGGGATCATGACCCGAGAGGAAGGCAGATGCTTAACTGACTGAGCCACCCAGGCGCCCCTAAAAAGAACTTTTGTGAATGCCCATAGTTTGAAAATAGATTGACGGAGGGATTATAGAAGTAGTAAGTTAGGAAGGTAAGTTTCATGTTATGGGGATGAAGATGTAATGAGTTTTAAAAAAGAGGTAGAAACAACAAGGAAAGATCATTGAAGTTAACATTACAAATGTTGGTGATCTTCAGAAGAGAAATTTCTTCAGAGGTGTAAGGACTAACACCACATTTAATGAAGTTAAGGGAGATGAATCTATGAAAACTAGAGTACATAATAAAAAGGAAGATCTATGGTACTAAAAAGAATAGCATGAAAAACCCTTTGTTTAAGATGGAAAGACCTGGACAAATTTAAAATTGGAAAGTAAGGGCCCAAAGAAGAGAATGTATGGATTCTAGAGGAATGAATGACAGTGGTGTGCCCCTAGTCCTAGAGAAGGTAGGAAAGGCTGTTTGAAGTAGAGAGAGGCATTAGCTTTGTAATGGGAAGCAAAACCTTTCTTTGACATTAGAGTGAAGAATGAGAAGGAAGGACAGATAAAAGTGGGGAAACATATAGTTGCTTATATCAGAAGATCTGTCTTCTCTGTTAAGAACAAGGTGAGATCATCTTCTAAAGATATTCTACTTTTATGGACTAAATAAAATGTCCTTGAGGACTTCTATTGGAGAAAATAGTGATTATAAACTTACACAACTTTTATCATCTTATAGATCATTCATTATGATAAACCATAAATATATCACATTTTTTTCTCATTTCAGCAAAAAATCAGTTAGAATTCTGTTGTCATATGCTTCGAGGAACAATAGACCCGAAGGAGCCGTCTACCTATGAATATGTAAAATTCATAGGAAATTTCAAATCTTTAAACAGCGGTGAGTTAAAAAATATAGTGAATTTTAACTTGGTATTTCTTTAAACTCTTAAAGACACAGATGTTTGAACATCAATAACTAGATTTTATTGGAGTTAACTGATGATGTGTATTTCCTTACTGTTTCAGTATCCACTTCAGCACACAATGGTTTTGAAGGAACTATACAACGCACACACAGACCTTCTTATGATGATAGAGTTTGTTTTGTAGCTACTGTGAGATTAGCTACACCTCAATTCATCAAGGTATGTTTCTAATTTTATTTTCCAAAGAGGATTTCACTTCATATTATGAGAACTATCTTTATGTAATTTTTTTGTTGTTTCCAGAATAACTGATATTTCTTAACAAACATTAAAGCAGTAATGATCATGAGTCATTAAATATACATGGTCACGATAATTTTTCAATTTAAAATCAGTTAATTAACATATACTGTATTATTAGTTTCAGAGGTAGAGTTTAGTGATTCATCAGTTGCATGTAACACCCACTGCTCATTACATCATGTCCTCCTTAATGCCTGTCACCCAGTTACCCCATCCCCTAACCCCCTTCCCCTCCAGCAACCCTCAGTTTGTTTCCTAGAGCTAAGAGTCTCTTACGGTTTCTCTCCCTCTCTGATTTTGTCTTATTTTATTTTGAAGGAAATGATTTATCAAGGCACTCATTTTAAAATATATCTGCTTTGCATTTAGCCAGTGGTTATGTATCACCCCTGTCTTGCTTTTGTGCAAAATTTTAGAGTACTTTTGTATAGTTCACAATCTACATTAAAGGGGAAAGGCCAAAAATCTAGGTAATTTTTAAAGATTGCTTTTGAAAGAAATATGCAAGTGGCCTTTTACTTCATATAATTTACTTCTTCAATTTTAAAATTCAGTTAGATAATTTATTTTATTCCCTGGGGCCCAAGAAGTAGATGATTAGTAGACAAGTGGGAAGACAGTTCAACCACTAGAAAGTGGCTTGAAATAAGCCAGGCTAAGATTTTAAGTTTAGGGAGATACCATATTCTAGGACAAAATGCTGAAATAGCAGTTCGAGGATCTTAATCCAGTCTTGCTCTGCTTGTTCTGTTCTTAGGAAATGATAGCAAGGGCTAACATTTGCTGATCGCTGCATAATTCACATGTATTATCATTTAATTCTTGTAATAACTATAAGATAGTTGCTAGTATGATTCTCATTTTATTATTTATACATTATAATATATATTTTTTATTAAGGAAACTGAGGCTTTGGGAAGCCCAAAGTTGCAGCTGTTAAGAGGTAGAACTGGGATTAATTATAATTCCCATTCTCTCAAAGCCCAAGCTTTTAATTCACTATATTGTGCTATAGAAGGTCATTCAAGGACACAGAGGAGGTTGGAATACATTGCTGAGTATGACTAGGTCTAGGGTTACTGTTGTGGGGATAGGGATGGTGGGAGATGAGGTTAGAAAAGCAAGCAGAGTCCAGAAATAAAATGTGTTTCTTTGTTGTTTCTCCATGCTAGGAGTTTAAACTTTATCCTAACCACATGAGAAATCATGAAGGTTTTAAGCAGGGAAGTCATAATCTTACTTGAGTATTAGAAAGTAACTGTGGCCAGTTTAGAAGATGAGTTAAAGAACAGGGAGACTTGTCTGGGGAGAAGCTATAGCAATAATGTGAGCCAGTGATGGCAAGTCTAGAGTCTAATAAGACCCTGAAGATAGATGGGATCAAATAGATTTTTTTTTTTTTGAACTTAGAAGGTGAGATTGAAACGATCTGGTAATAGCCATTTAGATGGTTTTTAAAAGGGAAAATGAGATTGTTTTGTGACTATCAGATTTCTAGACTGATGGCACAACACCAGGTATGCCTCCAGTAACAAGAGGCAGAACTGTGTGAGTATGAGGAGTAAAGCAGTTAGTTCATTTTAGGACATACTGAGTTTGTGATGCGTGGGGGGACATCTGGACAGAAATATAGAACTGTAATTGAGGAGAGAGATCTGAATTTAGAATTAGGGTTTTTTTTTTTTTTAAGATTTTATTTATTTATTTGACAGAGAGAGACAGCGAGAGAGAGAACACAAGCAGGGGGTGTGGGAGAGGGAGAAGCAGGCTTCCCGCGGAGCAAGAAGCCTGATGTGGGGCTCGATCCCAGGACCCTGGGATCATGACCTAAGCCAAAGGCAGATGCTTAACGACTGAGCCACCCAGGCGCCCCTAGAATTAGGGTTTTATAAGCATGTGAGTGAATAGAGAAATATGTTGAGAAATACTCCCCCAGAATTCTGCATCTGTTTATTGCCACATTCTTTAATACTAGAAAATGAAAATGTGATTAAAAAATAAATTAGGGAAAAATTATCTAATGACTTTCATGGCTAACAATATTTAGGATTTTTCTAAGGGCACAGAACAGTATTTCTAAATTTTAATTACTAATTTGCTTGTAGGAAATGTGCACTGTTGAAGAACCTAATGAAGAGTTTACATCTAGACATAGTTTAGAATGGAAGTTCCTATTTCTAGATCACAGGTAACTTCATTTTAAATTCCATTAAAAGCTAAAAGTCATGTAATTAATGGGTTTTAGGGACAAACGTTTTCTAATCAGATGTTCAAATCCATTATCCATTTTTCAAAAACCAGAGGTTTCTCCCAAAACTGATTTTTCTTTTTTTAAGATTTATTTTATTTTTTATTTTTTAAAGTTTTTTTTTTAAATTTATTCATCTGAGAGAGAGATCGAGCGAAAGCACAAGCAGGGGGGAGGGTCAGAGGGAGAGGGAGAAGCAGGCTCCCCGCCAAGCAAGGAGCCCAACCGCAGGCTTGATCCAGGACCCTGGGATCATGACCTGAGCCAAAGGCAGATGCTTAACCGATTGAGCCACCCAGGCACCCCAAGATATATATATATTTTAAATTTATTTATTTGAGAGAGAGCGTGCACATGTGTGTGCAAATCGGGGTGGGGGGTGGAGGTAGAAGGAGAGAAAGCATCTCAAGCAGACACCCCGGAGAGTGTGGAGTCCAAAGACACAGGCCTCAATCCCACAACCCTGAGATTATGACCTGAGCTGAAACCAAGAGTCTGACACTCAACCAGCTGAGCCACCCAGGTGCCCCCCAAAACTTATTTCTAGTTGAGGTATTTCTTATTGTGGAAAAAGTTATAATATTGATTGTTTTATATGTAATTTAGAGCACCACCTATAATAGGATATTTGCCATTTGAAGTTCTGGGAACATCAGGCTATGATTACTATCATGTGGATGATCTAGAAAATTTGGCAAAGTGTCATGAGCACTGTAAGTAGATTTTAATATTTCTGGTGATAATAACTGCTTTTAGTCAAGTAAATAACTAATGTATTAATAGAAGGTGATAAAATGCAGACTTGTAACCATTTTTGTATTTCTGAAAAATACTGGAAGATTGTCTTTTTTGGAAGATTTTACTTTATAACCAATCCAGTAGGAATCCTAGATCAAACTTAAACTTGTTCCTGTTTTACATATTTTAATCTGTAATAGTAAGTACAGGTTTATAATATATAATGAACCTTGTTTTTGAAGTGTGTAAATTCTATATCCAGAGTAAGAGAAGTAGATTCCTTTGAAAATTGTATGTGTCAAAATATGACACTAATAAGTTTTGATATCCAGGCATGTAAGTCTGCCCAGGAGGCAGGTGCACATTTAAAGAAACTCTTAGAAAGCCCATAGTGGGTACTTAATGTTACCTGCTGTTATGGTTATTAGCAGCAGGAACATTAGCATCTCTTTGTGCCTGCCTGACACTATTCTAAACGATTTATATACGTTATCTCCATTACTCATCACCAGAGTTCTAGAAAGTAGGTATTATTATCTCCATGAGTAAACTGAGGCACAGTAAGGCCAAGTAATTTACTCTCAATCCCACAACTCATGGGTGGCAGAGACAGGATTAGAGTCTAGACCCTTTACCACATGCTATTCTTTCTTTGTTTCAGAAGTTTGTTTTAATGATATTTTATTTGCTTCTCTGATTCTCCTCCCCAAATCCTACCCTCTTGAAGTATCCTCTAAAGCTTAATTAGATATTTAAGATACTTTCATGATGTCTTAGGCTGGTTTAGTAAGCCTCTATATGAAAAACAAACCATGTTACATAACTGGAAGAGTTCAGAATAAAGTTACTTCACAAAAAAAAAGCATTCACTCCGAGTGATAGGGGCACTAAGCTCTATGATGTACTGACAAGATCGTACACTTCTCCTGACTAGCTGGGTAATTTTGGACAAGCAATTGAGTTTGTAGACCTTGGCTTCCTCATGAAGAGAGACAGAGAGATTGATCCCTGACCAGCATTTCCTAAGGTTTGTTTCACAGAATGCCAGTCCATTAAAAACAGATTTTATGGTCAAGGAAACCTGGGAAACATTTTGTAATTAATCCCTACCACCTCCTCACCCCCAGAATCATGACATAAATTAGCATACTCATAGTTTTGAAAAGAAAGACTAAGTAAAACTATTTAACACTGTTTCCCAAATTAATTTAACTACAGAACTCTTTTTTTGCCTAATACGTTACAAAACTTCAGAACTTAGAATCTACAGAGAATGTTTTGGGTAACACTGTACTTACCAGTTACTTTAAATTAACTTACTCTGATTTTCATTAAAGTTTTGAATTAAATGCTCTAACAATGCAGTCCCTGCCAGGATACCTATGGGAAAAAAAACCTCAAATGTGATTATTTATTGCTGTTATCCTCAGTTCTTGTTAGTAGGAGGAAGTGAATACGTGACTACTTCATTCTTAAGTATTTGGAAATGTATCGTGTGTGAAAAGTATCTGAGATCAGCAATAACTGATTCTAAGTTGGGCACTGTGGAAGATATGTTAATTGCTTGGGACCTTAAGCTATCTCTATAGAATAACACTTTTTTTTTATAACTGATAATGTGTTATTGAAAAGCCAGAAGAATTATGTATATAGATTTAAATGTAAATTATAGCTTTGGCTAAAACCCAGATTCATAACTAATTATATGAATCAATAAATATTTTTCTCTTTTCCCTTCTTAGTAATGCAATATGGGAAAGGTAAATCATGTTATTATAGATTCCTCACCAAGGGACAACAGTGGATTTGGCTTCAAACTCATTATTACATCACTTATCATCAGTGGAATTCAAGGCCAGAGTTTATTGTTTGTACTCACACCGTAGTAAGGTAATAATTCTTTTACAGCATTTCTGAATTATAGAAACACCGATAGTGAGTTTGGCAATGTAATTTTTAGGCATGACTTGTTAAGAGCTACAGTGATCTTTTTCCTAATTTTTGATACATGTTTTCAATGCATTATTAAATTTACTTACAGGCATTATATGGAAATAGAATACAGGTACAAATACATATATAATTCTTGACATAAACGTCATGGTTTAGAGCAGAAGCTGTGACTATCTTTTATGTACCAAAGTCCATCATGTAAAAGGAGCACTGGAATAGATAAGCATACTTTTCCTTTATTTAAGTCCTCTTTTAAGTACTGTGTAGTCAAAGATCATTTACCATAGCATATAAAACTTTGAGATACGTAGATTAAGATAGAACACTATAGATGTGTTCTAGGTTTGTGTAGTGCATAGCAAATAGTCTGGAATCCATGATGAACAAATAAGACATATAACAAACACGGAACACATCTCTGCAGTATTTTAAATGAATGATTAAGCACAAAAATTCTGTTTTTTTCCATTTGTAGTTATGCAGAAGTTAGGGCTGAAAGACGACGAGAACTTGGCATTGAAGAGTCTCTTCCTGAGACAGCTGCTGACAAAGTATGTATCTTAGAGTTTTAAAAAAAGTTTTTCTTCCCAATGAAAGGCAAGACTCAATAATTTATAGGAAAAGTATTTTTCAAATATTTCATTGCCTCACTTGTGACAGGGTTATAAATTATATTTTACTATTTTTATTTTATTTTTTAAAAAAATATTTATTTGTCAGAGAGAGAGAGAGAGCACAAGCAGGGGGAGCAGCAGCAGAGGGAGAGGGAGAAGCAGGCTTCCCGCTGAGCATGTAGCCCAACGTGGGGCTTGATCCCAGGACTCTGGGATCATGACCTGAGCCGAAGGCAGATGCTTAACCGACTGAGTCAACCAGGCACCCCTTTATTTTTATTTTAAATTTAATATTTTAAAACCTTATCTGCTTCTAAAAAAGATTTGAAGGGCCTCCTGTTTAGTGAGAGATATATCTCAGATTCAAACCAGCATTTCCTAATTGCCTGCAATATGCAAGGCTCTGGCGAGTTCTTTATATGAAGTGTGAAGTGTCATTTATTCCTCAGACATCCTTATCTCATGGGTAATATCCCCGTTTTGAAAATGTTGAAACTGAGGCTTTGGGGGGGAATCTCCCCTAAAGACACATGGCTTGAAATTTTAGTCAGAATCTGAACCCTGGTTTCTCTTTTCATTAATTCCAGGTAGAAGTATAGTATATCAGTTACCTATTGCTGTGTAACAAAACTTAATGATATAAAATAATACACATTTATTATCTCATAGTTTCTGTGGGTCAGAGATCTACGCCCAGTTTAGATGGGCCCTCTGCTTAGAATTGGTCATTGACTGGAATCAAGGGGTCAGCCCAGGGTCTCTCACAAGGCTGTAATCAAGGTGTCAATGGGGGCCACAGTCAACTGAAGGTTCCACTGGGGCAGAATCTGTTTCTAAGCTTCCTCAGTGCTTGTTGGAAGGATGGGGTTCCTCAGCAATAGTTGGACTGAGGGCCTTGATTTCTTGCTGGCTAGTGGCCAGAGACAGCCTTCAGTTCCTTTCCAGGTAGCTGTTTCCATCCAAGCAAGTAGGTAAGAAGATCCAGGGAGAGACACCAACAGGAAGATGAAAGTCGGAGTCTTTTGTAACCTATTCACAGAAGTAATATCCCATCACTTCTATCGATTCTGTTCATTAGAAGCAAATCACTAGGTTCAGCCTCTACTGTAGGGGAGGGATTATACAAGGTGGTGAATACCAGGAGGCGGGGATCATTGTGGACTATGTCAGAAGTTGCCTACAACAGTTATTTTTGATGTGCAGAAAATAAGTGGAATGAAAAGAATTAAGAATCTGTATAAAAAATGAGTTGAATAGGCAGCATTGCCAGGGTCAATATGGGAGATACCATTAAGTTTTTCAACAAACCAGTACTTCCTGGACATGGCTCTAGATGCTCAGAATACGTCGGTGAATAACCCAGAGTTCTCTGCAATCATGGATCCCACGTGAAAGAATTTTTTCGAAGAGGCTTTGTATGCTTAGTGGAAGAAGATCCAGTATGTTTTAGTAAAATACATTTTCTGAGAGAAGTGCTTAAATCTAGGGTTTCTTGAAATGAGGGAGGACAGTTATATAAATTAAAGTAATACAGAGGTCATTCCTCCTTGCTTTGTTTTCTCTTACGCCAGTGTCCAATCCTAAGCAAATTCAACTAGCCTTACTTCCGAAATATATTCTGCCTCTGTCTACTTTAGCTGTGTTTACTTTTACTACCACAGTCCTCCTGGAGATTAGGGTAGAAGTATATTTTTGAGAAACTTTAATGTGCGGATGGATTTTAAGGTCATGAATCTAAATGTGATCACCAGAAAATGAATGGAGAGAGAGAGAGAGGATGATGAAGGGCTAAGTATTGGGGCAATCCATCATTAAGACGTGAAGGAAACTCAAGGGAAATATCCAGTGAGGTATGAATAAAACCAGGAAACTGAGTTGTCCTAGAAGCCAAGAAAAAGTATGTCCATGAGGAGTGAACAATCAGCTTTGTCAGATTCGGCTGCAGTAGATTAAATTAAAAGAGCACTGAGAAGTGAGCACTGAGTTTAACAACGTGCATTCATTGATCAATAAGAGCAGATTGGGTGCAATAGTAATATGAGTGAAAGTCTGACTGGGGTGGGCTTAAGAGAATTTTCTGGGACAAGGGGAATTAGAGACAGCAAGTAGGGAAGGTTTTCCTACAAAAAAGAGTGGAGTGGTGCAGTAGTAGGAAGAAGAAGTAGGCTTAAAAGAAGTTTTTGCTTTTGAAGGTGGGAGAAATTATAGCATGTTTGTATACTGATGAGAAAGCTCTGTTGGAAAGAGAATTACTGATAGAGGTAGAAATGCTAGAGCAGTGTTCTTGAACAGATGAGAGAAGATGGGACCGCATCCATAGTGGACAGATAGGCTTTAGCTAGTGGAAAAATTATTCAGTGACAGGAATTTGGCAGACTATGATCTTTAGGCCAAATCTGGTCCTCCTCCTGGTCTTGTAACCCCCACAAGCTAAAAATATGTTTTCCACATGTTTTTAAGTGATTGAAAAAAATCAAAAGAAGGATAATGTTTGTGACACATTAAAATTATATCCTCAGATTCCACAGCCACACTCAGTTGTTTATATATAGCCTGTGGTTGCTCTTGTGCTGCAACAGCAGAGTTGAATAGTTGTAGCAGAGAGTGTGTGGCCCTCAAAGTCTATGGTATCGACTCTCTGACCATCACAGAGAGTGTCTGCTGATCCCTGATCTGTAGTGACATGAAGAAAGGCAGAATGTATGAGTACAGACGCTGCTGGGTAGATTGATAAAATGATAGGAGCTTACAGCAGCACTCTTCAGTGAAACAGGAAGCAGAGTAACCAGTCAGAGTGGGGTTAGGAGAGGACTTGTTGGAGGTTTGAGAAGAGGGGAGCAAGGATTAAATTGTTTCCTAGGAAAGTGAACAGACAAGGTAATTTTAGTCTAGCAGGCAGGATTAAGGGCCGGCTTGAGGTTCTTGGCCATTAATTTAAAGAGAGAACGGTCACCATGTTGTATTTCTTCAGCCACGTTCTGAATAGATTAAAAATTTGGTTTAACGAGCATTGGGATTTTTCCAGGGTAGTGTGGTGAAGGGAGATAGGCGCAGGATAGTTGATGATACAAGGGTGTGGTTATGATGATTAACCATGAATTTAAGCTGGATAAAGAAGGAAGAGAAGACATAAAATGAGAGAGTGATTGTGAAAATGTAGAATCAGTGTATTTTTATGTTCTACTAAAGGATTTAAAGGAGTTGGGATACTAAAGAGAAATGAGTAGGAAATATGGAAAATGCTGGTCAAAGACGAAGATGTTTGAAATTGAGATTATGGAAGGTTTATTCTTATGGTAATGACAAGGTCTAGGGTATGACTAAGAATGAGTGACTGAGGACAGGTGGAAATCAAGATCAAGGCATCAAGGAAGAGAGAAGTCATGATGTTGAACATGTGAATTGATACTGATACTGGTAATATGGAAGTAAGAATTAGTGAGGACTGAGCCAGGAGCAGAAATCTGAATTCAGGTGCTTTGTGAGGAGTGGCTACAAGGTCAGTAGATGACTTATTATAGCAATGAGAGATAGTCATATAGTGATAATGTGAGATTCTGGCTGTGAGTTTTGGGAAAGAGGAAAGGGAAAAGTTCTGGAAAGAGCAGTAGGAGGACTTTGTTCCCCTCCAGAGCAGGGCTCTGAAGGTTATGAGATAGAAAATAGCCACCACTTAAAAGACCTGTAAGGAAGTGGTATTTTCGGGAGACATCTGGGTTTTAGAGCAAGCCAGCAAATGGATGTTCAGAGGTGAGGTTGAGAGTAGGAGATTTTGCTGATTATGGATACTATAGTAATATTCCATGGTATGGATATACCACATTTTGTTTATCCATTCATCTAGTGATGGACACTTGGGTTGCATACATCTTTTGGCTATTGTGAATCATGCTGCTATGAACATGGGTGTACAAATACTTGTTTGAGTCTCTGCTTTCAATTCTTTTGAATATTTACCTAGAAATGGAATTACTGGATCATGTAGTAATTTTATATTTAATTTTTTGAGGAACCATCATACTGTTTACTATGGTACGTTCACTATTTTATATTCCTACCAGCAGTGTACCAAAGTTCCAATTTGTCCTTGTCAACGCTGGTGATTTTCTGGGGGTTTTTTTTGTTTTAAGTAATAGTCATCCTGATGGGTTTGAAGTGGTGTATCTCATAGCTTTGATATGCATTTCCCTAATGATTACTGACATTGAGGATCTTTTCAATGTGTTTTATTGACCATTTATATATGCAAGACCTTTGTCTGTTTTTAAATTGGATTCTTCATATATTCTGGGTGTTAATCCCTTATCAGAGACGTGGTTTGCAAATGTTACCTCCCATCCTGTGGGCTACCTTTCCACAGTTTATAGTGTTGTTTGCTGCACTTTTGCTGCCTGTGCTTTCAGTGTCATGTCCAAGAACTCATTGCCCAATCCAGTGTCATAAAGCTTTTCCCCTTTTCTTCTGAAAGTTATATAGTTTTAGTTCTTATGTTTAGGTCTTTGATCCATTTGATTTAATTTTTGTATATGGTATAAACTAAGAGTCCAGCTTCATTCTTTTGCATCTGTTTCTGTAAATAGAGAATGAAGCCAAAATTTTCTGGCTATAGAAAATATTACACAGGTACCTTTATCTTGTTGTGGGTTAAAATGGGGGAAGAAGGTTAGCAGGTTATATTGCTAATTTGGGATCTCTGAACTGAACCACAAGAAAACATTTATTTTACTCTGTCTCTTTAGAGCCAAGATTCTGGGTCTGATAATCGTATAAACACAGTCAGTCTCAAGGAAGCCTTGGAAAGGTTTGATCACAGCCCAACCCCTTCTGCTTCCTCCCGGAGTTCAAGAAAATCATCTCACACAGCAGTCTCAGACCCTTCCTGTGAGTACCCTAGCTTGAAAGCACTTTCTCTCAAGAGAGTCTTCTAAATTGTGTTACTGGTATCAGCATTTTTCATCAAATGCTACTTTATTTTTCATCAAATGCTACTTTATTTTTTTACATGAAAAGGTTTACTGTAGTACTCATTACTTTAAAAAGTTAGAAACACTCTTTTTAAGTTTTTTATTTTTTTTAGTTGAAGTATAACATACAGCGTTATGTTAGCATCAGGTCTACAATATAATGACTGAACAATTCTATACATAGTGCTCATCACGATGATAAGTGTACTCTTAATCCCCTTCACCAATTTAAGAAACAAATGAGCAAAGAAAAAGACAAAAAACCAGACTCTTAAATATAGAAAACAGAATGGTTCGTTGCCAGAGGGGAGGTGGGTGGGAAGATGGGTAAGATGCTACTTCAAAATGATAAATTTTTACATTTCTGAAATATACTAACCTTTCCAGTGAGCAAAAGCCATGTTGCTCACATTTAACAAAGAATTAAGTTTATAAAGTAGTGTATAAAATATTTAGGTAGTAGTGTTGGTATTAGTAAGTTGCTTTTAATCATCCCTTAAAAAAAAAAAAAAGCAAAACTGTTTATTCCTTTTTTATGGTAGAACCAGTCTGTTCTTTAAGCTGGCTTTTTTTTTTTTTTTTTAAGATTTTATTTGAGAGAGAGAAAGGGAGTGAGCCAGTAGGGGGATGGGGGGCCGAGGGAGATGGAGAAGCAGATTCCCCACTGAGCAGGGAGCCTGATGAGTGGCTTGATCCCAGGACCCTGAGATCATGACCTGAGCAGAAGACAGATGCTTAACCAACTGAGTCAACCCAGGTGCCTGTTTTAAGGTTGCTTTCTGAAAGTTTTTTTTTTTCCAGATTAGTTTTTATTTCCTTTGCAACAATTCTAATTTTTTTTGAATTCTATCAAACATTTATTGTTTTTGTAATTTTTATTTAAATTCAGTTAATTAACATAATGTATTATTAGTTTGAGGTAGAGGTCAGTACCCAGTGCTCATTACATCACATGCCCTCCTTAATGTTCATCACCCAGTTATGCCATCTGCCCATCCCCATCCCCTCCAGCAACTCTGTTTGTTTCCTATGATTAAGAGTCTCTTATGGTTTGCCTCTCTCTGATTTTGTCTTGTTTTATTTTTTCCTCTCTTCCCTATGATCCTATGCCTTGTTTCTTAAATTCCACATATGGGTGAGAGCATATAATTGTCTTTCTCTGATTAACTTATTTTGCTTTAGCATAATACCCTCTAGTTCCATCCACATCATTACAAATGGCAAGATTTCAATTTTTCTTGATGGCTGAGTGGTATTCTATTGTGTATATATACCACCCCTTCTTTATCCATTCATCTTTCAATGGACATCTGGGTTCTTTCCATAGTGTGGCTATTGGGGACATTGCTGCTACAAACACTGGGGTGCTGGTGCCCCTTCGGATCACTACCTTTGTATCTTTGGGGTAAATATCCAGTAGTGCAGTTGCTGGGTTGTAGGGTAGCTCTATTTTCAACTTTTTGAGGAACCTACATCCTGTTTTCCGGAGTGGCTGCACCAGTTTGCATGCCCACCAACATTGTAAGAGGATTCCCCTTTTCCCACATCCTCACCAACATCTTTCATTTCCTGACTTGTTAATTTTAGCCATTCTGACTAGTGGGGGTGGTATCTCATTGTGGTTTTGATTTGGATTTCCCTAATGCCAAGTGATGTGGAGCACTTTTTCATGTGTCTGTTGGCCATTTGATGTCTTCTTTGGAGAAATGTCTGTACATGTCTTCTACCTATTTCTTGATTGGATTATTTGTTCTTTGGGTATTGAGTTTGACAAGTTCTTTATCGATTTTGGAGACAACCCTTTACCTAATAAGTCATTTGGAAATAATTTCTCCCATTCTGTCAGTTGTCTTTTGATTTTGTCGACTGTTTCCTTTGTTGTGCAAAAGCTTTTTATCTTGATGAAGTCTCAGTATTTCATTTTTGCCTTTGTTTTCCTTGCCTTTGGAGACATGTCTAGCAAGAAGTTGCTGTGGCCGAGGTCACAGAGGTTGCTGCCTATGTTTTCTTGTAGGAGTTTGATACATTCCTGTCACGCATTTAGGTCTTTCATCCATTTTGAGTCTATTTTTGTGTATGGTGTAAGAAAATGGTCCAGTTTCATTCTTCTGCATGTGGCTGTCCAATACCATTTGTTGAAGAGACTTTTTTTCCATTGGATATTCTTTCCTGCCTTGTTGAAGATTAGTTGACCATAGAGCTGAGGGTCCATTTCTGGGATCTCTGTTCGGTTCCATTGATCTCTGTGTCTGTTTTTGTGCAAGTAACATGCTGTCTTGGTGATTATAGCTTTGTAGTAGAGCTTGAAGTCTGGAATTGTGATACCACCAGCTTTGGTTTTCTTTTTCAACATTCCTTTGGCTATTTGGAGTCTTTTCTGGTTCCATACAGATTTTAGGATTATTTGTTCCAGCTCTGTGAAAAAAGTTGATGGTATTTTGATATTGATTGCATTGAATGTGTAGATTGCTCTAGGTAGCATAGACATTTTAACAATCCTTCCAATCCACGAGCATGGAATGTTTTCCATTTCATTGTGTCTTCCTCAATTTCTTTCATGAGTGTTCTATAGTTTCTGAGTACAGATCCTTTGCCTCTTGGGTTAGGTTTATTCCTAGGTATCTTACGGTTTTTGGTGCAATTGTAAATGGGATTGACTCCCTTAAATTCTTTTTCTTCAGTCTCATTGTTGGGGTATAGAGATGCAACTGATTTCTGTGCATTGATTTTCTATCCTGCCACTTTGCTGAATTCCTGTATGAGTTCTGGCAATTTGGGGGTGGAGTCTTTTGGGTTTTCCACAGAGTATCATGTCATCTGTGAAGAGTGAGTGTTTGACTTCTTTGCCAATTTCAGATACCTTTTATTTCTGAATAAAAGGTGTTGTTGTCTGATTGCTGAGGCTAGGATTTCTAGTACTATGCTAAACAACAGTGGTGAGAGTGGACATCCCTGCCGTGTTCCTGACCTTAAGGGAAACGCTCTCAGTTTCCCCCATTGAGAATGATATTCACTGTGGGCTTTTCGCATATGGCTTTTATGATACTGAAGTATGTTGCCTCTATCCCTACACTGTGAAGAGTTTTAATCAAGAAAGGATATAGTACTTTGTCCATTGCTTTTTCTGCATCTGTTGAGAGGATCATATGGTTCTTGTCCTTTCTTCTATTAATGTGTATCACATTGATTGATTTGCTGATGTTGAACCAACCTTGCAGCTCAGGAATAAATCCCATTTGGTTGTGGTGAATAATCCTTTTAATGTACTGTTGGATCCTATTGCCTAGTATGTTGGTGAGATTTTTGGCACCCTGTTCATCAGGGATATTGGTCTGTAATTCTCCTTTTTGGTGGGGTCTTTGTCTGGTTTTGGGATCAAGGTAATGCTGGCCTCGTAGAAAGAGTTTGGAAGTTTTCTTTCCATTTTGATTTTTTAAAACATCTTTAGAAGAATAGGTATTAATTCTTCTTTAAATGTTCGGTAGAGTTCCTCTGGGAAGCCATCTGGCCCTGGACTCTCGTTTGTTGGGAAATTTTGATACTGCTTCAATTTCCTTGCAGGTTATGGGTCTGTTCAGGTTTTCTGTTTCTTTCTGTTTCAGTTTTGGTAGTTTATATGTCTCTGGGAATGCATCCATTTCTTCCAGATTGTCTAATTTGTTGGCATATAGTTGCTCATGATATGTTCTTATAATTGTTTGTATTTCTTCGGTGTTCGTTGTAATCTCGTCTCTTTCATTTATGGTTTCTTTGGGTCCTTTCTCTTTTCTTTTGGATAAGTCTGGCCAGGGGTTTATCAGTCTTATTAATTCTTTCACAGAACCAGCTCCTAGTTTTGTTGATCTGTTCCACTTTTCTTTTGGTTTCTATTTCATTGATTTCTGCTCAATCTTTATTATTTCTCTCCTCCTGCTGTGTTTAGGCATTATTTGCTGCTCTTTCTCCAGCTCCTTTAGGTGTAAGATTAGGTTGTGTATTTGAGACCTTTTCTTTTTTCTTGAGAGAGGCTTGTAATGCTATATACTTCTGAATTAGGACTGCCTTTGCTGCCTTCCCAAGGTTTTGAACAGTTGTGTGTTCATTTTCATTTGTTTCCATGAATTTTTTAAATTCTTCCTTAATTTCCTTGTTGACCCATTCATTCTTTAGTAGGAGGCTCTTTAGCCTCCATGTATTTGATCAAGTTATTTCCAACTTTCCTCTTGTGATTAAGTTCCAGTTTCAAAACACTGTGGTCTGAAAATATGCAGGGAATGATCTCAGTCTTTTGGTACCGGTTGAGTCCTGATTTGTAACCCAGGATGTGATCTATTCTGGAGAATGTTACCGTGTGCACTTGAGAAGAATGTATTCCATTGCTTTAGGATGGAATGCTATGAATACATCTGTGAAGTCCATCTGGTCCAGTGTGTCATTCCATGCCCTTGTTTCCTTGTTGATATTCTGCTTAAATATTGTGTCCATTGCAGTGGGGGGTATGTTAAAGTCCCCTACTATTATTGTGTTGTTATTGATATGTTTCTTTAATTTTGTTTTTAATTGGTTTATATAATCGGCTACTCCCATGTTAAGGGCATAACTATTTACAATTGTTAGATCTTCTTGTTGGATAGACCCTTTAAGTATGATACGGTGTCCTTCCCCATCTCTTACTATAGTCTTTGGTTTAAAATCTAATTTGTCTGATATAAGGTTTGCCACCTCAGATTTCTTTTGATGTCCATTAGCATGATAAATGGTTTTACACCCCTCCCCCCACTTTCAATCTGGAGGTGTCTTTGGGTCTAAAATGAGTCTCTTGCAGACAGCATATGCATGGGTCTTGCTTTTTTATCCAATTTGATACATTTTTTTTAAGATTTTATTTAGTTTTTATTTGACAGAGACACAGCGAGAGAGGGAACACAAGCAGGGGGAGTGGGAGAGGGAGAAGCAGGCTTCCCGCCAAGCAGAGAGCCTGATGTGGGGCTCGATCCCAGGACCCTAGGACCACAACCTGAGCCGAAGGCAGACACTTAATGACTGAGCCACCCAGGTGCCCCCCAATTTCATACCTTATATGGCTTTTGATTGGGGCATTTAACCCCATTTACCTTCAGAGTAACTATTGAAAGATATGAATTTAGTGCCATTGTATTACTTATAAAGTTACCGTTACTGTATCTCTGTTCCTTTGTGGTCTGTGTTACTTTTGAGTTCTGTCTTCGCTTAAAGGATCCCTTCTAAGTTTTCTTGCAGGGCTGGTTTAGTGATCACAAATTCTTTTAGTTTCTGTTTGTTTTGGAAGCTTTTTATCTCTCCTATTGAATGACATCCTAACTGGATAATGTATTCTTGGCTGCATATTTTTCTCATTTTGCACCCTGAATGTATTATGCCAGTTCTTTCTGGCCTGTCAGGTCTCTGTGGATAGGTCTGCTGCCAGTCTATTGTTTCTGCCCTGTTCTCCACTATAATTTGCTCCATTATACCTTCTGCACTCCCCCCACCCCATCTTCTTCTGGGATCCCAATTATTCTAATATTATTTCATTTTATGGTATCACTTATCTCGAATTCTCCCCTCATGATTCAGTAGTTACCTCTTTCTCAGCTTCTTTATACTCAATCATTTTGTCTTCTGTATCATTTATTCTCTTCTGCCTCATTTATCCTAGCAGTTAGGGCCTCCATTTTTTATTGCATCTCATTTATAGCCTTTTTTATTTTGACTTGATTAGATTTTAGTTCTTTTATTTCTCCAGAAAGGGATTTAGTTTTTTTATTTCTCCAGAAGGAGATTCTCTAGTGTCTTCTATGTTTTTTTTAAGCCCAGATAGTATCTTTATAATCATTATTCTGAACTGTATTTCCAACATCTTAATTTTATATCCATACTGATTAGGTCCCTGGTAGTCAGTACTGCCTGTTGTTCTCTTTTTTGAGGTGAGTTTTTCTGTCTTGTCATTCTATCCAGAGAATAGGTGAATGAGAGAACAAAATACTAAAATGGCAACAATGACTCCAGAGAAATATACACTAAACAAATCAGAAAAGACCCAAAACTTAATAAAAAAAAAATAATAGTGTAATCAGACAGGTGAGCAGAAAAGAGCAATACACTGGATGCTGTGTGTATTTTGGTCTCTTTGTTAGAAAACCAGATCCCAAAATTGTAACGAAAAAAAACCCATATGTACAAAAATAAAATTAAGTACAATGAAAGGATAGAGTGTAACTGTAAAAGTGAAAATTAAAAGACAAAAAAAAAAAAAAAAAATGTAAACAGACAGGTGAACAGAACAGAACAGAGCAATACACTATATCCTGAGTGTATTTTGGTTGGTTTGTTACAAGGAAACTACATTTCGATATTATAAAGAAAGAAAAACGTATATATATACAAAAATAAAATTAAATACATTGAAAGGATAGAATGTAACTGTAAAGATGAAAATTAAAGACTTTAACAAAAAAAAAAGAATATGATCAGACAGGTGAAGAGAACAGAGCCATACACTAGATTTTGGGTGTATTTTGGTCTATTTGTTAAACTGCATCCCAAAATTGCAAAGAGAAAAACTTTTATATATATACAAAAATAGAATTAAGTACAATGGAAGGATAGAATGTAAAAATGAAAATTAGAAAAGATTTTTAAAAAGTTCATAGAGTAAGAAATTGGTTGAAAACAGGAAAAATTTAAAATTGAAAGATTAAAGAATCGTGGGGAAAAGACCATTAATTCTATAAACTATTTTCCCCTAGTGCTTGAGTTTTGCAGTTCTCTATAATGGGTAAACTTGGTCTTGCTGATCTTCTGAGGGAGGGGCCTGTTGCGTTGATTCTCAAATGTCTTTGCCCCAGGGGGAATTGCACCGTCCTTGCCAGGGGGCCAGGCTAAGTAATCTGCACCTGATTGCTCCCTGTGGCTTTTGTTCCCTGAAGGCTTTCCACGCTGCAATGGCGGTTTCCCAATGTCCCGTGGAGCAAAGAACTCGGCGCCCCACTCCTCAGTGCACCCTCAGAGAAAAGCAGTCAATCACTACGGTCTCTCTTGTCTCCGGCTGCACTCTGTGCTCACCTGGCCTATGACCCAACGTTTCTATCTTGGTCACGTCACCCCATTTTGAGTCTCCAAACCCTGAAGACTCCTGCAGCGCACACTCACGCCGATCCTCCTGGGGTGGGGGTGGGGGGTCTCGCCGGGGTTCTGCTGTGCCCCGGTTTGTAGTATATGGCACGACAAGCTGGGAACCAATTCCTGGGCTCAGTGATTACAGCCAACTTCCCTGCTCTGATGCCTGGGAACTCGGCCGCACTCAGCACTCCCAGTCTTCCTGTGACCCTGGGGATCCTGAGACCTCACTGTCCCACTTAGTTTTCCACCCTGCTTTGCCACCTGAGCACCTTTCATGCAGGGACATCTCTAACCGGAACAGACTTCTAAAAGTTCTGATTTTGCGCTCCACTGCTATATCACTTTCCAGTAGCCGGCTTATGGAGGCTCCCTCCCCCGCAGTTAATCTTCAGACATATGGTCTCAGATTCACTTCTCTGCACCTCCTATCTTACAGAAAGTGGTTGCTTTTCTATTTGTAGAGTTGCAGCTATTTTCTTAGATCTCCAGTTGAGTTCACAGGTGTCCAGAATGATTTGATAGCTGTCTAGCTGAATTCTTGGGGCCAGACAAAAAAAAAGTTTCCTACTCCTCCGCCATCTTGGACTATGCCCTGAAAGTTATTTTTAGTTCTTATTTTCAATGAAGACTTGCATAATTATCATTGAATTAGTAACCTTTTTTTCTTTAAAGGGTTTAGTAGTTTCACTTCCCAGGGTATTACATCTGTGTAAGGAAAAAGGAGGTTGTTGGAACCACTCAACACCATGGGTATACTATTAAAGAAGTGTTAACATAGAATTTCTTAAATATTAGGGGAAAAAGTTTCCCCTTTGTAGCTATGTTTCTCTTTTTATACATTTTATTTTACTGTGGTAAGAATACTTCAAATGAGATCTATCCTGTTAAATTTTTAAGCTTACAATACATCATTGTTGGCTATAGGTACAACATTGTAGTGCAGATCTCTAGAGCTTTTTCGTCATACTTAATGGAAATGTTATGCCCATTGATTATTAACTCCTTATTTTCCTCTATCTCCCCAGCCCTTGTCAATCACCAATCTACTCAGATTCAATGAATTTCTCTATTTTAGATACCTCATATAAGGGAGTCCTGCAGTACTTGTCTTTCCATCATTGGCTTTTTTTACATAGTATAATGTCCTCAGGATTAATCCATGTTGTCATATCTTGCAAAATTTTAAAGGTTGAATAGTATTTCATTGTATACATATTACCACATTTTGTTTTTCCATTCATCTGTCAGTAGACATTTTGGTTGTTCCACATCTTGGATATTAAGAATAGTGCTGCAGTGAACATAGGAGTGCTAATATCTCTCTGAGATCCTGATTTCAATTCTTTTGGATAAATACCCAGAAGTGGAATTGCTGGATCACATGTGGTAATTCTATTTTTAATTTTTTTAGAAACCTCCATTATGGTTTCCCACAGTGGCTACACCATTTCGTATCCCCACCAATTTTAAGTGTGGAAGGGTTCCAATTTCTTTACATTCTCAGTGACACTTCTTGTTTTTTTGATAATAGCCATCTTGTCAGGTGTGAAGTTGTGTCTCATTGTGGTTTTGATTTGCATTTCCCTGATGATGAGTGACCTTGAACATTTTTTCATATTCTAGGTGGCCATTTGTGTATCTTCTTGGAGAAATGTCTTTTCAAGTCCATAGGCCATTTTTAAATTGAGTTATTAGGTTTTTTTACTATTGATCTCTAGGTGTAGAAACCATTTATAAATTTGAAGTTTTCCTATGTCAGATATTTTCTTTGTCCCTAAGAAAGAATTAAAATGAATGCTTTTATTGTCATAGACTTCACTTTTATGAAATAATTTAGAAAAATACTTGAAAGATTATCTTTATTTATTGAAATCCATTTTGAGATTAATCTTTGCAAATTATATTTTATAAAGTACTAACACTATTTCATTTTTGTTGACGAACCTCAGCAACACCAACAAAGATCCCAACGGACACTAGCACTCCTCCCAGACCACATTTACCAGCTCATGAAAAGATGGCGCCAAGGAGGGCATCATTTAGTAGTCAGGTAAACTTTATCTAGGTAGTATTCTTCTGAATAAAGATTTATTAAAAGGGGGGGAAAATCATGTAAATCTTTAAAAATTCATTAATTCATTACCCCTTTCTATAAAGATCAAAATAGCTGTTGATAAATAACGCTCGAGATCTTTCCTTTTTTGTGAAATAGTTCTCAAACATACTCCTTTTGATTATTTTTCAGGTAAAATGTTAGATAATTTCTTTTAATTAAGGAAAGCTATTAATTTAGAACCATTTCATATCTAATTTCGAATACCAGTCACTTTCAATTATGTCCATTTAACTTTTATTGAGAACCCATGCAAGGTAATGTGGCAGATGACTTCGAAGATAAAAGGATAAGTAGGGAATAGGCATAGCTAAAAATGTTATGAGGCAAATTGTAGTTCAGTTATAAAGATACCATGGTGGAATTTCTGGTGGAAGTACTTATGGTTGGGGATAATCATCACTCCAGTGTTATTTTTTATTTTGCTTCCTAGTCCATAAATTCCCAGTCTGTTGGTCAATTGTTAACACAGCCAGCGATGTCTCAAGCTGCAAATTTACCAATTCCACAAGGCATGTCCCAGGTATTTTTTGTTTGTTTGTTTGAGTTGAGTATTTTAAAACGATAAATTGTTTTAAGCTAATAGAGATTTTTTAAAATATATACTTTTAGTGCGGTGAATCTCACCTGTTGGCATTTATAATGTCTGGGGGATATTTTTGATTGTCAGTGATTGTGGAGTATCACTGGCCCTTAATAGGCAAGGGCCAGGGATGCTAGTTGTCTTTCAGGATGCATGACAGTTTTGCACAACAAAGAATTATCCCGGTTTATATGCTATAACACCCCCACTGAGAGACACTGCAACAGAAAGCTTTTAAAGATGAAATATAGCTCTTCTTTTTGTTCTTCCTGTGAATATTGGAAGAATCATAGTAATTTTATTCATATATTCATTCATTCAGATATGGGACATTTATTGAGATAACTTGAGTTATTGCAGGTGCCGGAAATACAAATACATGTAAACTATGAGACTTTTTTACATCTAGAAGGAATGACCTGGAACTATAGTGCGGTATTATATAGTCTGTGCTCAAGGTATATAGGCTCAATGTATATAGGCTGATATGTGAGCAGATTAGATGGACCCCTAATTCAGCCTAAGTGAAGGAAAACTTTCTGGAAGAACTGTTGCTTGGGCTGAGTCCTAAATATAGACATTAGCAGGAGAAAGGAGAGGTGTTAACAAAAGTGACACTAAGTTACTTTTGATGATAACTTCCCAACTTGGAATTTATGACTCTGCATTCATTCAGTGCCTCAAACACATTAAAAAATACTAAGTAGTGGTAAAAATAATCCAGACTGTTTTGTTTAGTTCAGTATACCTTGACTTAGCAGTATTTCAAATAATGATAGTTAACAATAGGTAAAAATGGTTTTCTAAAAATACCTTTGTCTTATATGGTTATTATTTAAATTATACATATATAATTTTAGCCATTATATGACACCTGTACAAATATATTGACAATGTTGTAAATTACCCAAACATCATAATCTTTACTTCCAGCAACAAATGACCATGTAAGGTGCTTAAATATTACCTGTAGTTGTAATAGTTTTTATGAACATTTGTGCTGAAGGTTAACAGATATTTTAATGTAAATATTAGACATACTTTCAATTATTAGTTCACTAATCTCAAGATACTGAATGAGTATTAACATTTTAAAGGGATATTTTCATGAAATTAATATCTACTATGTCAAAAATGTTAGTATTCAGATCTCATATTTCATTGAGTGATAAAGCCAAATACTTTGCCTCTTAGTTCTATAATTTTATTTCCTGTTATTCTGCCTTCTGTGTTTGTATCTATTATTTGCATTTAATAGAAATCCTTTAAGTGATGACAATGTAATGTTTACCCAAAGGTATAAATAACTTTTGTTAGGATAAAATACAACATTTTGAATATTTTTTAAAGACATGAGGGAGCTGAGTACAAAATTTGTAATGTTTTCTCATACTTAGTGTAATCTAATATATGATCTTATAATTGTTAACTTCAGAAGTCAGAGTTCTGTACTTTTTGACAGGTTATATTCAGTATCCTCAACACAAACTTTTGAAGATAGAGAAAAAAAGCTTTTGGGAGGGCATTGCTCACTTTTAGATGCAGTTCACTATAGGAGACTTTTTTTTTTTTGATTTTATTTATTTGAGAGAGATTATGAGTTGCAGGGAGGAGCAGAGACAGTGGGAAAAGCAGACTCCCTGCTGAGCAGGGAACCCAGTGTGGGGTTCAGTCCCAGGATTCTGGGATCTTGACCTGAGCCAAAGGCAGATGCATAATTGAGCTACCCAGGCGCCCCTGTAGGAGACTGTTTTAAGATTAAGACACATTTCCAATAAATTGGAATCTTTCTGCTATACTATATCCTGTGCTAAATATTCATGGAAATAATTAAATGAGCATGTATACACTTAAGTAATGAAACACTAAGTGTGGCTAAATTTCAAGCAGTAGTAAATAGAAGCTGTTTATGACTCAAGTGAAACCGTGAAATAAGATTGAAGATCCTGGAAGTAGAATAACTGTTTTCATTCATGTATGCATTTATTCATTCGTAATTGCTTAGTCTATAAAAGCCTACATTTCATGCTTGTCTGAGAACAGTTTCAGTTGAAAATACGAGTAAAAATATGGCTAGTTATCTGTTAGATTTTTACAACCTTCTAATGATGTGTACAAAGAGGACATTCTAAGGATGACAGAATTTGATATGAATAACTCTAGGAGCAGGCTACTTTTTCATTTGTTAAATGATAGAAATTAAGTAACTTGTTGTAGGAAATGGTAGAGCCACAATATAAGCTCTGGTCTTTTTGTTGTTGTTGTTACTTATTTTAGAGAGAGCAAGCGGGCAGGGGTAGGGCAGAGGGAGAGGGAGAAAGAGAATCTCAAGCAGACTTTGTGTTGAGTGCAGAGCCTGATGCAGGGTTCAATCTCAGGACCTGGAGACTATGACCTGAGCCAAAATCAAGAGTTGCAGGCTTAACCAACTGAGCTCTGGTCTTCGAATGCCAGTGTGTACTTGTAATCAGTCATGATCTGGTCAGAAGTCAGAAGCCATATCAGAAATTTGAAATAGGGGTAATAAGTTATTAACAGGGAATCCTAAATAATACAGGGATAATGGATGTAGAGAGCATCCACTATCTGTGAGAGGGAGAGTACAGTATGCAAAGAAGGAACGACTCGGAAAACGCCCGCAACCCTCCTAAACTCTTCTTCCTCCAGGCCAGGTTGAAGCCCAGTTCCCACTGGGGCTGGTGTGGCTACAGCCACTGGATGAGAGCGAGGTTCACTGAGGTGCCACAGCCCAGGGCTGGAGAGCAGGAAGCCACCTGCTGGGGTACCAGCAAAATTTGCAGGGGAGCTTCCCATAAGGATGCCAGTAAGACTTGCTGGAAAGCCACCTCCTTTTGCAGTATCCCTCTAGCTCCATCTACTGACATGACTAAGTTTGTGTCTGCTGACAAAGGAGAAATATTTATAGGGTCCAGCTCCAGTAGCACAAGGCCAAGCAAAGGTGGGTGAATTATGAGCTGAGAGGCAATACATTGAAAACTGGCATAACATTCTTAGCTCATGATATATACTGCTTATTTTTCACATTGCACAATTATGAAGAGTAAAGTGATTCTAAAATATGTTACACTTTTCCCATACATGGTACTTCAGTTTCAGTTTTCAGCTCAATTAGGAGCCATGCAACATCTAAAAGACCAATTAGAGCAACGGACACGGATGATAGAGGCAAATATTCATCGACAACAAGAAGAACTAAGAAAAATTCAAGAACAGCTTCAAATGGTCCATGGTCAAGGGCTGCAGGTAAGATATTATATTTGAATACAAGCAAAATATGTCATTCACATTTTGGTTTCTTAGGAAAATTGACTTTTCTTAATTAAAAATGAGAAGCAAGAGATAACATTTCATCAATTTAGTTCAGTAAATACTCATTGATTACCTACTCAGTATGATTGCATTTACAGTCTGATTCATTCCTAAGAGTATTTCCATCAACATCCTTGTTTCTCCAGATTAGAGTCCTCTTTCAGCAGTCTAATTTTTCGTAAACTTAAACCCATAATACGGTATTTTATTATAGACTTTTAGGTATATGTAGGTACAGAGTTTATAAATCAATCATCAATCATTGTTTTAGTAAACTTCCAGTAGATATGATTCGAATTAGTCTTATTTGATCAGTGGATGGGGCCACTAAAATTGTATCTCTCAGAAGAGACTAAAATTTTGGAGAAGGGAAACTTAAAGTGAATAAAAAAGCTACTTCTATCTAATCCATACATTATAAACAATGAGTGATGCAGAACCGCCAGTCCACAGACCTTTGAGTAGCACTGAGTTGGAGTAATGCTACCTGGTAGAACAAACAATGCCCAACATGTAAAATATTCAAACAAGTAGAGGTTTTGAAATTTATCACCCTTTTTCTGACAGTTGGAAACATAAGGTTAGGATGACTGGAAGAACAAATAAGAATTATATTTTATCCAGTAATTGTTTATTGCTAATTGTTCACTCAGAACGACTTAGCCATCCTGTTATTTATCTCATTCTTCTTCGTTTTTAATCTACAAAGCTCATTTTAATGTAATCTTTATTTTTAAAGATGTTTTTACAACAGTCAACCCCTGGTTTGAGTTTTGGTTCTGTTCAACTTTCTTCTGGAAATTCATCTAACATCCAGCAACTCACACCTATAAATATGCAGGGCCAGGTCGTTCAAACTAACCAAATTCAAAGTGGAATGAATACTGGACACATTGGCACAACTCAACATATGATACCACAGCAGACTTTACAGAGTACATCAAGTCAGGTAATGGTATTAAGTGTGGTGGGCTCTGGAGTGTTGAGTGATTGAAATGTATACTATTGTAGAAACAAAAATGAAGGTCTATCTGAAATAATTCCATATTTTAACCTTGAATAGTAATAATCAGAAGTTTAGTTTTGAGGGTGACCATTAAAATATTTTGTGCCAAATTGTTAAATTGCTGATGTTATAAATGCTTTCAGTATCCTGACATTTAAAAATTTTGCAGTTCATTTAAAATGAACATGCAGACTACTTCTGTATGTTAAAAAGGTTTGACTTACAAAAGAGGCTGACCAGGAAACATGTTACTATATGTGAAGAATAAACTGTTAACGATAGTGATAGTTTAATCAGTATTCTAGGAAATTTCATGTAAATTCCAGGAAATTTGATGCAGGTAATTGGTATATATCGGTGACTGTAAATCCCAAGACTTCAAGTGAAATCTATAAAGATGTCTAATGTCAGTCACTCACTTTGGGCATTTAACAGAAGTTCTAAAGTTCATAGCTTATATTCCAGCATTATATTGAAGACTAATTCCTTCGCAATTACTACAAGTCTTTTTTCTTTGTAGTTAGATTTCTCTCAGAGTAATGTCCTGCTTCTTCTTTTTTGGTCATGTCAACTATTGTTAGAATGATGAATAGTGGATGCATATTTCCTGAAAAAAATTTTTTTTGTTTAATTCATCTGTAATGTCTTCTATTTTCTAGCAGAGTCAACAAAATGTACTGAGTGGGCACAGTCAACAAACATCTCTTCCCAGTCAGACACAGAGCACTCTCACAGCCCCACTGTATAACACTATGGTGATCTCGCAGCCGGCAGCTGGAAGCATGGTCCAGATTCCGTCTAGCATGCCACAGAACAGTACCCAGAGTGCTGCAGTAACTACGTTCACTCAGGACAGACAGATCAGGTGGTTGTCATATTTCAGTAGTCATTCCAAAGCTGTAAAAATTGATTAATTAAACAGTAATTTGATTTTTTAAAATATGATTTTAGTTTGTAGCTAACTCCTGCCAGCATTCTTGAATTAGAAATAAAAATGCAGAAGGGTGTCTGGGTGGCTCAGTTGGTTAAGCATCTGCCTTCGGCTCAGGTCGTGATCTCCTAGAGTCCTGGAATTGAGCCCCACATTGGGCTCCCTGCTCAGTGGGGAGCCTGCTTCTCCCTCTCCTCCCTGCTCGTGCTCTCTCTTGCTCTTTTTCTCTTTCCCTCTCTCTCAAATAGGAAAAGAAAAATGCAGAATATGTCCATTGTTTAAGGACGTTATAATAAAAGAATTCCTGTCCAAAAATGTTCTACCAAATATTATAGAATTCAATATCCATAGCACACTGTTAATAGGAGTTTTATGACAGGCTTTGTATGACTATGAAACTTTGTTTTAATACAAATGTTGATGAGTTTTCATCCAGTAACCATGATTAAGGTTTATACTACCATAGTTTATATAGGTTATGGAATAAAAGTAGCTTACCTTTCTTGAGTTTGTTGAGTACTGTACTAGGTGCTCAAAATACACTATCTCATTTAGTTCTTTTTTTTTTTTTTTAAATATGTGTTGGGTCTTTTATTTCCCAGATAAGAAAGGAGTGAGTTTATAGTAATTTGGTTAGGGGCTTATAGGTAGTTACGGGGGTGATGAGTAGTTTCTAAATTTAAGCCTAGGTATCTGATTTCAGAACTCAAGTGCTTAAATTTATAGTACACCAAACTTTTGTGGGCCATTCTAGAAAAACAACCATTTATGACTTATTTTAGTGGGCAGTCCAAATAGCTGACATAGAAACAAATATTTTGAAGAAATGTCATTATTTCATATTTTGGGAAGTTTTTAACAACGGGATCTATATGGTCTTAAAATTTCTATTTTAAAAATTTTTTAGTTTTTACTTATTTTACTGCAATACAAGTAGGCTACTGCTTTTATAATACAATTTTGTTGTATCAAACTGCTTAGTAGGTTTTATTAAAATCCTATTAATTTCCAGAGAATAAAGAAGCTGCAGGATCACAGGCAATGAGAGCATGGAGAACTCATTGCTTCTCTTTGGAACTCAGTTCCTTAAGTGAAGTCCAACTTTTCGCTCTGAATTCTAAAAGGAAGTATTATGAATGTGCTCCATAGAAATGTAGAGGATTACTTTTAAAACCTGAGGAAGACGTCATTAATCTAGAATGCTGATGTGCATTTTGGAGGATACAACTGACCAACTATTTGTGGACATCTTTTTTTTTTTTTTGAGGGGAAAATATATATTTCAGCAAATATTGGAGTGCCTACTTAAATGAGTATGGAACATTCTTTGTCCCAAGAGAATGATCAGACTCATAAGCCATAGAAGGTTAAACAAATCAGTATTATTTGGCATGATAAATACTTCTTCCTAGGTTTTTAAAAAAAGGAAGTGAGCAGTTTTATGGGTTGAGGCAAACGGGTGAAGAGAGGAGTGTGGTCAAGGCCAGGTTTCACAGAGGAGGTCCTTGTCCTGAGTCTTAAAGAGCTAGACTTTTTCATGTGACAGGGAGTCTCAGAAGGGTGTTCTAAACAAAGGGAATAGTATATACAAAGTCACAGAAATGAAAGTTAAGCATTAAGTAGATTGAAGAATGTCTCTTAGTGCCAGAGATGGATGAAGTATTCTCATCACATTTTACCAATGAGCAGTTGGGGGAGTTTCTTTTAAGATTAGAGAAATGAGCGTTTAGTATTTCTGTGCCCAAGCCACTTTGTAAATGTTACTTTTCTTTGGGCATTATTCTTCATATGTGAATTTTTAAATTCTTTTATACATATTTTTTGCATTAAATAATGCATTCAGTCCTGAAGTATATAAAATAGTGTATTTTATTTTAAAGATTTGGTGTGGATTCAAAAACAGATTTAATTTGTCTTATGGACCACATCAGTAATAAAGTGCATTTCTCCTAACTTTAACACCATTATGTACTTGACACAGTTTATAACTGCAGTTATGTTGTGCTCCAGTCACAGTGGAGTCATAGCTCTGTAATGGCCAATATTAGAGACTAACTTCATCTCACAGAAAAGGCAAATAGAAATAATATTGTTCCCTGAACAGTTACCATTTTTGTTATTTTTTTTTATTAAAATAGAAGAAGGAAGGTGGGGAGGGAGCAAATATTAGTGAATTCTAACACAGTGGGTACTGTGCTATATCAATGAATTTATAAATTGAGGGTACTTTTATTCACTGCTAGAAGGTCGTTTAATTTTGAATTATGTTTATAAGATACAACTTGCAGTGTAAGTATCTTCTTGTAAACCTAGAGAGGTTTTTAAAAATCCCTTATGATAGCTTTAAGTTTATTCGTGATTAGCAAAGTGAACACATGCCACGTATAGCTAACTCCCCGAGTACCTAGAATTTTATAAAAAGAAGATTTTTTTTAACAGATTTAAAACTTTTTTTCCCCACTGTGGTAAAATATACATGAAATTTACCATGTTAAAACCTATTTCAACATGTACATTTCATTGACATTGAGTACATTTATACTGTTGGGACCATCACTCCCATCACTCTCCAGAACTTTTTTCTTAGTCCCAAACTGAAACTCCATGCCTATTGAACAATAATTCCCCATTCCTCCTCCCCTCTAGGTCCTGGAAGCCACCATTCTGCTTTCTAAGCACATAAGTCTATGAATTTGACTACTCTAGATACTCTAGATACAAATGGAATTATATAATATGTGTGTCTTTTGTGACTGGCTTATTTCACTTGGCACAGTGTTCTCAAGGTTTGTCCATGTTGTGGCATGTGTCAGAATTTTATTCCTTTTAGTTTAAGGTATTTATTCATTCATTCCTTCCTTCATTCATTCATTCATTCATTCATTTAGAGAGTGAGATTGGGGAGGGACAGAGGGAGAGAGAGAGAGAATCTTAAGCAGGCTCCATGTTCAGAGCCCAGTGTGGGACTTGATGTCCGGACCCTGAGATCATGACCTGAGCGGAAATCAAGAGTCAGATGCTTAACCTACTGAGCCACCCAGGTGCCCCGATTTTATTCCTTTTTAAGGCTGAATAATACTTCATTGTCTGAGTACACCAGTTTCACATTTCACACATTGACATTGTGTGAATACACCAGTTTATTCGTTCATTGATGGACATTTGGGTTGCATCCATATTTTGGCTATTGTGAATCATGCTGCTATGAACATGAGTGTACAAGTATCTGAGATCCTGCTTTCAGTTCTTTTTGAGTATATATCCAGAAATGGAATTGGTGGATCATGGTAATTCTGTATTTAATTTTTTGAGGAACAGTCCTACTATTTTCCATAGTAGCTGCACTATTTTAATATTCCCACCAGCAGTGTATGTTGCAATTTCTCCATATCTTCACCAACACTAGTTGCTTTCTGTTTCTTTTATAATAGCCATCCTCATGGGTGTGATGTGGTATCTCATTGTGGTTCTGATCTGCATTTCCCTAATGATAGGTGATGTTGAGCATCTTTTCATTTGCTTATTGACCATTTGTATATCTTCTTTAGAAAAACATCTATTTAAGACTCTTGCCCATTTTTTAATCAGATGTTTATTGTTGAGTTATAGGATTGTTTTATATAATCTATCAGATATATGATTTGCAGATAATTTCTCTCACTCTGTGGGTTTCTCTTTCCCTGTGCTGATAGTGTCCTTTGATATACAACAGTTTTTTGTTTGTTTTTTAAAGATTTTATTTATTTATTTGACAGATAATGAGAGCAGGAACACTAGCAGGGGGAGTGGGAGAGGGAAAAGCAGGCTTCCAGTGGAGCAGGGAGCCCGATGCGGGACTCGATCCCAGGACCCTGGGATCATGACCTGAGCTGAAGGCAGACACTTAACAACTGAGCCACCCAGGCACCCCTATATACAAAAGTTTTTAATTTTGATGTCCAGTTTATCTGTTTTTTCTTTAGTTGCCTGTATTTTCAAGAAATCACTGCCCAATCCAGTGTCATGAAAGTTTCTCCCTGTTTTTTTCTAAGAGTTTCATAGTTGTAGCTCTTATGTTTAGTGCTTTAATCCATTCCGAGTTAATTTTTTATGTGGTGAACGGTAAAGGTCCAACTTCATTCTTTTGCATATGGATATCCAAAGAATTTATATTTTTGTTTGTGATTTCATTTTGCTACATACATTTTTGTTTTACTGGTATCCCCAAAGGAATCTTTAAAAACATGAAACATGAAACAAAATTGGAACGTACAGCTTTTAAAAACTAAACCAGCAATATCACTGGGTGTTATCTTAGAGAAGTGTTCAGCCCATTGCCTTTTATAATGTGTACCTTATACTTCTGACTCCCGTTCTTCTCTTTCTTTCCTCTTCACAGATTTTCTCAAGGTCAGCAACTTGTGACCAAATTAGTAACTGCTCCTGTAGCTTGTGGGGCGGTCATGGTACCTAGCACAATGCTCATGGGTCCGGTGGTGACCGCCTACCCTACCTTTGCCCCGCAACAGCAGCCGTCCCAGGCACCATCAGTCACGCGGCCGCCGCAGAGCTCCCGGGAACAGCAGCTCACTTCAGTTCAGCAGCCGCCTCAGGCTCCGCTGACCCAGCCACCGCAGCAGTTTCTGCAGGTACTTCTCCCCCAGGGGCAGCTCTCCCAAGCCCATTTCCTTTGATGTAGTGAAATTAGGCATCAAAAAAAAAAAAAAAAAAAATCCATAAAAGCTTGTTGTGCAAGTTAAATTTCTGGAAGGGCAGAAAGCTTGTCCCGATTAGCTGGTTTTTCTTCCCTTGTTTGGTCTTTGGAAGACTTTTAGCTCTGCCACTGACATACCCAGTTACCTGAACTACTGGATAGAATAAGTAGCTACTTGCTGTTCACAGCAAGGTACTTTATATAGAGCCCTCTCTGACTGGAGTTTCTGGAATTCAGACCTTGTCTTCCTTGCAGCAGCCCATCAAACACACGCTCCTACAGGGCAGGGGTATCAAAAGGAATTTTTGGACAAATTAGTTATAGGCATTATCTTAAATTATTGTGTTGGATTAAATTTTATAATAATTGTTTGGTTAAGTTAATGTAAGAGGAGAACTACTGTGGCGGGCTCTGTATTGTCATCAGTGAGAGCATGGGCTCCAAAGTCAGGCTGCCCTGAGATCAAGTCACTGCTCTACCACATACTGTGTGACCTTTGGCAGGTTACTTCAGTTTCTTCATCTCTCATATGGAGGTGCTAATAGTTCATACCTCATGGGTAAACAATGTGTGTAAATCACTGAACATAGTTACAACGCACGGAACTAGCTGTCATTTATGAGCCCTGTCTTGATTAATGTAGTAAACCCTCAGATGAGCCAGAATGCAGACACATATTTCATCACATATCTCCCATATCTCAGTAGAACTGGATCTGCTTATCTAAAGGATACAGAAGAAAGTTACCTAGGTTGGGATCCTCAGCTAGGAATTCAGCAGGATACATTTCTTGACCTCAGTACCCTCACTGGAGTGCATAGTAGCAGGTTATGACATCTGGAAATCCAGCTTTTTCCCTTCTGGCCTACAGGGAGCACTTTTGAATACAGGCTAGCCTGGATTTATTTGGAGACCATTCCATGTAGGCCAGCCACATACATATCATATAATCAGTTGTAAGAGTTACAGAACAGATGGTATGATTAGAAAATTCAGTGTTAGGGGCGCCTGGGTGGCTCAGATGGTTAAGCGTCTGCCTTCAGCTCAGGTCATGATCCCAGGGTCCTGGGATGGAGCCCCACATCGGGCTCCTGGCTCAGCAGGGAACCTGCTTCTCCCTCTCCCCCTGCTCATGCTCGCTCACTCTATCTCAAATGAATAAATAAAATCTTTAAAAAATAAAAAAAAATTCAGTATTAGACTGTATATTCAGGCATAAATACATCATTAACTTATCACCCTTAGTGTTATGGTGCAAACAGAGCTCTTAACTTGGTGATAACGGAAAACTAAAACAGGTTAGTTGCCTAAATACCTCTGACAGCATCTTAGACCTGAAGCCTGTATTGCAACTAGGTTAGCTGTTGTTATAAATGAATTAATAATAAGAATTTATAATAGGTTATAAACTATTATCTCATTATAATACTCAATGAGAATTGAGCAAAACCTTAAAAAAGGAGAGAATTTGCCTTAAGATTCTTAGTCTTCTAAATCAGGAAACAAGGGCCCCTAAAAGAACAAGCACTCTCTTCAACCTCACTTCTGAAAAAAGAATTCCACAGACATGGGACCCCTAAAGAAAGAAGATGGACAATATCATTTAGAAATACACTTCTTTGTAGATAGTTAATATACAGTTTGGCTTTTCTGATTATATAACATCTAGTTCCAAAATATGCCTCTGTTGTAATCCCCTAAGGCTCACAAAAATACTGAGTTCTTTATGTTACAAAAGCTTTTCCTAAGTAACAGAAAAAGAAGTTTTTCCAGGTCTTTGACAAAGCTTAAGGTTCAAGGATCTGTCCTTGTGTGTATGTTTATGTGGGTGCGTGTGTGTGTGTGCCCTTTCTATACGTTTGCAAAGATCTGCTATCACAGCCCCATGTTTAGATTATGAGCCCTGCATCAAGTTGTGTTGTCAGTAGTGAGGAAGAACATTCATTGTAAAAATTCACTTTCTTTGTATCACCAGAAATCGGAATCAGGTGAAAGAAACAGGCTCAATGACAGTGAGACTTGCCCAGGGTCACACAGGTGGTAAATGGCAAAGCACAGCTCAAATCCAGGGCTTCTGGATTCACATCCTCTGCCCTTGTTTGGTTTGGTTTGGTTTTTTACACCACACTGCTACATATATAGGACTTAAGTCTCTAGCTTTGCCCTCATTTTTGTGGTACTTCTAAATAATAATGTTAATATTTAATCTTCATAAAAACCCAGTGTGGAGGCACTTTGTCTTTATTTTGTAGATGGAGAAACTGAGTCCCAGAGAAGTAAATAGTTGGAACAAGTCACACAGTCTGGGAAATGGCTTAGCTAGAGTTTGAACCCAGTGGCCCATGCTCTTGGCTACTGAAGTGCTGCTCTACCCAACGGAATGAGCCTGGGCAGGAGGCATTGTCTGTTTGACTTCAGAGTATTTGTGTTTCATGTGTTCTCAGCTATGCTTACGTTTTACTCTCTGTTTAAAATTGTGGCCTTCAGGATCTGTAAAAGGAAAGAGTATGTGTGGTTTGTCTCAAGACATAGATTGCTTTCTATACCAAGAAATCTCTAGTTCAGATTCCTTAAAAAATAAATAAACAAAAAAAATTCTGCTATATTTTCAAAAAGAAGGGGAACTTCATAAGCATTTTCCAAAATACTGTTTTTAAATGAGAAGATAAAAATGATGTAGATTATGTGGAATCAAAGGATTCTGTCCCTATCCAGAGTAAAAACTTGAGTAAATCTTGATGTAGACAGTGTAACAGGGGTAAAGCAGTGTTGCATAATGCATTTGTCTTTTAGACTTCAAGGTTGCTCCACGGGAATCCTTCAACTCCGCTTATCCTCTCTGCTGCATTCCCACTACAACAGAGCACTTTCTCTCAGTCACATCACCAGCACCACCCGTCTCCGCAACAGCAGCAGCTGAGTCGGCCCAGGACTGACAGTTTGACCGATCCTTCCAAGGTTCAACCACAGTAGCACACACGACTCCTCTCTGACCTCAGGGGAGGTAGGGGTTGTCCATAGCAGTTGCTCAGATGATCTGAGGCTAGAAGGAAATGTTCCAGCAGTTTCACAAGATGCAGTGCTAAGTGTTGTAGTTTCTGGAATTAGTTAGCAGGGAAAATGTTGCCTCGTGCTACAGATGTACATGAAATACCAGCCATCAGGAGATGATCAGGGGGCCATAGCCAATTCTGACAGTGTTTTACTTGCCCAGCTATTTTTTTGATGGGAAGAGTATATTGCCAAATGTTAAGAAGCTCAGCTATGAAACATGACCTCCAGTCAATCAGAAAGGCGCTAACAATGTTAGTAACTTTTAGTGGTTCTGTGCCTGTTTTCAAGTGTTACAGAGGACACACCACTGTCATGTCAGGGGTTGCTTACAATGATGCCATGAAGACAGGGTCCGGTAGACCCAGTAGGCCCCCTTCCCCATTCCCTCTCCCTTTTCAGATAATGATTGGATAGTAATTAATTTCAGAATGTTGTGTCGTTCAAATTCTCTATGTACAGATGCTGTAAAAAATTATGTATATGTCTGGATAAAAAGAGAGAAAGCAAAACATTTTGTAAGCTGCATGAAAGCATTATCTATCCTAGGTGTATTTCCTTAGATTGACACCATGTGCAAACTAGTACGTTCTGTTTCCCCTTTTGTTTACAACACGGTGGTGTTCTACTCACTTTTCCGGGGCACAAGGCTTTTTGTTCATACTTTGGCTGTGATGTCACAGTTTGTTCAGTGAGGTATGATGTGCTGCTGGGAATGGATATTTTTTTTTCCAGGTTAAATTATTGAAGCAACAGGATTTTCAAGTTACTCAGAAATATCCCTCATTTCATTATTTTTCATTTATGTTTGAAAATAGGATTTGCACTGCTTTATTTTAGATGGTTGAAAGTTTTGGTCACATATTTTGATATAGTTCATAGTTGGAAATAGTTGTGTAAACGGCTTTCAATAAGCCTGAAAGTCATTTCAAGAATGTTCCAGTTATAGGAGTAAAATTTGCACACAAAAGATTTTAGGCACTTTTTAACATTCTCACTGGTGGGAATTTTAACTTTTAGGATTTGTTGGAATCTTTTTATTATCCTTCACAATTTCAATGCTTCTTTTAGTCAGAAATGATTCAGGGTTATTTGAGAGAAAAAAAAAACCCATAGTGCCTTGATTTTGATTCAGGTGATAACTCACCATCTTGAACTCATTGTCTGGTTTCAGTAGCAGTTTTGAAACCTTAGTACATTTTTAACAGCATGTGGGTGTCAGTGCCATTATGATTCTCCTAAGTTCCCAGGAAGACTGCTTTTAGTCTCTTGGACTAGAGGTACAAGTAACTTAGGGAAAAAAAGGTGACATCCTAACACAATCAGAGTCATTGATGTGATGACAAAATTGTTTTCCTAAATCAGCATCTTCCTTTCAAGCTAAACAGTTAAGAATTACCTGTAAATATTTTCTCAATATGATCTTGATATTCTTACAAAGAAAAAAGAAAGGGTAGGAATTGGCTTTGCCTTCACTATAACACTAGAATATTGTAACTCACATGCTTTCTGAACGTGAACTAAAATTTCATTTGGCAATATTAGATTCTAAATGTAATAAATTCCAACAAATTACATAAAACATTTTATAGATTTTTATGGTACTAATAATTAAATTTACAACTATAGAGCAAAGGAAAATTAATGGAAATACCTTATTAGAATATCAAAAATTATTACTGAGGAAAGGGAGGATAGCAAGCTGTAATATATCAAAATTGACCTTAAAAGAAAATGTATAACAAACTGAGGCTGTTAAACAGAAGAAGGTTTTGAGCAATGAAAACAGCCTACTACAGAATTGCTCTTAAGCTCAGTTCTTAAGACTTTCTGTCCTCCACTTTGCTCTCATCCCGAAGGGATAATACTTTGTCTTTCTATAGACAACTGTACTTGGCCACACTTAAATTAGAAAGTTATATTGAAAAAGAAAATAACCAAAGAAACTTGGTACCTACCCTTCTACAAAAGAAGTGTCACTAGATACCAATCAATAATTAACATATCAAGAAGCTCCTCTTCTAGCTAAATGATCTGGATGAAGAGATTTCTGACTTTGTCATGAATGTCAAGAATAGTTGTCAGTGTGTGTGTGTAACTTGAGCATAGGTACACATAGACGAGCTTGATGCTGTAGAATATGGCAACAGTATTAATTTTCTCCCCTTTCAAATTGCCTTTCTCAACCTTATGCCATTCCATATATATCTGAGTTGTGCCTCATTTGTTTACTGGCAATATCTAGTGGTATGGATAGCAAAAGATACGAAGAACTGTTATATTAAGATTTATCCTCTAAATAACCATACTTACACGGAAAGATGGTCAACTGTGAGTACTGTGTACTTAGGTTAACAAAGGCAAAGCATAAGACAAGCCACAAGGTAAATCTGTAGACTATTCACATTCTCCTCTACCAATTCCTTCAAGTGTTTTCCATCCTTGTCAATATTTGGGAAGGAGAATTAGATAAAATGTTTTAGAATTCCTTTTGTTCCTCACAGCTCATTTTTGCCCTTAGAATGGATTGCCTAATTTAAAAGAACAGCCAGCTGCTTTCCCTCTGCTGTCAGTAGGTGTTGTCAAAGAGCTAGTGAGCATCAACCACCTTAGCTCCTTCTGTTTTCCTCCTGTTTTCCTTGAACTTGGGTTGCAGAGCTGTCCCTTCCCTTCCCTTCCCCCCACCCCATCATTGAGACTTGAGTGTTCTGATGAAGATTCGGCAGTCGCCTGTTCTTCATTTCTGTAGCCAAAGTTGTTCCTTAAAATCCCAAATCTGCGTAATGAAAAAATACCAAATAGAGACACCTTTCAGCTACTTAAAAGTCATTATCTTCTTCCCTCTGCTTTACTCTCATAGAGATTCGATTTTTCTTAAAAACATCTTATTCTGGGTGGCACTTTTTAGGTAAGAAACTGTTGAAGCCATGGGGAAACGTTAGCTGCTCTGCAGTCACCCTGCTTTGGACAACTCAAGTGAGGACTGCGAGGATCAATCAAGTTGCTGCTAAGAGTGGTGTCAAACCAGAACCTAGACACTCAAAAGTTACTCCGATTTTTGGGTAGAATATATTGGAGAAAAAGCAAGTATGAGGGATGGGGATCGCACGTGAGCAAATACTACCTTTCAGTCTCCAAACTCTGTCCCCAGCTGAGGGGGTCATTTGCATCCCATGCTCTGCTTTGTCACTTAAATTTGGTTTAGGAATGTACTAGAAATAAGAGGATGCCAGTGACTTTGAATAGTTGGTTATAGAATACTCAGTGCAGAATAGTGAAAATGTGATTTGGATTTTTCCGAAGCACTAGAGTTTTTGGTCATTGCCTTAAAGCAGTCTGCTTGCAGTTAGTTCAGGGTGTGGAGGAGTGCAGCCCCATGCAGGGCATTGTGCTGAAGGGAGGGGAATCTTTGTTCAAGAAGCCTTAGAAAGGGGCCCCTTCAAATAGTACTCTTTCTCTGGCTCCAGACAGGTGAAAATTATTTTAAACTGGGTATTACTCAACTTGTTTTCTGATGTTTCCACTACAGTGAGGTAAACCTTTTTTTTTTTTTTTCAGGTGGAATGCAAATAGCATTTTACTCTAGTATTGCTCATTTCTCCTTTTCTTTTTCTCTGGTTCTTTGCTGTTTGAAAGTTTGTTGGTGAACATTTGTGTAAAAGTCATTCAAGTCTATAACCTTTCCAGTATCTGTGACCCTACTCTTCGTCCCTTGGGAGTCGATGTTGGAAGGTATAAACACTGGATATTACTATTGCTGAGTGAGTCTAGCCAGGAGTAAGTGGATTGGAGTTTCCAAATGGTGGAAAAGAAACAGCACAAAGGCACTTGCCATTTTACTAGCAATTGGAGAGAGAGACCCTTTTAAGTTTGTTTGGGTTGGGTGAGCATTCCTCTGAAAGGAGCTTCTGAAATAAATGCAAAGGAAAAGAGTCGACTATTTTTATAGCATATTTAATATATTTGTATATAACTATGAATATGTAGGAACCCTCCACATGCCTCCCACTTTTCTAATTTACTCCCCCTTTTGCCATAGCACTAGTAGAGCCTCATCCGCATGGGTAATGTGCCTATTGCCAGCCTACCAAAAGATAGTGCTGCTTTCTGAGACAGGTGAGAGGACCCAACTCTCACGCCTGGGGATCCTTTCTGTAGGACGAGCACACACTCTTCAAATAACGTACCAGTCTGAAAGCATCATTTTGAAATGTAACAAGCACTTTATTGCAACTCTTCATTTTGATAAAGTTTATTATCTTAGGCATTACCATTTCTAAAGGATCCCCAAATCATCACTTAGGTGAAATTTAAAAATGACGCATTTCTGAGAAATGTTTAGATCCAGTGAACCGTAGCAGGTTTATGGGAGTGATTTCAAGGTAGCCAAATGAATTTTGACTTTGGTTTTGAATGTGCTGGAGTCAGGAGATTGTAGATGCCTAGTTCCATTTCGACACTATTGTAAACCTATCTTGCCTATTGTGTGGACACCAAAAGAGACCAATGAGCCTGTTTATTTTCAGAGGTCTAGGAAAATTGCATCAGTGTGAATAGATGTATAGAACTAACCTAAAAGTGATTGGTAGTAATATTTTAGAATACGATAAAAATTTCAAGAATTATTCTGGGTGTTTTAAATGTGCTCTGAAATGTTGGCATGTCATTTCAGCGTTTCCATTTGAATTGCTCTTGTAATATTTTTGCACAAAAAGGACTGAGAAAAAGACTACTTTGGTTGAAGAGAAGTATAATTTGGTCTTATTTTAAATATGTCTCCTGTGGAAACACTGGGGATGCATTTTGTTGGTATAGTTATTAATTCAGGATATTTAAAGCAGTATTGAACAGCTCACAAGAAATTAAGCAAACGTGGACATTTAAAAATTAAAACTTTCTTTCCATGTGACTGTTTTTTGCATATTTTTCCCCTTGTCGTAATTTAACACTACATTCCTTGTTTTTCGTAAATAAAATAATACTTTGCAGGTTCTGCTTTTGAGTATTTAACAATATTTTGTAAGCTGACTGGGTTTTCCTAGGGAAACGGTCTTTTGTGAAATAGGATATAGTTTATGAAGAGACTGTTTAAGTGGAATTCCATCACCACCACCAGCAAACACTGAGGTGCTGCATTAAGTGACAATCAAAATAGTGAGTATTTATGGAAGAATTTAGAAAGTGACTTTAAAGACGCAATTGCTTTGAAAGCAGTTCTCTGGGTTTCTTGAATGAAAATGGCTAAATGTATTTATTTATATTTTAAAATATCTTTGTGTTGTTTTCTCATCAAAGTGATTTCACAGTGTCATGTATTTAATTTGTGGTTTTGTTTTGTTTTGCTTCGTAATCTTTTATGTAAAGAACTGACTCTTCTTATCTGGGGCGCAGTCTCGGGCCCTCACGAGGACTCTCCCCGGGCCAATCCAAATCTGTGTTACTTAAGGACGGCAGTGGAGGGCCCAAAGCCAGATGCCCTTGCACTTCCCGCCTGTTCTCAACTCAATTAAGAAAGAATAAAGGTAACTCCTTCCGAATCTGCTTTGTATAGTTCCAACCTTTTTCTAGTTTCACTTGCTGCCTTTTCTATTTTATGGGTACTTTTTATATGATTACTTCCCCAACGCAGCCAAAGGCCAGTATGACACAACCGATGGCACACGGTGCCTGTGTTTTGCCCATTTGGGGAAATGTTAGTAAGACGATCAGCATCTTCTAATGGACATCACGATCATATCCATATTACAATCTATTTAAAGTCCTTCAATATAGGTGGAACAATGTATGTGCACTGTATTCTTCTAACAAAAAATGTTGGCCGTTTTTATATAGTGACTGTTGCTTGGTCCTTTAAAAACAAAAATCCTTCATACACAGCACTATCCACTGGAAGTAGTGTTTGAGCATTTGAAGCCTAGAAATTCGGAGGCTGTTTCTTACCTAGTATGCATTGGAACACAATTCTCCATGTTAGGGCTCCCCAAGTGTCTCCTGAGTCCCACAGGCTAGGGGCAGGGCACACTGTCTAGCTTTTGGGACCCCTTCAAGAATGGTAATGAAAGCAAGTCAACCACAAGTTGGATTTAATTGATTTGTAAAAAGTGTTTAACCCTGAGGGTTACATTGAAAATGTGTTTTCAAATGTATGCTTTTAAGTTTCTGAGGAAACAAACTGTGACATCGCTTTAAAAATGACATTCAGATATTGTATGTGTGTTTTGAGTTGGTCTGTACCGGTGCAGATTCACTGCTGGCAATGGTTGCTCCAGTGCTGAAGAGTTAAAATGGAGGGAAAGCTAGATTATCCTTAGACTGACGCATTATGTAACTAGACAATCAAGCAAAACCAGTTGGCCAGGAAATGTCTTTTTTTTTTCCTTCATGTCAGCCAGAACAGCTGTAATTCTTAGACCATTCTAGAATAATTTTGAAATCTCTTTTACTATGGCGTAAGTTGGGGAAGGGCCTCCGTATGGCACTTGCACATTCACTCTATGTAGAGATTGAAGCCCAAAGATGAGTCACATTCAGTGCTGTATTGAAACCAGTTAGTGCAAAAAAAGTTTTATCTTTGTAAATTTATGTTAACATCAGTTATTAGCTGTAAAAACATACACCAAATTCTTCCTAATGTTCTGTGTGGTTTCTTGGTGTGCTACTCTTGACATTGCTGTCCTTACTGCTTGGCTCTTGGTTTCAAGTAAAAATTAGATGTAGCCCGTTGTTCTTCACTTCCAAAAGGGTAGAGCTGTAAATGGCTAACAGATCTTAAGAATACCTACTTTTCCTAAAGCAAACATTTAACTGAAATCCAAACTGATTTACAAAAATGAGACTGATATTTTCTAGGTATTGTCTTCTGCCCAAATCCTATATTGCACAGAAGCACAAGGGGATAATGAATGGCTTCCATGGTGCTACATTAGGTTCTCTGACGATTTTTATGAGCTGTGTTTGGAAGTACAATATTATATAAAATGTGGATCATGTTACCAACTTAACTATCGATTGCCATTCAGTTTGGTGTTACAATTGGTTACACTTGTTTTTCAGAGCTGTCCTTTGAGAAGAGGTAAAATGTTTTATTAGCCTACCTCCACTCAGGCATCTTGGTGTATGATCATTTCTCCAGGTTATGTGCACAGTTTTTTAAAACTGTATGTACTATAATTATAATGCTCTTTCCCATAGACTTTTGTAATTGTATTCAGAACCTAAAATGATAGCAAAAGAGCCAAGCAGTAGCATTAGTGGGTTTTTTTTTTTGTAAATGTAAAATTAGATCCAGACTTTGTTTCCTTATTCAATTTTAAAAATAAAAAAATACCTCAGTGCTATGTTTTTCCGTATCACCTGCATTTCTCAAAATAACACCTGCTTTATGTGGCACATAACTTGTAAGAATCACATTATTTTGGATTTTAAAGGAAGACTATTAAATATTTTAAAATCAATAAGAATGACATTTCCTTTTCTTTTATTCAGCAATGGAGTCTAACAGTATTAGCAGTTTTTACCTTGTAGCTTCAAGTCTGAGCTACCAAATTCTGTGAGTAGTTCTGTCCTGATACAAGATTGTGGTGCCTCAGAAAGCTATGCTGTTATTCAAGTATCAGCTCATTCTTGGGCCAGGCTGTCTGCACTGCTGAGTCCGGACTGTGATGGGACCAGCTACTTTCGTAACAAGGAATTATCCTCTCTGTTCTTGCAAAAGATGTAATTACTTGTTGGCTCTATATTAGGGGAGTAATGGTATAGTGTGGGGTCTTAGCCTGAAATTTCTCTAAAGTGTTTTATTTTCACACGTGGGCATTGTATTTACTGCCCTGTAACTGCACTTGTTATGGTGGCTACAGAACTCCTTAAAAGTTTCCAAAAATGACTTTTTCATCAATATGTGCTATTGCTACTTTTAAGAGGCAGTTAAATAGAGTTACTGCACGTGGGAAAAGAACATAGCAGGCTGGGAGAAGCGGTGATGCTGTTTGGATAGAATAAATAGAATAGACTGACAGGACCGTGATTACTGAAGTTAGTGTGATAAAATGAGGTAGCCTTATCATGATCGGTGGTTATGGGTTCTAGAATCAAACTGTGGTTTGACGCACTGCTCTACCATACAACTTTTTTTTTTTAAACCTTGTTAGTACCTACTGTGTCCCAGAGCTGTCTGAGGGTTAAAATAAGACAGGCTTTAGAAGATGCCTGGCTCCTATTTTTTAACATCAACTTTAGAAACTGGTCTATAAATATTAATACTACTTTGATAAATTACTGTTACAAACTCAGAAAATGCACAAGGGAAAACAAACTCTGGTCATACCACTTTTATTTACACTGTATGTTACATGGTTTATTCAATATAGAAAAAATATGAATACACTCATAGTATTCTTTTAATTTAGTAATTCCACATTGTCAAATATTGACTGTTTTTATATTGGGTTTCTTACCCAATTTAAAAAAAAAAAAAAGGGAGGGAGAGTGGACCTGGCAAACAATTCTCGTCATAACAGTAATAATTATTCTTTAAAAAAAAAAAAATTTTTTTTTTAAAGATGTGATTACACTGCTTTCTGGCTTAATATTTTAAAAGCTAAAAATTCATTCCTCCCCCAAGAAAAATTTTAAGGCAAATATCTTAAAACACTCAGTGATACAGGAGAAAATATATCTTCCTCATTAAAGAGGTCAGTGCTGAAAAGGAAATCAAGGCTAGACCCCACTGTACAATGGTTCTATGTATATACCCTCTCCCACCAAAAAACCCCCACAAATACTAAAAGAAAAAAACAGCGATCATATTAACATAATTGTGCTGGAGAAAAGAAAAACCCACACTTGGATATCAGGTTTCTTTGAAAAATCCATGTTGAAAAAGAATCAATGATTATTTCTTTTGGACATAAAACTTTCATTAAGTGGGTCAAACTCACAAATCAATGCTACAAAAAGTCTTTTCTGTCACTTTTAGTTATGATGTACACTATGTATATAAACATAAGAGTTACCTATCTTAACAAAATACAAATGAGCAAACGGCTTGTTAAAAACCAGAATCGGGACTTATGAACAGTGCAGAAAATGCAAACGCCAAAAATACGATGCCTCCTATGATTGTCACTGTAAGAGAAGAGAAGAAAAGTGAAATAAGGCAAACTTCCTCTATGAGGGAGCTAAGAGGTTGTCCATTATTCTTCCAGTCTGGTGAACTAACCCTGAAAAGAAATTAGAAACACTCAAAACCCCTCTTCCACAGCAAAGAATACTTAATACCCTTGACTGTACAGTAATAATCCACTGCTTCTCCAGCGCTGTTTCAAGAAATGACAGAATTATATTAAAATTGACACAGTGCTGACAAGCAACAATAGAACTGTAACTCCTCTTAAAACCCAGTTATTAAAAAAGAATGTTCAACAGCCTCTGACAAGCAGAGACTTTTTTTATTCCATTTTTAGGCCCTCCCAGCCACACAGGAAATTTTCAGTGGCATCCATAAATGGTCTCCACCTACAGATCCCCATCTTACAAAACACACTTTTAAGGCCAGAAATTTTATTTCCAACATGATTTTTTTTTTTTTTTACTTAACTACACTGATAAAAGGCAACTATAAATCCGGCAAGGCTTTTAGATGAATTTGTATTTTACTAACATCTATGCATGTGAAATCAGTCCACGTTTGCAATAGCAGCGGCAATGAACTAGACCTCTTAAGACATCATTGCAGAGACCGAGTGTACTCCAGAAGTAAAAACTTAGAACGAACTCCCCTTTCTCTAATCTCTTAGTAATTCTAGAAGTTGAAACAAATGGTTTTTTCTTTGTAATTTAAAAAATAAAAAGGGTGCCTGGATGGCTCCGTCAGTTAAGCATCTGATTCTTGAACTCAGCTCACGTCTTGATCTCAGGGTGAGTTCAAGCCCTGACTTGGGCTCCATGCTGGGTGTGGCGTCTACTTAAAAAAGAAATAATAATGAAACTTAAATAAAAAACCAAAGACTTACCAGTTCTGACAGAGATTTTTTGTGCGATCATTCTTCCTCCAATCACTGCCAATCCGGTGCATAGGCAGTGGCCCACTGTCCCACCCACTGCTACACCATATGGGTCCTGGAAGTAAGCATAGCTGACGTTAATTTAAAAGCAGTTGAGGGCACCTGGGTGGCTCAGTTGGTTAAGCGACTGCCTTCGGCTCAGGTCATGATCCTGGAGTCCCAGGATCGAGTCCCACATCAGGCTCCCTGCTCAGCAGTGAGTCTGCTTCTCCCTCGGACCCTCCCCCAGCTCATGCTCTATCTCATTCTCTCTCTCAAATAAATAAATAAAATCTTTAAAAAGAATAAAAGCAGTTGAAACAGTTAACCTGAGAACTGTTAGTCACTGAAAATGGAGATCAACAACAAAGCCTAAAACAGTTCTAAAAATTCAAGTGTATAATTTATGAAAAGTGTAATAGTGGCTTGAAGGAATATGCTCCAGTTATATCTAGGAACAGAGCTAAAAGTAGCAGAAACATTTCTAAGATCAAAATAACCCTCATAGCCTTTCAGCAGTTGTCACGCTTCATTCACAGGTGATATTTAGCTCTTAAGTGACAATGCTTTTGAGGCTCCACCTAGACATCTCTTCCCTCGGGTAGTGCCTGCTATTCTGGGCAAACGAGGCAAGCCTTAGCCTTGACTCTGCAGATCCTGCCTTCCTTCCTTCTCCACTGTGTCCTCCGTGCTTTAACTCAGCGCCAGGAACATAGTATTCATTCGGGAAATGCTTGCTACCAGCACAAAGTGGAGGTGCTCAGATTGGGAAGACCAGTGAAAGTTTTCCA
>NW_027397066.1:43296759-43560039 GCF_003265705.2 Callorhinus ursinus | reverse complement strand
GCTGCTCTGTGAAGGGGTGGGGTGGGACTGTACCGCTCAGACTCTGCGAGTTCTCACTTCCAAGCTGGCATCCTGGGAGATGGGGCCATTCTACTGGAAAGTGATGCTTCAAAAATCACTGGGTCAAGTACAATTAAATAGTTCCTTTAAGACAGAAGTTTTCAGTCTTTGTTATTTGCAAAATTTATTTGACCCTGGAACCTCATCCCCCACTTTTTTTTTTTTTTGCTTAGTACCTAATTAACATCCTCAAAGGACAGTGTTGGAAGCAGAAATAAAGTTCAGACTAAAATAAACTGAACTGCACTCCAGCATGGTTTATATAAAAAATTACCAAAAAAAGTTAGGAACAAAAACAGACCACCCCTATTGCTGCCCCTGAAGAGCTCACTACCATCCCCACGGTGCTCGTAGCAGGGCAAGTGGCTAACGGTGCTGGTGGGGGGGGAACCTATGCACATTCTCTGCTTCATCTACACAACCACCCCATGAAGTAGCTAAACGCCGCATCTTCAGAAGAAATGGTGCAGTAATCTATCACACAGCACAAGACTCGAGCCTGGTCAGCACATGCCACGCTGCCAGAATGCGGCGGCACCAAGGGAGCGCACGGGGACAGCGGACCTGGACCTTTCCCAAGTCACTCTGTGCCATACAGATGACGCTATTAAGGAAAATGCAGCCATTTCTACTGTCATAACAACTCACTCTGGCAGAACCACCCCACCATCACCACCACCACCACCAAAAGGTCGCTTACTTTCAAGTCCCAATCCTGGCACTCTGAAAGCCAAGAAAGAAGGCTAGAAATCAAGAAAAATGTAAGGCACAGCCATTACGGTGACATTTTCCAAGGAAGTTTTAAAATACAGGACTCGAGTGAAAAATGGAGTTCTACTTTTTTATTAATACAGCATTTTTGATGTTTCTCTGATGAAACAGCCCCGTCCTGGCCTTCAACTCTTGTTTGAAACTGGGGCCTACGTTAAGGAACTTGTCTCCTTAGGAGCCAAGGACACATTCAACTCAAGCTTGTTCTCTAAATCCTACCACTGGATAAAATCAGTGCAATTTAACATATAAAAAAGACACGGTATCAGCTAAGATCACGGAGAGCCTGAAAAGTTGCTGCAGCACTGCTTTCCACAACCATCTCCTCAGTAAATCGTAATAAGCCCGTGTGAACGGTAAGACACCTCATGTGAAACTAATTCCTCCCAAAAGAAAGGTGAAAATTTTAAAAACACCCCCCCCCAATTTATCTTTTAAATTAAGTGGCATTTGGCAACTACAAACAAGATATAGAAGAAAATGCGAGAAGGCAGAGAGCCTCAGCTTCTAGTCCTTGCCCCTGCTACCAACTAGCTTATCTTTGGACAAGTCGCCCAGTGTCTGCGCCGCAGGTTCTGTATCTTTAGAGCAAAGGTGCAAAGGGATCAGAAATCTCTTCTAGCTTACTGTTCTAGGCCTTAGTATTCAGGGACTAAGATCAGTGAAAGTGTATATCCAGAAGCAGGTCAATTGTAATTGCACTACCCAGAGATAAGCACTGTGAACGTTTCAATTTCCTAAAAGTCTTATGTTTGCGGAGGAGTGAGTATTCCCAGAGCTAAAGAGAAATTTGTAAATAACTAATTTCTCCACACTGGACAGTTAGGCTGTTTATTTTCCACTGAATGTTATTTTGTAAAGTAACCGCCCACAACACTAAGGTTCTAAGGAAAGACAAAACCAAGTCAAGACAACTGCCACGGTATCATTTCGGCAAAACTGAAGGGAAGAGGAGCAACAAGAGAAATCTAAAGACGCCAATTCAGTTGGGACACAGAATGCCATCTGACTACAGAAGCTGGAGATGGGCCATTTTAAAGAGAATCAGGATTATTAGGTCTAAAATAGTCCAGCATGTGAAGCAGTCTTGGCCCAGACGGACTGTCCAGGGTCCTCTGGAACAAAGTAACATTGTTACGCTTAGTTTTACTACTAATACAGAAGCAGCTGTTTCTCAAGTATCACTCACCTCTCTAGCTGCCAAAACAATTGTAGTTAGTTGTGAGCGATCACCCCATTCTGCTAAGAATGTTAATGTAAGGGCCTGAACAAAGATGGGTGAGATAAAATGCAGCCATCTTTTCTGAGGTAGCGTCGTGCTTGTACCCGTTTCAACATCTCCTGGTCCATTTAAGAGTTTGGTTCTTTGAAACTAAATTTTTAAAAAAAAGGAGAGAAAGAGGAGACATTAAACCCAAGAAGCAAATCAAAATAGTATCAAAATTACTTAACCTTTCCCTGAGAAAGTGTTTAAATTTTATGGAATATGCTGAAACTAAAATTATGTGACCCCAAACTTTTCTTTTGAACCACTCTCACACAACAAACACTATATTCTCAATTCTTCCATTCCTCTGCAACAAAATCAGTCTTTACTGCTCCCTTACTGTCCTAAATGCCGTGGCAAGAAACATAAAATACAAGGTACAGTTCCTGCTTTGCGGGAACTTATAATCACTGAGAATCCTGATCACGTGAGGCCAGCATTCCGCCCAGCGTCCCTGCCTACCACATACCCACTCACCCAGAGTCTGATCACAGACAGCTCTAAGAATGCAAACCAGGCACAACAAGCTATTCTTGTGTGGCCCACACATCTCACACGGATAGGGATGACCACCGAAGAACCTGTGCATAGTGTTGATTCTTAGCTGCGTGCTTTTTTGGTCCAGATATTTAATACCTGCCATGACTTACTTCTTCATCTTTTTTCTTTAATTCCGCTTGAACTTCTTCCAATTCCTCTTGACCTTCATCTGGACTCATCTTTAAGCCTTCTCGAAGCATTCTAATGCCAAAAATGGCAAATAATGCAGTTGAAACATAGTATGTATACACCCTGGGGATGACTGTGGTGGCATAGCCAAACAAAACTGGAAGAAAATGCAACAGTGTGCCCAGTTAATTAGCAGGCATCACAACTAACCCACAAAATAGTTAACTTTGGAAATCATAATTTAACACTGTTCTTGGGGTGCCTGGGTGGCTCAGTCGGTTGAGCGGCTGGCTCTTAAATTCAGCTCAGGTCATGATCTCGGGGTCCAGGGATCAAGCCCTGTGTCTGGCTCCGTGCTCAGCACACAGAGTCCTGCTTCAGATTCTGTCTCCCTCTCCCCCTGCTCCTCCCCCACTCACGCACTCGCTCGCTCTATCAGATAAATCTTAAAAAAAAAACAAAACACACCGTTCTAAAGGAAAAGTGATTCACATAAGAAGCTGATCTAATACATATTAAACCTTAAATAATTCCACTTCTTTCCCTCCGCCAATTTCAGACCCTGAGATCAAGCCAGGGGCCTAACATCATGAGATCAGTGGTGCAGCGGAAGACAGCATGTGTTCCTTGGGGAGAGAATGAACTCCTCTCTGGACACGGCCAGGGGCTGGCTCACCACATGTCCCGTGGGGCACAGTACTTTAGGGAGGAACTTAACGATGATGCCCTCTAAGGATCCTGAGATCTTATACAACTTTCATATGTAAGTGATATTTCTTCCTCACAGTTCTTTAAATTACAAACTTCTATAGTGAAGAATCATGACAAGATTCTCCATGAGAGGTAGGATTCAAACTCTGCTCCTTTTTAACTACTTCAAGTAAGTATGTCTTATAAAAGAAAATCCTACATATATTAAAATAACATTTACAATAGACTTAAATTTATTCAGTACCATTCTTTCCTATCATTAAAAAAAGAGGACAACTGTATTAAGTTAAACAAAAAACTATACTTGGAACCATATCAAGGACCCAAATCCTAACTGTGAAACATAAATTATACCAGTATTATCAGTTCAGTATTTAAAACTTAAAACTATGGAAGGCCAAAGGACGTTCCATATACATAATAAATGCAATTACTCCACTTCACATGCTCTTTTTATGAGTACAACACTTAAAATCTGCCTGATCAAATGTATAACCATATCCATCTGAACATCAAATGTGTAACCACATCAAATGTATTCCCAGTTCGCTACATTACAAAATTGAAGATTTTAAAATCATGTTTAGAAAGACATCAAATCTGTGTTTCTGTGTACATGTTTTAATTATATGTATGAATATATACATCTACATGTATGTGCATGCACACACACGATACGTAGATTTTCTGCTCTATCCACTGAAAAGGCCACGAAGCAAAGACATCTCTGTAACAAGCCCACTTCACATGCAGATCTTGGTTTCTAACAGCATCCTCCTGAAAAGGCTCCTCGGGAAAACAGCTAACTCCAGGGCTCGGCCGATGGGGCACAAGATGCACCTGCCCTATACTGTTAGACTGGAAAGTTAGCAAGAGCATAAAGAATGATGGGAGCATGACACAAGGACTAGGAGCCAGCTTGCAGGGGCTCCCACCAGCCAAATCTGGGACAATTTAAGCAATATAGTTAAGTAATTAAAACCTACTGAAAACTGAATTCCCCAATTGATACTGACAGCACATAGACGAGCCCATGGGATGGGAAGGAGCTCTTTGTTAGCTCTTTGTTAGTGCCGGGGCCCACGGGAAACGGGGATGGGGCCCCAGAACCAGCAAACCATCGCTCCACAGGCATCAAGGGAGCGCGCAGATCATGCGAGAATCACCCACTGTAAATGGGCACAGAGCAGCTGTACTGTTTTACAGTGTCCCCGTAAAGACTGCGTATCATTTGCAGAGAAAAAGACCATACACAAGAGAAATCTTGACATCAGTGAGAGACAGATGGACATCATGTTCTTCCAGATGTAACCTCTTAGAGGAACAAACACCACCAAGGCCGTATTCTGGTCAAGAAGGCACGGCCTTAATCTAATCACGAGAAAACAGCAAACCGACACGAGATGAGGAGCAATCCATTAATGGCTGTATTCTTTTAAAAAAAAAAAAAATGTTAACATTGTAAAACACGAGAAAAGGCTGTGGAAGTATTTCAGATTAAAACACTAAAAAGACCCAAATCTAACAGCTGACCTAGACTTGCTCCTCTACAGGAGGGGATGCTGCTAGAGAGCGTGTTAGGTCACCTGACACAAAATAAGGATGGCAAAGCACATATCACTCTATCCGTGTATATAAATACATGCATATATATATGAATTATGTGTATATGCACATACTTTATGTATCTACAGATATAGCATGTATATGTCACTTCTATCTACAACCTATAAATCATGTATGTGCATACACATGCATAATTTTGTTTAGACAGGGACAGGTCACAAACGCTGAAGCAAATGAGGTAAAATGTTAACAGGGAATCTAGATAAAAAGGTATATAGGTGTTCTTTGTACTGTTTTATTTTTGCAACTTTGTGAATTTAAAATATTTTCCATAAAAGTTTTAAATTTTAAAATGGAATGTAGCAAGCCTCTTTAAGTCTCCTAAACTCAGTTTTCCTTCTATCTTCAGATAATCTAAAAAAAACAAAAACAAACCTTGATACTTACAGACACTTATGCTGCCATCTTTTCTGCCTGACCTCTCCAGAGAGAACAAAAAACTACCTGGCATTGTAACTTTTCTTCCTCTGGTTACTGTCCCTCTATTTCCTCTTTCTTTGGAAACTTTCCCTCAGACACTCAAGCACTTTTGCTCTGGAAACAGTGAGACGTTACTTCTCTTTAAGCAAGGACTTTGCAACAAGTCAGAATAAGTTATGTCCTGGTCTTTCTACATCTTGGCAATGTAGAAGTTGCAAGAAAAATCACCTGGAGTGAAGAGAGAGATTTGGGACTCACTGACTTTCAGGTAATTAAACTGAGAACACTCAGCACAGGGATATCAGTGTGAAGGGGGAAAATGGGCCCAGAATAAAACTGTGGGGAATATGAATATTCAATGGCACAGAATTTTTTTCCCAGAGAGAACTATAAACACAGGGCATCACAGAAGCCAAGAGAATAAAAAGGTGGGAAAGCCCAGGAATGTGGTGTGAGGGGGCTCACGAAAATGAAAACTGAACTCTAATAAGGAAAGCTGATTACTGAAGCCTTTCCAAAGGTGTCAGAGCAGAAATCAGATTACAAGTGGATAAGGAGGAAAATGGGAGAAAGGCAATGAGGAGGAAGAGCGGCAGTAATAAAACTCTGAAGCACACAGGATGATCATCTCTGCTGTGGAACGGCACAGAAAGGCTAGGTGAACCCCCGACCCCCAGCGAAGGGAGGGGCCTGCCTAACATAATGAGCCCTCCGCTCGCGTCGGAAAGGGGTAAGACTTCCAAGTGTACCATCTCCAAATTGGGGCTGTTACTCCCAGGGATATTTAAAGACTTCACAAGGGGACACGGATGAATACTTTATAAAGGAATTTCCCCAAGTTCCACTTGTCTTTCCTAAAACTCATCTGCCTGAAATGTGCTTGTAGTTAAGGAGTCAGTCAGGCTCCCCTTTCTCCCCATCCCTCCTTCGCTTGCGTTTTGTCCCCTTTACAAGGTTGCCTTTTACCCAGTTTTCTCTGGTGCATTTCCTCACAGTATGGAAAAATATATATCCTCGGGCAGCAAAGAGGAGGTCTAAAATACTGGGGTCCTCAATCAAGGTATCATAAACCAGACACAGGGCTTTGGGGCTTCCCTGTCTTATGCAAGTTGCTGGGAAGGGTATGACATCAGAAATAACGGCATTATGTTTGTTGGAACCAATGCGCATGGCATTAGAAATAGGGTGTTTTGGCCTTGGCAGGAATGACAATTTTCACTGAGAAATCATGCCTCTTTCATTCCCCAACCGGTGTAAATGAAGGCGTTTTCCCTAAGGCAGAGTTTTGTTACACAAAGCAAAGAAAGCCTCAGAAGGCAACACTAAAGCCCGTGGGGTCTTCTCTCACCCTGGTGGCACTCTCAAAGCTGGCTCCCTCTCCTAATCCAGCCCCCCCCCCCCCCCGCATCTATTTTAGAAGGATTCTAAAGCAGATGGTTGTCATGGGGATGTATATCACGTTCATTTCAATTCAAAAACCAAGTCAAATGATTTCGGACAGAAAACAAGCCTGGCTTGGATGATTTACTATGGACCTACTAGAACTGCTATGGCAGTTAGGTCAGGTGGTAGACAGTTTCCATAAACTGATGGAGCCAAATCTGCAGCTCCAAGGCACTGGCAAAAAAACGTATTCAAAATATGTGATGTGATACAGTTTTTAAACAAAATCCCTTATTGGCAAAAGTACACTAAAATGAACAATATTTCTCAATCATTTTTAATAGCCAGTTAAACAAGGTACTTCTAAAGTAAAAGACTAACATGTACAAGAACAGTCATTTGATAAATTTCAGAGAAACTCTTTTTGGTATACTTGATGGTTTCCAATCCTCTGCTTTCAACAAAATTGACAGCAGTATTTCAAATCTTATTTAGCAGTATTAATTTGTCAGCTGGTAAAGCATTAAAAAATATTTTTGATGACTAGTATATAATTTTTAGCTTAAAACTCAGGAGTCCAATGAACTGAGTATGATTGTAACAAAATTCCTTACTATCTACTTATTTATGTGAATAAAATTTCTCCGCCTTTACCTCTCTATGAAAAAAAAAATAAAGATTAGAGTTGAAGCTAAACCTTACTTCCTTTGGTCAATAAAAATACTGGTCCATGGACATATAAACTAATTTTAAAAGAATAGTTCTGGGGTGCCTGGGTGGCTCAGTTGGTTAAGCATCTGACTCTGGATCTCAGCTCAGGTCGTGGTCTCAGATAGAGGTCAAACCCCCCACACTGGGCTCCACACTGGGCATGGAGCCTACTCAAAAACAAACAGTTCTATCATTTCATGAAGAGATGCATTTCCAAACTTTGAAAAAATGGTTTAGGTAGTGTGATATATTAGCTAAATATAAGTAATATAAATGTATTTAGCTTGTGATACATTTTGCCTTTTTTTTTAAAGATTTATTTATTTATTTGAGAGAAAGCATGAGTGAGAGAGAGAGAGAGAGAGAGCGCGCATGAGAGGGGGTTGGGTCAGAGGGAGAAGCAGACTCCCTGCCGAGCAGGGAGCCCGATGTGGGACTCGATCCTGGGACTCCAGGATCATGACCTGAGCCGAAGGCAGTCGCTTAACCAACTGAGCCACCCAGGCACCCAACTGTGTACTATTAATAACTATAACTTAATCTGTAAAAAATATTACATTTGGAGACAACAAAGGAAACCGTCAGTCTCTTTTAAAATTCAATTTATGGGGGCACCTGGGTGACTCAGTCGGTTAAGCCTCTGACTCTTGATTTCTGCTCGGGTCGTGATCTCAGGGTTGTGAGATGGAGCCCCATGTCAGGCTCCACACTCGGCAGGGAGTCTGCTTGAGATTCTCTCTCCCCTCTCTCCCTCTCCCTCCCCCTCCCCCTGCATGTGCACACTCTCTCTAAAATAACTAAATCAATCTTTAAAAAAATTTCAATTTATATGCATATTTGTGCTACAGATAAATGACTGTGTTGAACGAGCTAAATCTGAATGAGCAAAGTCCATAAAAGATTTTGAAGCAGAAAGTTATCATTAGGGTAAAATTCTAGGAGGAAAGTAAGAATTAAAGGAAAAAAGAACAATGCCAATGTCCAAATGTTAAAGAGTTTGTTCAGGTATTTTTAAAGGAATGAAGCTGACAGTGGGTATCAAACTGCTAATGGTATTTAGATCCCATTTGATTTATTTTAAAAGAATACCTTAACAGTTTTATTTTACACAATATAGCAGAAATTAGATCTTTGCAACATCTTAAACTTATGGTGAAAACTTTGACAACTTCTATGTGAGCGGGGGGGGGGGGTACAGAGTTTCTCCAAGTGATCCTGGATACCCAAGGAAAAGGCGTGCAGACCCCTGCTGCAGCCTGTTCCCCACAGCAGCGGTGAGTGGGGCCGGTGGGTGGCAGACGGGCCTGGGCCGGGGACTCAGCGAGCCATCCGGCTGAGGAAAAGGAACTGATCGCATGGAAGAGGTGGGGGAACCCTTGGCACCGGGTTCTGAGGAGGGAACCGGCAGAAAGGCCAGTTTTCAAGTTACCCACAAAGCCAAAAATAAAAGTTTCAAAAAAAAAAAATTCTCCGATATTACTCAAACTCATTCTAAACACAATTTCACCCACAACCCGCTCCACTTTTCCTATTTCCTATATCAAAATTTGTTTTTGAAGAAAAAATTGTTTTTATTATGAAATATGATGCCATAACTAACTTCTAAAATGTGAAAATTAGTCCGATTATTTTAATCAGTAAACTATTCATTTATAATAGGTTTAAAATGATGTAAACTCTAATAGGCGTCCAAGCAGCCAAAAACAACCTGCTCCATACTTGAAGAACCAGCTTCCGTGAGAGGTGGGGGAGGTGCGGAGGGTTGAAGGACCGAGCACCTGAAACATTTAACACAGACTGCAACCCGACGAGAGAAGTAGGCATTATCGTCTGTCTCCATTCCACAGATGGGGACACTGAGGCTGGCAGGTTAAGGAACTTATCAGTAGGCCATTCCGCGACAGTCAGGTTCCCACCCACGTCTGACTCTCAGGGGAAAGCTCAGTTTTCCACCCAGCTAGGTGGCTTGGGGTGGCTTCTGAATCAGAGACTCAGCTATGCCTCATTATTTAGTGTTAAGCTTACTTTCTCCTGGTCTAATTCTTTGAAAAACTGAAGCCTATGCAATAGTAACACAAACTGGGAATCTAAGAACATTCCATCCCTTTATTATAAAGGGTAAGAACATCTTAATCAAACACAACAAACTGAAAGTGACTCTTCAGTTACTGATTACCAAATGTCCTTCAAAAGTTACTGCTTTCCAACACGTCCTTGAAATGTCCTTCAATCGATAATGCTCTGTTGTGACTTGAGTCCTATTTCTAAGAGATCAGATAGAAGCTTATCTGGACTGAAAAGAAAAAAAAAAAGCAAGGGTATACACAGCCAAACCCAGGATAAAAAACTCATGAATAAATGAGGAGTACAGATCTTGGCTGTGAATCACTGAAATTTTCATTTTTTTTAAAAGTACAGCATGGTTTTTAGTCATGTACGTACCTGACACTATTTTCTGTTTACTAGATTCTGGAACTCAGTCAACCCAAGTGCACCTGACCAGCTAGCTAAACAAGTCAAGGACTCAATACCCCACACCACGCTTCCTCCTTAATTCAGTAAGGTCACGGGGAGGAAGAAGCGCACTCACCTGACAGGCACGTCATCAGGCCCAAGGCGAGCATGGCCCCCGCCAGCACCGTCAGCCGGTTATAGCGCATGGCCATGATGGCCGCTATGAAAAATGTCTTGTCGCCCAGCTCAGATACAATGATAACCGATATGGCGGCGACGAACGCATGGATAAATCCCAAATTTGTTTGGGCAGCCGGATCTTCTTTATTGCCATGAACCGGGGCAGCTGGTGTAAATCCTTTCTGAAATAAAAAAAATATATATATATTATGTATCAGCTATTTTTTGAAAAAAATCATTAAAATTCTTTCATTTTTGAATATGAATTAAAGTTTTTCTGTCATGGTCACTGACTCACTGTCTAAGGACTTTGAAAGCCATCTGTAATGACCAAAACCTCTAATTTATGGATGCTACGATGCAGATCCGAGTACAATTCTACAAAAGAATTTTTTTTAAAAAAGAATAGAGACCAGCTTAGCCACATAGTAAAACTACCCTATTTTCTAAGTATCTGTGGTTTCAGGTTCAGCTCTCAGCTACGTCTCATTCAAATTCTGACCTGTGACTTGAGCGGAAGAGCCACATACGCTTACCAAATATTCAAGTAACAGAAAGCGAAGAGAAATTCCTTTAAGATTTTATAGGACAAAACAGGATCCAGAAAGCTCTCAAAAGGCTAGAGCAAGAAAGGGCTCTAACTGAGATTTAATATAGCTGGATATAAAAAGATACAAAGAATTTACAGAACACCAAAAAAACCCCAATAATCTGATTAAAAATGGACAGAGGACCTGAACAGGTGTCTTTCCAAAGACATCCAGATGGCCAACAGCCACATGGTATGATGCTCCACATCGTTCATCAGGGAAATGCAAATCAAAGCCATAATGAGGGGCGCCTTGGTGGCTCAGTTGGTTGAGCGACTGCCTTCGGCTTGGGCCATGATCCTGGAGTCCCGGGATCGAGTCCCGCATCGGGCTCCCTGCTCAGCAGGGAGTCTGTTTCTCCCTCTGACCCTCTTCCCTCTCGTGCTCTCTATCTCTCATTCTCTCCCTCTCTCAAATAAATAAATAAATAAATCTTTAAAAAAAAAGCCATAATGAGTTTACACGTTAAACCTGTCAGAATGGCTAGAATCAAAAAGATAAGAAACAACAAGTGTTGGGGAGGATGTGGAGGAAAGGAACCCTTGTGCACCTGGTGGGAATGCAAACCGATGCAGCCACTGTGGAAAACAGTACAGGGGCTCCTCAAAAACTTAAAAATAGAGCTACCCTATGACCCAGTACAGGGCATTTACCCAAAGAAAACAAAAACACTAATTTGAAAAGATCTATGCACCCCTATGTTTACTGCAGCATTATTTACAATAGCCAAATAGGGAAGCAAACTAAAGTGTCCATCAACAGAAAGATGAATAAAGATGTGGTATTCTCTCTCTCTCTCTCTCTCACACACACGCGCGCGCGTGCGCACACACACACTGGAGTATTACTCAGCCAAAAAAAATGAGATCCTGGGGCGCCTGGGTGGCTCAATCAGGAGAGCGTCTGCCTTGGGCTCAGGTCGTGATCCCAGGGTTCCGGGATCGAGCCCTGCATCGGGCCCCCTGCTCAGCAGGGGATCCTGCTTCTCCCTCTGCCTCTGCCCCCCCACCCCCCGCTTTTGCGCTCTCTCAAATACATACATAAAATCTTTAAAACATAATGAGATCTTGCCATGTGCAACAACATGGATGGACCTAAAGGGTATTATGCTAAGTGAAATCAGAGAAAGACAATTACATATGGTTTCACTTACACATGGAATCTAAAAAACAAAGCAAATGCATAAACAAACAAGCAAAACGCAGGAACAGACTCACAATTACGGAGAACTGATGGTTGCCAGCGGGAGGAAGGGCAAAATGAGGGGAGGAGAGTGCGGATACAGGCTTGCAGTTATGGAGTACGTCATGGGAATGAAAGGGACAGCAAAGGTGCCGTGGTGGCCTTGTATGGCGACAGACGGTAGCCACACCTGTGAGGTAGCGAACACACAGAGCTGTCCCATCACCATGCTGTACACCCGAAACTCACGTAACACTGTGTGTCACCTACACTTCAATAAAAAAAATTAAAACTGTTTAAAAATATATATATAAATGGATATATGGATGGTCCTATGCTCAAGTCTAAAAATATCCTAGGCGGTGTCATGTGGCCTAATAAAAAAGACAAACCAAAGTCTTGGTTGGCATTAAGGTCATTTTAAGCTGAAAATGTGACCACGCTCAAACAAGCAAAACAGTACTTTAAATACATTTAACAGTTAGTGACAAGTCCATTATTCCATGCTGCTCAGCTCTTACCCAGAGTTCTGTACGGCTCCGGGGCCCGGCTCCGGGGCACACCGTGGAGAAGGCCCTGCCCCCTGAAGATCATCCCAGGCAGAAGAGGCTCTAAAACAGGGACTGGCAGGCTGCTGAGAGCCCACGACCAGTCTGTGTCAGCTAAGAATGCTTTTACATTTTTAAGGGGTTGCAAAAAATAAAAAGAGGGACGGAAGGAGGAGGGACGGAAGAAGGAAGCGAAAACTATGCAACAGAGACCTTAAAAACCTAAAATATTACCTGGCCCATTAAAAAAATTTTGCCAACTCAGGCTCTAAAACAATCAAATAAGAGACTAGGAAGGACCGTGTGCCTATGTTCCCACGACTGTGAAAGTTTGTCTGTGGGTCTGTATCTATGCTGTGCGACCCTAAGAGGTAGAACTATAAGGTCACAGATGGTAGTAAACGTTTAGGTGGCAGATTTTAGTTTAACCCTGAGAAAAGATTTCTCCCCCAAGAGAGCCATGTGAAGCCGAACTGGACCGCTAGAGAAGGCAGCAAGTTTCTTCCTCCACATCAGAGTTCCAGAGAAGAGAACCTCCACTTATGGGACATGCGCTGTGTCGGAGGTCTGCAACCTGGGCCATTTTGTCTCTCAGGGGTCTTTACACAACATCCAGAGACACTGGTTGTCACAACTGAAGGTGAACTACCAGCACCTGGCAGGCGGAAGCCACAGGTGCTGCTATGGACGGGACACCGTGCACAGGGACTTACCCCAAGCCCCACAGCAAAGAATCACCAAATCCAACACATCAAAGTTCCCAGGCTGGGAAACTGTGGGCTACACAAATCACTTCTAAATGTCTCCTCCAAACCTAACGGCCCACCTTCAATTAATTTCTAAAGCCTGTGAATCTCTAGAAACCTAAGAGAGAGAAAAAGAGAAAGAAACCCCCAAAACACATCTGATATTTGGCAGGGTAAAAACAGAAGTACTTTGATTTACAAAGGTCCTAGTCAGAGATATCAAAGAATAAAATCTGAAATTCTTAGTGTGCGTGTCATTCCTCAACTCACGACATAAACTTGAGTCCTAATTCCACAGTAAAGATCAGCAAGATTTAAGCATTTATCAGACGAGACCTTTGAGCTAAAAATTGGGGAAATTTAACATTTTAGAAAATAGTTGGTATTAGGACTAAATCAAAAGGAGAGCCTTGGAAGCCAGCTCTTGATTAAGCTAGTACCATTTTAAGAAATTCTTCCTTTCCTGGGCGCCTGGGTGGCTCAGTTGGTTAAGTGTCTGCCTTCGGCTCAGGTCATGATCCCACAAGCCCCGAGTCCAGCTCCCTGCTCAGCGGGGAGTCTGCTTCTCCCTCTGCCCCACCCCCCTCGTGCTCGCTCGCTCTAAAATATTAAAAAAAAAATAAATTCTTGCTCTCATGACCATTTTAGTTCCCTCTATGCTGATGTTCCTTTAAAGATGAGCTTCCTTTCTCTTCAAATACCCTATGATCATTAAGCATCATAAAAAAATAAGCATTTTAACTCGGCTCTCATTAATGCAACCATTTTCCTCTCACGTATACCTTTTGTATGAAGGAATTTCACTGTAAAGTATTTAGGACCTGAAATCCAAGAAAATGTTTAGGAATAAATATACACCATTTATTATCAATTAGCTCCAAGCTCAAAAACAGAAAATGTTTACTTTTAAAAACACAACAGGGATCAAAATTGCATATTTTTTCAAAGGATTTTATTTATTTGACAGAGAGACACAGCGAGAGAGGGAACACAAGCAGGGGGAGTGGGAGAGGGAGAAGCAGGCTTCCTGCCGAGCAGGGAGCCTGATGCGGGGCTTGATCCCAGGACCCTGGGATCATGACCTGAGCCTAAGGCAGAGGCTTAACGACTGAGCCACCCAGGTGCCCCCAAAACTGCATATTCTTGTGGCTTTGTAATTCTCAGCCATAAAGCGCTGGCCACATTTCTCAACCTGTTTCTCTGTGAAATGAAGACAAAATAAAACTTGCCTTATGAGGACAACAAAACAAAAAACTACATATTAAAAACTTGCTATAGAGACACTGAGCTGCTCTGCAAGTCACCATGCCGCGTGGAAGTGGGAGCCGCACCTCCCGCATGGCCCCTCCGGCCAGCCGGGCACCTCAGATGAGAGCAGTGCCTAGACCAGCGCCGGCAGCTCAGCCTCCAGCACCGTCTCCACCAGCTGCTGTCGGCTCACCTGCTGCTGCGTCTGGGCAGCCAGGGCTCATGGCCCAGATGGCAACCACTGCAGCTGGCGTGGCTGTGGGCTCTGCTGTTGGGCACATGATAGGTCATGCCATCACTGGGGGCTTCAGTGGAGGAGGCAATGCTGAGCCTTCAAGGCCTGACATCACTTACCAGGAGCCTCAGGGAACCCAGCCAGCATACCAGGAGCAGCAGCAGTTTGGCCCATGCCACTATGAGATGAAACAGTTTCTGGAGGGTGCCCAGAACCAGGGTGACCTGAAGCTTTGTGAAGGTTTCAGCGAGGTGCTGAAACAGTGCAGATTTGCAAATGGATTAGCCTAATCAAGAAGTTCAAATTGAAGATAAGGAAAATCATCTCTCATAACCAATTTAGCATAAAAATATAATTGATGGTGAATGGTGAATATATAAAGTGTAAAACCACCATTTAAGCTTCTCCATCATTAAATACAGCTTTCTTCAGAATTGGAATAAAAAAGGTTGTTCTTACTGTACAGAAGTTCATTGAGATGGTTTGAATTTGGGGTTGGGCAGATATTTGTGTGCCTCCTTAAATCACCTTTTGTGATGTTCTCATTTGTGAATTAGAATAAAGTGATTTTCTCCTCCCCCCCAAAAAAACTTGCTATACACAGAACATAAGAAAATCAACTTGCAGCTTTTATTGTATATTAGGCTGGTCTTGGATTTTCAAAAAGATAGTGTTAAACCACCAACCACTGTGATAAGAATTTAAAACCAAAGGATCAGAGTATTACAGAGATCAATTTTTAAAACTTGCAGTGCTAATAACAGGGTCAGAAAATGATCATTGGTTGTCAAAGGCCTAAGTGCTTACAGTGTGCAAGCAGTGCACCTTTTTCTAATCCGCCTTCAAGATGACTTGCAGTGGTCTAATGCGTCGCTCCGGTACCAAACTGCCTGGGTCCACAGCCAAGGCATTACCACTTACTGTATGACCTTGGGCCCAGAAGTTTACCTCCCTGTGACTCAAGCGGCAGGGTCGCTATGAAGATTAAATGAGCTACTACACAGAAAGCTGTTAAGGTCATGCCTAGCATACAGTAAGCACTCAGTTACAAATAGTTACCACAATGCACCACAACACGACCAGTTTCATCTTTGTATGAAGTTAGTTCATCATGTGACCTCACTGTCTAACAATGACCCCCAGACTCCATACTGAAGGATAAGCCTGCACAGCAGCACCGTCCAGTAGGAAATAATGCAAGCCACGTAATTTATATTTTCTGGTAGCCACATTTTAAAAAGTAAAAACAGATAAAATTATTTTACTTAACCCAATATAGCCAAGATACTACTCTGGGGACATGGCGTTCTTTTTTTCCACCTGGGTGTCTACCTACTCACCACACCCAGCTCAAGCACATCTCCATTTAGCCGAGCCACATTTCAAGTGCAGAAGAACGGCCACTTGGCTCAGGGCCATAGTCTGGGCAGCGCCACAGAAGAACCTGGTAAGCTTTTGGTAACCACCAGCCTTCAGTCATGCAGTCCCCTACTGCCCTTCCTACCTCCCTTCTGTGATTCGCCTTGATTCCTCAAGATCCAACTTACACAGAACCTCGTAAGGCCTAGCCCAAGGCCTAGTCCCACCCCTAAGGACCCTGCAATCCTCAAGAGAAAGTGAATGCATACCGTGGGCATGGCAGGTACATGACTGAAACAAAGTTCAAGAAAGGAACACTAGGGGAGTTCATCCTTTGGTATTAGAAGCATGTATAAATGGAATGCCATCTGTAATAACAAAACATAAAATAACTATATGTCCATCAACAGGGAACTGGTTAAATAAATGGTTGCTCCGTGTATCAGAATATTCTAAAATATAAGAAAAGTAAAAATTAGAATGTTTTAATTATACCAATAAAGAAAAATCAGTAAGATATTTTTAAGTTAGAAAAAAGCACCTATTATGTATGTAGTCACTATATGTATGTGTGTGGAGGGGTGTGGGAGGGAGGGAGGTATATAGTTTAGTACAGTTGTTAATGCATGCCAAATCTCAGCAAACAGTTAACAGTGGGTGTTTACAGGAAAAAAACCAGGATGACTAGAAGAGGAGTCAGCAAACTTTTTCTTAAAGGGCCAAATGTTTAACCTCATGGGCCACAAAGTCTCTGTGATAACTACCCAACTCAGATGCTGTAGCTTGAGAACAGCCATAGATAATACTTTAATGAATGGGCATGGCTCTGTTCCAATAAAAAACTTTATTTACAAAAACAAGGAGCCGGTGGTAAAATGCAGTCTGCTGACCCCTGGAACTAGAATACGAGAGGAGGAGACATACTGTTTCACTCTACGTTCTCTGTACTTCTGGGTGGTATGTTTTTCATACACATGATTACAGATACCTGTTGTGCACCACTTCAAAAATCTCTTGACCCAATCTCTTGCTCTACTTATTTTAAAGTGAGAACCAATTCCTTGAAGGCCATTCATTGGTTTCAGGCAGGTCCAACCAGAAAGTGAGGGCTCTGTATTCCTTCACTACCCAGAAGTATGGAGGAGTTAACACCTGTGTGGCAACCTTTGCCCAACGGGGGAAGTCAGCCCCGAAATTCATTTCATAAGCCTCCCTGAAGCCTTAGCAGGATTTGGTACCAGCCACTCAACAGGGCAGGGTGGACTAACTTCAAAATGCACTGGGGTACATGCCCTTACCTCATTCCCAGGACTGACAATTGCAAAGAATACAGGCATGTTCTGAGAACAGGGAGCAAACCTGTCAGATGAATGGCTGGGTTAAGATGAGAAAGATAAATTGAGGCCAGACTGAAAATCCTGTGTGTTCTGATCAGCAAGAAGCCCTTAAAAGTTTCTGAGTAGAAGCCACAAATATGATTAAGGCACTGTGGCTAACAGATCAGGGCAGAATGTAGAGAAGGCTGGCGGCCACTGGGCCAATAAGGAGGCCAGCTGCACAAGACCACTGTTGAAGGTAATTCAGAGAAGGGAAAATTCTGCACACAACAGAAAGGGAAAATATAAAAAGAGCTTTAAAAAGCAGGGTGGGGGCATGGATCAAAGATAATGGTAAGGTTTTTCTGCTGGGTTTACTGGGACGAATATTTATATTCCCACAAAACATGTGGGCAAGTGGAAAAAAATAAGGTTTGGTTTCAGATCCGTTCGCTGTGAGGCAGTAAAAAGCACTTCAAATGAAGGTTTCCAAGAGGCTACCAGAATTGGGACACCTGAGTTGAGGCCAGCAGAGTCTCAAGGTATGTGTCTGGTTGCTGGCAGCCTACACTGATCAGCTAGAGCTCTGCAAGTAGATGAGATTTCCTAGGGAAAGGGAGGTTAGATTAAGTTGAAAAATGAGCCTTAGAGAAGGTCTTTACCTAGGGAAAGGGGTGAAGGGGGTAAAAAGAACAGCAGCAACAATACAACTGTCCTAGATATTCAGAGAGCCAGGCAAGAGGTGGTCAAGTTAAGGGCAGGCACCGTTCGCTGAGCTACTAACTTGATGCCAAGTATTTTCATATACACAGTTTAACCCGCTACTCAAAAACCTGAGAATTGTTATCTTGACTTAAGAGGAGAGACTGAAACTTACTAAGACTCAAGGTTATCCAGTCAAGATGGGGTAGGGCTCTTCAAGAGGAGTGCACAGTGTGAAATGAGCTGAAAAAGAACCCAGGATGTAGTAAGTAGGTGGGTTTTAGGTATCCTTCAAAACCAGAATTTCAATGAAAAGACAGGGACTGAAGCCAAATAAGGGAAGACGAAAGTGCAGCGAAAGAACAGTTAATTCCCTAATTCCCAGTGAGAAATCTGGTCTAGGGACTCCTGGGTGGCTTAGTTGGTTAAGCGTCTGCCTTTGGCTCAGATCATGATCCGGGACCGAGTCCCGCATCGGGCTCCTTGCTCAGCAGTGAGCCTGCTTCTCCCTCTGCCTGCCACACTCGCTCGCTCTGACAAATTAAAAAAAAAAAAAAGAAGAAGAAATCTGGTCCATAAAACTGAAGAACAGAAATGAATACAGTCAAGTAGTTAAATTACTGGTCTTTTTTCAAGGAGAAGCCTGTGGGCATGTGTCATAGACAGAAAGGGGCCAAGTGAAAGGGAGAGAATAAAGACTGTGAGCAGGGAAAGTAGCGGAGGTCAGAGGAGGACAGGCACGGGGACACAGAGAAGAGGCTCGGACGGCAGCTCTTGCCCCACACATGGGGAAGGGCACAGTGTAGACGCTCCAGGTGGGCCACAGGCAGGGACTGTAACTCTGGTATCCCACTATCCAGTCATCAGACACCAGTGTCTGCCTTCATACAAATACCACCATTTCAGTATTTGAATTTGGGTGTCAGATGCAAATTATTTACATCTTGGGATGTAAAAAAAAAAAAAAAATTGCTGAATAAAACTCATCTTTACTCAAAATTAGTTCCAAACTGAAAGTTCCCTCGTTTAGAAAGTATTCCTTTGTGCTCTCATGATCTGCAGGAGAAGGATGAAAATGCCAACAAGGCAAACAATAACTCCTACTTAAGTCCCAGAGCTCAGATGCACACACGGCGGCAGCGACCTGAATGAAAGCGTGGGAACCCTGGTCGCACGGTCGCACGGCCACACGGCCACACGGCCACACAGCCGCATGTGCCGAGCCAGGGAAGATGCAGATGCTCCTGTGAAGCAAGGGCTACTACCAGCTACCTGGAAAAGGCCTGTTCTCCCTGCAAGAAAACAACAATAAAGCCGCTCAACAAGAGTCATCACACAAGAAGTGAAATTTGGAGATAAAGGAGTCAGAGGAAAATGCTCACAACTGGCTTAGAACAGTCTCCTCGCCATGACTTTACTGTATCAAGTCAGAAAAGCCTTTCCCACAAAGTCGGAAATGTGCACAAAAATATACGTGCAACTTAAATAAGACACCTTGTAAAACCCTGGTTTTATAAAGATCGTAAGGCCGCCCGGGTGGCCCAGTTAGTTAAGCGTCGGACTCTTGATTTCAGCTCAGGTGGCGATCTCAGGGTCCTGAGATGTAGCCCTGTGTCCTGCCTGTGTCAGGCTCCAGGTTCAGCAGGGAGTCTGCTCGAAATGCTCTCTCTCCCTCTCCCTCTGCCTCTTCCCCTGCTTGCTCATGCATGCTCGCTCTCTAAATAAAATGTTCTTTAAAAATAAATAAAAAAAATGGGCGCCTGGGTGGCTCAGTTGGTTAAGCGACTGCCTTCGGCTCGGGTCATGATCCTGGAGTCCCGGGATCGAGTCCCACATCGGGCTCCCTGCTCAGCGGGGAGTCTGCTTCTCCATCTGACCCTCTTCCCTCTCGTGCTCTCTATCTCTCATTCTCTCTCTCTCAAATAAATAAATAAAATCTTTAAAAAATAAATAAATAAATAAAAAATAAGAGATTGTATTTAAAGATAAAATTGTATTTTATTATAAATTTTCACTAGCATGTCTTTTATCTGTGAATGGTTAGGTTTGTTGTTTTTTATTGTTACTTGTTAATGCATATTAGAATACTATATATTTAACAATTAGATGTTTATAAATACATTTTAATGAGTTAAATTTTATTTTTATAAATGTTACTGTTTTACAATGTATTTATAGAGATTTGAAATGTATTAAATGTATTTAGCTTCACTGATTTTTTTAATTGCTTTGATGGTAGAATACCAACAAACTCAGTAACGTAATGATCACTTCATTCTGAGACAGCAATCATGAGTAAGATGAGTCACCTGACAGCCTCTATCTTTGCTATAGAGAGGCTAGAACAGGAAGGTTGGGCGGGATGGAACAGGATTGCAACCTCATGAAAATGGAAAAAAGTTTAAAATTTCTCAAAGAAGGCCTTCTCACAGTTCAAGATAATAAATAAAAGAAATGCCAAGGAACAGTAAAGCAGAAATACAATAACCAGAATTTGTACTGGGTGAGGTAATAGGCTTTTGTGGCTTTATCAACCTTGCTACGCAACCAGAGCAGTTCTTTGGACTTCCAGAATACGCAGCAAATTATAAACTGCCTTTATTAAATCTGTCTGATCTCCCTCAACTAAATGGACGTAATGCTTCTTGTACTACATGCTCTGTCCAGGGAAGGAATAAGAAAAAAACTGAGTAAGTCACCAAAAGCATAAACTGCATAAATGAAAGGATCCAAGTGGTCAACAACTACTCTTTCCAAGGGTTTGTAAACTGGGGTTTATTTGTAACTGTAAGTTGAGAGTGAACCCCCCCAACTATTTTACCTGATTATAGAAAAAAAAAAATACCCAATGTAGAAAGCCCTGTCAGAAGTTCAGTTATCTTGCTTCAAAGTACGCTGAGATATAACATTTTTATAATACATCTTACACATGAATGTCTACCAATAAAGGAGAGATTCTTCCCTCTCCATTTTCAGAAGTCCACTCTCACACAGTGGCATGAAAAAAGTAAATTTAAATATCCTATCCTTTTAAAATCTACTGGATGTAGCTGCAAGCAAATCGGTTGAAACTTCCAGATATCCAGCAACATTCAGCCCTCGCTTATATGGTTATCAAATTGAGTCCTGACGATAGCTTACTTCTAACAACGGGACAAAAAAAGCAAATGATACTTATATTACATAGTTTAGAAAACATGAATGAAAAATCTCTTCCAACATGCTGTAGCACCATAGAGAAAAAACCTGAGACTTATCAAAACATTAGATGAAAATATAATTAAGATAATTAGATCCTACTACAATATAGAACAATTTGGGATAAATTCCTATCTTGGGATCCCTGGGTGGCTCAGTCGGTTAAGTGTCTGCCTTCGGCTCAGGTCATGATCCCACCATCCTGGGATGGAGTCCCGAATGCGGCTCCTTGCTCAGCAGGGAGCCTGCTTCTCCCTCTACTTACTGCTCCCCCTGCTTGTGCTCTCTCTCTGACAAATAAATCTTTAAAAAAAAAAAAAAGAATAAATTCCTATCTTAAAAGAACCACGAAGAATACAGCTGGCCCTTAAACAATGCGGGGTTAGGGGCGCTGAGCCCCCCCTGCACAGTGGGAAATCTGTATATAACTTTGGGCTCCCCCAAAACTCAACTACTAATAGCCTACTGTTGACAGGAAGGCTTATCAATAACATACACTGATATCGATTAATAAATATTTTATATGTGTATTATATACTGTGTTCTTATAATAAAGTAAGCTAGAGAAAAGAAAATGTTAAAATCGTAAGGAAAATACATTTATAGTACTGTATTGAAAAAAAAATGCACATATAAGTGAACCCATGCACTTCAAACCCATTGTTCAAGGGTCAACTGTATATCAAAATATTAAAGACAAAAATCATATTATATTGTGCCTGTCCCTTCCCTTCCCATCTCCAGTTTTAAAGACAAGGATCCTTAAGTCCACTTAAATACAGTCACTGCACACTGCTGCCTTTATTTTACAAGGCGAGATTTTTCCTAACTGCCTAAAAGGGTATTATTAATAGCCACACCTACCACTATTTATATCTCAAAAAATCACTATATGACTAAAACTCTGATGAAAGGCCTGGAACATTACATTCAAAATCTCTCACAAAATTACTTAACCAAAAGTAGTTTCGTTTGAAAATAGCAAGTTAACGACAGATAATGAGTTTAAATGACAGAAGGTTAACGGATAAGCACTAAGAATACATTTTATGAATCAGCATTTTAGTTCAATTTCAAAAGTGGAAATGGCTAGCAGGGTCAGCTGAGCTCAGAAGTGACAGGCAAGAGAGAAATCACTTTTAACCAGGAAGTTTTAGGGAAGTCTTCAAAGAGTAGGTATCTGCTGGTGGGCTCCAAGCTCCCTGAAGCCTTTTTAGGGAGGCTGCCTGCTGGGAAGACTAACCACAAAGTACATGATACATCTCCGGTTTGAGTGGTTTGAGTACTGCGTATGAGCAAGGGAGTGGTGTCTAAAAGGCCTGGAGGCTGACTGGGGCCAAATCAGGAAGAAATCTCAACATCCGGCAGAAGAGGATGGACTGAAGTCAGTATACAGGGGCAACTCACTGAGGATTTCTGAGAGGTAAAAGAGAATTCAATTTCAAAAGATTAGTTAGGTGGTGACTGGCCAAATGAAGCCTGGGTGGGAGTGGAGACCTAGGAGAGCTGAGCGCCAAAACTCTCCCACTAGAAAAGATCCCAGAGGCCTCAATTCAGGAGTCCTAATTGGAAATGAGGAGAAAGTTTCCCTGGTACAGGGAAGGCATTTAAAAATGCCGCCGAGGCTCTGCATACAAGTGACTAAGTGATTCTATTAACATAAATTAAGACGTTAATAAGACCAAAGGAACGGGTTCTGGTATGCTAATGAACTTAGAGTTGGCATCCCACCCCGCTGCAGTACCCTGTACTGTCAAAGATTGGTTATTCGTCTGCGTTCCTGAGGGCTACTTCCTGCAAGCCAGAGCACGTTTTTAAAAAGTGAGAGTCACGTTTCATAATCCATATACATTTGGCAAAACACACGGGTCGTGCAAAGCTGAATTTGGGTAAGCACTTTGGGACGAGCGGTTTCAACAATGAAATGTTCGATGCTGTTGTCCTCAGGGAATACGAAAAACCTCCCACTATCCTGTGTTAAAAACTTTCTACCCGGGATGAGTACCTGGAAGCCCATTCCTCGGCAGCATCCCGGTGCTCTCGGACCGGAGGTTTCCAGCGGACGCCGTGCTGGGCGCTCCCTTCCCCTCCCCCATGAGGAGCCGGGCGAGGCCGGGCCCGACCCGGGAAGAAGCGCCCTCCACCGTCTCCACCCCCAAGGAGCCGGGGCGGGCTCCCCTCCCCCTCGCCGGCCGCCGGGGCCGAGCGCGGCGCTCCCGGCGGCCGCGAGCCTGGTACCTCGCGCACCGGCTCCGCAGCCGGCCCGGCCCGTCCTGCTCACCTCGGCCCGGGCTGCCTCGGGGCCCTGCACTGCCGCGGGCTGCGGCTGCAGCTGCTGGGCAGGCGCCGGCGGTTCCTTGTTCCGGTGGCTAAGGTCTTCGTCGGGAACAGCGCCTACGCCGGTCGGGGCCCACAGCAGCGCGAGCAGCAAGAGCAGAAGCAGCCGGGGCGCCGATGCGCGGCCACTCCCCCGGGCCGCCGCCGCCGCCATCCCGCCGGCCGAGACGGCCACGCACGGGCGCCGCAGGAGGAAGTGAGGGCGACGGGAAGCCTCGACCCCGAGCCGCCCCCGCCGTGCGTCCCTCACACCTCGCCGCCGCCGCCGCCGCTTAGTGAGAAATCGGCACCATGCGGGAACTGGCAAGGGCGGGCGAGAGGCTTAATACAGGCCGACGTCCGCAGCTGCCGGCTCGGTCCTCCCCTTCTCCCGCGGCGGCCACAGGACTCAGCCAACTGTCTCGCTGCGGCCCAGCCCAATTCCTCGGGGCCCCGCCCCTGCCCGTGACAGCCTCCCATTGGCCCGGCGTCCTCCTCGGCGTCGTGACGTCCTCGGGCAGGTTGAGGTGCGGCTCGCGCCCTCCTCCCATTGGACCCAGCGCCCCGGGGAGGTACGGGGCCGCGTGACGTTCCTCTCCTCGCATCCTTCTCGCGCTCCACGCGGCTCCTTCCTCCCGGGTGTCTGTCCACCGGCCCGAGACCTCACGGCCCCGTTGCTTCTGCTCCCACCCGCGTCTTCTGCCCTAATATCCGCGCCGGCCTACGCTGCCCCTAGCCTGCCCTAGGTGTCAAATTAGTGGGAGCGCGGTGGTTACGTGGCACTCGCTGTGGGAACCGCCACACCTAGCCCGGTGCCGCACGCCCTCACGATTCTCGGTGCCGCCTCGAACGTGTGGCCATCTGCTGAGGGCAGGGTTCTTGGAGAGTCAAATGCGATTATTTAAAAACAAATCTCTGAAATGGGACTTCGGAAGTAACAGACGAAAATCCTCTAGACTCTGTTTTAGGTATTATTTGTTTCCCTGTAATTATCCCCAGACCGGAAACATTTAAAGCCTTTCCGTTTTGCATGTTTTATACTGCACCTATCTTAGACTGGTCTCTTAACATGTTTGGCTTTTGAAATTAAGTGTTTGCGGGTGCTTGGGTGGCTTAGTCATAGCGTCCAACTTTTTTTGCGGGGGGTATACAGCGTCCAACTCTTGATTGTGTCTCTCATCATGATCTCAGGACCCTGAGATCCAGGCTCACGTGGGGCTCCAAGCTGCTTAAGAGTCTCTCTCCTCCCTTTGCCCCTCTCCTAGCCCCCAATCCCGCGCTCCCTGTATAAATAATAAGAATAAAAATAAAAAAAGAAATTGCTTAGGAATTTTGAAGGGTGGGTATTGGGGCAGACAAGAGTAGAAAACAGGAAAGGACGGTTGTTGGTTGGGCCTGAAAGTATTTGTACGTCTGATACACAAAAAAAAGTTGAGCTATTTAGTTATCAGAAGTTTGAGTGCTAACCATGCCCCAAGCAATAATCTAAATGCTTAATGTAAATGCACATACATTAAACCTGTACTTTGTGAAGAGCTATGGAAGTTATCTATTAAACCCTGGAACAAGAAACGAATCCACCAAAACAATCTGTGGCAAAGTGGGCAAACCCACTTTGAGTTCACTGAAGATACCACCTTATGTAGTCAGGTAGTAAAGTTTTTGTGCATGCTGTTCTTCCTGTGATTAACTTCCTCTGTTCTACCACTGTAAACTCCTACTCATACTTTGAAAACCTGTTCAGGCATGACCTCTCAGAAGTCTTCCTCCAACACCCCTCTTACAGCTGCTTCTCTTGGTATATAAGTAACCAGGGTGCCTCCTACACAGTTTGGGGTACAAATGTTATGCCTCTCAATTCAACCCTAAAGTGCAAATGCTCAAGACCTCACAAACCTGTCATAGGTGTATCCCAGAAGTCCAAACTATCCTACCTCCAACGCCTTCTCCTTTATGCATACAGGATTTTCTGTGCTTAAGAGGTATCTGAAGGGAAGTCTAGCGACTCAGTCTAATGGCTGAGGCAGAAGGGTAAATGTGGCAAAACTGGCCATGTGTCTCTGATTCCTGGAAGGTGCTTGGCTTATTTTCTGGGGTGGGCCACCCACAGTCCAGAACTCTCTAACAGGAAGTGCTCCTGGCCAAATTCCCGGTGAGATGAGGCAGTGAGGATTAATGGATTACAGCTACAAGAAGCCTAGGCACTAGCTGCTGCATGTGAGGTGGCTCAGGGGTTAAGGCAGCAAAGCCGTTTACAGAAGCAAAGTAAAGTAAACAGACAACGTGCCTTGTCCCCATGGGGAACCTGTCCAGTAGGGTCAGTGCAGTGTCAGAATCTGAGCCTGAGTAAGGCCCGTCCAGCCTGTCCCAGTGCCACCTTGATTCCATGGACCTCAGGCTCTGCCAGTTTGGGCCCCAGGTGTCAGATTTCAAAGTAATGAGTTCTTTGCAGGATCTGGAGGGCTAATCAGAACCTTGGCTTCCCCACTCTGAGGGTTTAGAGCCATCATCGTTCTATCTACCTTAAAAAAAAAAAAAAAAGTCTAAACACATAGATTTCCTGATACATTTCTTGGTAAACAACTGGAGCTACCTACTTGACCCCCTATCCAGTAAGGATGTGAGAGACTCAACAATTCCAAAATGGTTTTTTAGTTTAGTTTAGTTTTGTTTTTGTCCCAGCCTATATAGATATAGTCTCACTCTAGTATATCACTGGTAGCCATCTTTCTGGTGAAGAAACCCTACCAAATATGTGTTACACTGTCTTCTAATTTTTTTTGATTCCTACCTCCTTACTGAGTCTTGAGCTTTTAGATGGTAAGATTATGTTTTTTATCTCTATATCCCTAGCACCTAGCAGATTTTCCTAACATGGTAATAGTGGTAGCCATAATTACGGTAATAATAGTAGGAATAAGTCACTATCGAGTGCTTGTTCTGATCCAGGCAGTGCACTGAATATGTTATATGAATAATCTTACAAGGTAGGTACCTGGATCCTCATTTTTATAAGTGAGAAATCTGAGACTCAGGTCAAGAAACTTTCCCAAAATTACACAGCTAATAAGTGGCAGAATTGTGCTTGATACCTCTTTGTTGAATTTAACTGTGCCCTAATTACTGAAAATCAAAATATATAAAACCAGCCAATTATTAATGGTGAACATTTCCCTTACTCGTTAGAGGAAAATGCCCTCTCTCCACTCCAAGTTCCCATAGAGAGGACTGTTTCCTGGCTTTCTCAGAGATGTAACCATTTTACCACTGATGTTATAAAGTAAATTTAGCCAGAGTAACATAGAATACTGGGCTTAGCTCTGCCACCTTTTTTTCTTTGGGGAGATATAGCCCAAGGGAGAATTAATCTCTGCTCCCTCCCCCTCATGGGGGGAGGGGGTGGCCTGTCTGCTCTGAACCCAGTGCTGCTTTCGAGCTGATGGAGATAGCTTTTGATTCTGGAATTCAGTATTAGCCCAGCACACCTCTACCAGACCTAAAGTCCCTCCTTCCAGCCTAACCACCTGTCTCACTCTTTGTTTTCCTCCTCAACTTTTCAGAACTAGTGAAGAGCCAACCTGTTTACTGGGCTCCCTTTGAGAGCTCTCCTGCACTCCCAAATCATTAAGGGGGGGATTAAAGCTTTTTACTTTAAACAGTCCACAGAGTAAAGACTGGCTAGGGAAGCCAGAACAGGGAGTGATAAGAAAGAAGAAGAAACCAAAAACTTCATGCTAAGAGTCAGCTGAAGATCACTCAAAATTAAAGAGAAGATGCTGGGCAAATTAATGTGTAGATAAATGACAAATAGCTATTTACAACTTGCTTGACCTCCTCGACACTTTGATGCACTTGCACTATCTGAAATGAAGCATACTGCTCCCCATGGGCACGCCAAACCCTTCAGATGATAGGGATATGGGCCTTGTAGGGGACCTCCCCTGGTCGGGAGGAAAGGGAGATGCCCTTCCAGGCCCATTCTCTGACTTTCCTAGATTTCCGCAAACAGGCTGACAATTCAGGAAGACTGCCAACGACCTGCTTCACTCTCACTTCTAGAGCTATCTGCTTGCGTTCTCCAACTGGGTGTTTCACAGGCATTTCAAACAAAGCATGAGCAAAACAGGTCTCTTGATTTCTACCCAAAACCCTATTCCTTTCCTCATCTTCCCATCTCAGTAAATGGAACCAGTACCCTCTTGTTAGGTTCCGCTAATTTCCTCCTACCCCACATCCAATCCATCAGCAAATTCTGTTGTCTCTGCCTCTAAAATAGATCCTGAGTCTGTTCACCTCCTGCTAGCTCCTTGTCCAAAGTAAGCACCTTGGCCCAAGTAGGTGTTATGTCTCACCCGGACTCTTAAAAGAGACTTCTAATGTAATAGCCTCCCTGCTTCCATTCTTGCCGATCTGTAATCTAACCAGCAGCCAGGTGAGCTTTCAAAATGAAAATAAGTCATTTCATTCCCCTGCTTAACATTATTTAATGGCTTCTAAATGCCCTTAGAATAAAGTCCAAAGTTCCTCTCTCTGAATTAAAGTTCTGTGTCATATAACCCCTGCCTTCTGTGTGACTTCATCCCTTGGCTTTCTCTACCTCATGTACCATGTCCAACCAAGCCTGTTTCCACCTCAAGACCTTTGTCCAGTACTTGTGACTCTTCTTGGATCACTCTCTCTTCAGATCTTCTGGTCACGTAGGGTAAATGTCACCTCCTCGGGGGAGACCTTCCTGCCTACTTCCTTCAGTCTGAAGTAGGTCGACCCCTCCCTCCCTCCCCTCCCTCTGGTCACTCTGTCTCACCTTCTTCTTCTTTTTTTTTAAGCTTTTTCATTTTTTTTCATAGTATTTATCACTATCTGAACTTATCTTGATTTGCTAATTGTCTACTCATTATATTTATTATCTGTATTCCTCAACCAAAGCGTAAGCTCCATCAGGGCAGGAATGCTACCTGTTTTGCTCACTGATTTCCCAAGGTCTAAAATAGTGCCTGGCCAAAGAACACTCACTGATACAAAGGAAGCATTAGTTTAATGAAATTTTGAAAATGAAAAGAAAAGACAAAAACAAATCTAGACATAGACATATTCTGGCTCAAAAATACAGATTTCTGATCTTGTCATAGCTTCATCTTTGAAGGTCAGCCTCATTCCACACTCAAACATCCACCCAAATGGCCTGAGCAGCTCTGAAGGGTCTTCTACACCTTCTTTGTCTTTGGCCTGATTCTGACAGACAGAGTTTATCCTACTTTCTGCTTACATCCTAGTGGCCTTGAGTTCATTCACAGCCAAAGACAAGAATCAGTCTTTAACTCACCAACAACTCTTCAACCCAGAACGCTTCTCCTCCCCTAATGATTGCCTGGTCCATTTAAACCTGACATCGACTGAGACTCCAACCTCTAACCCCTCAGCCCCTCCCCCAGATTAGGGAACATCCTCTAAGGCCCAGCTCCCTCCATTGTCAAGTTAATGCAAGAAGTTTGGTGATGCTATCCAGGGCGGAGAGCTGGTTGGAAATTAGGTGGGGGCAATGCTCTTTCACTAAAATCAGATTTGAGTATTAGTAAGATATTAGGTCAAAATCATGTGGACTAGAGGAATATTTATTTGACTAGATGAAGGGCTTTTAAAATGAGAAATAGGTCATAGCCAGGGAATAGAAGACCCTCTGTTTCCCTCCTGCCCTGCCTTGACAGCAGAGCTTGAAAGCCATGCCATGAAAAGTCTGTGGCCACTGAGACCTGTCCCTCTGTCTGCAGGCAGGCCTGCAGGCCTGCTACTAATGTGGCATCTCAAGGGTGGAGGAATGCCTCACTTCCACCAGCATCAGAAATATCTTCCTTTGTGGACTACACCAATTTGAGAATGTTCCTGTGGAAAATGATGCCGATTTTTTTTTTATGTGAAATTTCCTGGTTTTTGAATTAGGATTACATACCACTAAATATAACAGAAGATCCAAAACAGCATCTGGGGTAAATTAGGTAAGAATTTTTTCTAATTTTTTTCCCTTGTGAGAGGCAGTTGGAAACTAATCCAGCAGCTCCATGGTGATCAGGGATCTGGAGTCCTTCCAGCTTTCTGCTCTATCATTCCTAGGCTGTGCCTGTATCTTCATGCCCCCGTCTGGCTGCTAGAGCTCTAGCAGCCTGTTTCAGGAAGCCGGATGGAAGGTATGTGTCTTTTAAGGAAGCTGCCACAAAGCACATCTGCTTACATCTGAGCAAGAACCTAGCCCCATGGCCACAGTTAATTGCAATGGAAGTTGGAAAATATCACAAATGTGTGTGTGTGTACACACACACACAGAGAAATAAATTAATTTTAAGGAGTTGGCTCAAGTGATTGGGGGCGCTGGTGAGGCTGAAATGCTTTGGTCAGGCCAGCAGGCTGGAAACTTGGGCAATATTTTTATATTACAGTTCTGGGGCAGAATTCCTTCTCCAGGAAACCTCAGATTTTGCTCTCAAGGCCTTCAGTTTATTAGATGAGGCCCACCTACATCATTGAGGGAAATCTCCTTCACTTACAATGATCACAGATGTTGGGGTACCTGGCTGGCTCAGTCGGTAGGGCATATGACTCTTGGTCATATGGGTTGCGAGTTTGAGCCCCATGTTGGGTATGAAGATTACTTAAAAGATATATTTAGGGCGCCTGGGTGGCTCAGTCAGTTAAGCGTCTGCCTTTGGCTCAGGTCATGATCCCAGGGTCCTGGGATCAAGTCCCATATCGGGCTCCCTGCTCAGTGGGGAGCCTGCTTCTCCCTCTCCTCATCGTGCTCTCTCTCAAAGAAATAAATAAAATCTAAAAAATAAAAAATAAGAAAATAAAAAATGATTGTAGATGTTAATCACATCTACAAAATATCTTCACGGCAACATCTAGACTAGTGTTTGAACAAATAATTAAGCACCATAGCCTAGCCAAGTTGACATGTAAAATTAACTATTACAGTCACTAACTCAAATTTTTTAAAAAAACACCTGTCTGTGCATTGGGTTTGGCCTGCAGCCTGCCAGTTTGTTATCCTTCCTCTAGACGCTGGAGCAGGAAACTTGGTCCTTTACAGACCTACAGTATGAAAGTACCTGAGCCAGACACCCTCCACCTAACCAGGATCACACGTGTGGTAACAAGAAGCCTGCAGTGAACGTGCCAAAGTCCCACCCTTTCTAGGAGACTATACCTAAAGAAATAGCTAGTCTCGTGCGTGCGTGCGTGCGTGCGTGCATGTATGGGTGTGTGTGTGTGTGTGTGTGTGTGTGTGTACCACCGTGTTGATGAGATGCTATATGGTAAACAATATGATTTCCTCTCTGACCCCTTTCTAACTCATTAATTTATTCTCACTATAAAATCCAAGCTTCTGGAGCTAGGTAGTCCTTTAGAAAAGACTGGGAGGGAGGGGTGAGTAGGAAGGTAGGGAGCTGGGGCTGACAAAAGCCCCATAGCTTTTTGGTCTACCATCTTCGGCCACTCACCCAGGACCACGAAGAGAGGAAGGCCACTCTTCTCCACACACTCCTCAGACAGCTCTTCCTCAATTGTTTTTGTCTTTCAAAGTTAACTTTGATACAGTCAGCCTTGAAAATGGAGGCATGTTGCGAAGTCATTTTGTCACTGACTCGTAAGATACATATATGTATATATAAGATATATCTTATAAGATATTTATATCTCACAAATCCTTGTGTATTATGCATGTTTATTTTCTGATTCTTATATGTATTGCAATGTTCTTCCTAATTTTTAAACAGTGATGATGATATCTTTCACTGTAGTTCTGTGCACACATGCACCTTTTCCCAGTCTAGTTTAAGAAGACAAGCATTAGAAATGGGGCTAAAATGGGCCCCTTAAAAGCACTGACGTACACATTATACCACTTAGAAATCCATTATATTATTAAAAAGCAAGAAGATAGAACTAAAATTGTTTTGTATAAATATGCATCTTTTCTATGTTTCTTAATTCCTGCAATAAATTAGTTTTATACAACAACCATTGTACAAAAGTTAAAACAATCATAATTATAATTCAGTGGATCTTTTTTAGCTTTATGGGAAGCAAATTTGGTTTATCTCGTGTAAGTTCTATTCCCTGTTGTTTCATTCTCAAATATTAGTCATCTCTATTGTGATTTTGTTTCTCAGGCAGAGTTACTGGAAGGAGTCATTTCAGAAGAAACCAAGAATAGAAGGGGGACCCATACTGTGGTGACTATTTCTCAGATATTTAGAAAAATAGCTTTCCATACTTAGAAATCAGAGAATGCTGATAGAAGGGTAATCAGACAGGCTTACTTTTAATAATGCACCTGAGTTTCACCCTTATTTGAAAGGATGTTTATCCTTGCTAAACTCATTCTTTTAGATGGCAGAAACCATAATTTTAATGAGTATGCCAACCCACTGGAGGCATTGTCCTAAATTGTTCTTTCATGACATCTGTTTTGGATCAAATATAAACAGATTTTTCCCTATGCAAAATTCTGCACTCCAGCTCATACTATTACATTGTTTTACTCTTAACATAGATTAAATGTCTACTAGCTGCTAGATTTTTTATGGAACACATTAAGAACATGAATTTTCTTGCATTTCATGCTCTTTTCTATACTTTTTAAGCATTCATAGCCACAAACTGTCTTTAGGAATGGCTTATGACAAAAACCTGTCATGCTTTTTTCTGTGGTCAGGGCTGGCTACATAATTTGTTGGGCCCAGTACAAAATGAAAATGTGGGACCTTTGTTCAAAAAGCAGGGAAAGGGGAGCCTGGGTGGCTTAGTCAGTTAAGCGTTCCACTCTTGATTTTGGCTCAGGTCATGATCTCAGTGTCGTGTGATGGAGCCCCGCATAAGGCTCCATGCTGAGTGTGGAGCCTGCTTAAGATTCTCTCCCTCTCCCTCTGCCCCACCCTCCCCACTCACTCTCTCTCTTTCTCTTAAAAAAAAACAAACAGGGGAAAAAGTGCAGTTAATTAAAGGTATTAATGTCACACATGAGTACACGAATTAAAAAAATTGCAAAATAATATGTAATAATATGTTGTAATTACAATACAATAAATAACAATAGTTCATTAATGGGATCTCTTGATTGATTATGAAATTTTTCTGCCTTACTTGTCTGCAAATTCACCAAGATTTATCCTGTCATTTTATTTTCATTTTCCATAGATAAGAAATTCATTTCATGCAGTTTCTTTTTCAGTAGATATGACTGAAAGCACATCAATCACTCTTGGCAAATGCAAGATCTCAAGTAGATCATTTTCATTTTGGAAAAGATCTTTCTGTTGATGCAATTGTTAAGAATGTTTTATAAACTGTGACAACACTAAGATAGCTTTCTAATAAATGACTGTGAAATATAAATTTTGGTACTCCAAGAGTGTTGATTCTTGTAGAACAGTTTATCCCAACAGATTTAATTCCCCAAATTAGTTTTACGTAAATCTGAATTTAATTGTTAAGTATAAATTTATACAGTGGCATTTTAATGTTTCCTCACACATGAGGCAATGTTTCCTGAAACTTGTAGAAGTCATACAAGCAACTAAAGAGGCTTCATGATTTGTTTATAATTCAGAGGGCCTGTTTATGCAAGTGGGACATGAAGGAAGGAGTGAGGTTTCTAACTGTGCCCATAACTTTTAATTAAATACTGTCTCCTTTACTAGGCAAATCAGGGTGCTATTGCTCCATCAGGTAGCAGAAGTACTTGCCTTGAGGTCTTTCTTGTTTCACTTACTATAAAAGAGTTTGGATTTTATGGTCATGAAGACAGACCTTGTCAAGCCATGAAAATGAAAGGTAGGTCTGGACATTGGAAGGCAATACAATTCCAAATCTGTAGGTAACCATGCCCTTGTGAACCTCTACTAACCAGTTTTAAGGTCTATCCATATCCCCAAATGCCTTTTCATCTTGATAAGTCTATGCCATATTAATAAGTAAAGCTTATTAGCATGCATGCCCAAAATGACATATGCTTATTCATGTCTGACATATTCTCATGTTATCAGGTGCTTTTGCATCTAAATCACGACACCCCGATAAAGATGCAGTCCAATGAATGCAAGTAAAACTCATCTGAGTTAAAAGCTCAAGTCCCTCTTGTATAAAACAACAGTAAGAACAACAACAAAATTTAACAACTTGACAATCTGGAAAGTTGTTCTGAGAAGGGAAAAACATTAAAGCATATAATATCACGAGTGTGGGTAGGGTAAACTGATTTGTTCTACACATTCTGGAATTCTAGAATGGAAAAAGAAAACTTTTTTTTTAAGAAAACTTTTGAAGAATGAGTTTTATAAAAGACAAAAGTTGTATGATAAACTTAGAGGATACAAGATCACCAAAGATATTACTGAGATTATGAACGAGAGGCTTAAAATGGATTTAGGTAAATTTATAATAGATTAATACATTATTTAGAAAAATCAAGAATTTTGAGGTCTCTTCCATCTTCAAGTTTCTGGGCTTGATTTCATGGAAGGCACTCATCCACTAACGAATTTTACTCTCAGAATTGTAATCCTTGGAGTATAGAAGAGAAGAAAGGGAATCCATTCCTATTTCATTGCCCCTCACCAATTGCTGTAGTCCTGAATTGCATGATGACTCTGAAATCTAAAGTTTTCTCCCATGTCTTGAAAGCAAAATCATGGAAGGAGACTCCAACAGACAATTTTAGATGGGAAAGGAGAAAGATGAATTGGAAATGCAATTTGACCACAATTAGGTGGGAATGAGAAGTGAAATATTGAACTAACATCTACCCTTTTCAATCATTAGCATGGACCATATTTTGCACTGAAAATGACTTATTCTCACCATTTCATAAGCACAGAATTGGGGGCACCTGGCTGGCTCAGTTGGTGCATGAGACTCTTGATCTCAGAGTTGTAAGTTTGAGCCCCATGCTGGGTGTAGAGATCACTCAAAAAGAAAATCTTAAAAAAAAAAAAAAAAAGAAGCTCAGAATTGGAAGTAGTATTACTGAGGAACAGATTAAGTTCTTTCCAATTTATTGAATTATATACTTCCTCTGGCATGGGTTTTTGTTGTTTTTTCTTTAAATCTCAAAGATTTTATCTAAAACACATGTCAAAAAATCATGGTCATAGTTAGTTATAGCAGGCCACAGAGTAATAGGTCTAGAGGTCAAGAAGCAAAAAATCTCAAACTGCTGATTTTTTTTTTAAAGTGTAGGGGAAGGAACAAGATTTAAAGATACAGGCTTCAAGTTGAAGAGTAATCACTTTCCTCTCTACTAAACAGGGTTTAATCATAATATTTTGAAGAATAAATGTATTTATTCCAATTTCCCATAAATGCTAAATTTCTTTTATAAAACCTGATAAAATATATGTGGGTGGGATTGTAAGAATTTATGGATTCCTAAGCATTTCTTTTGACTAACTTCATTTTATTTCCTCTTTACCATAATTTTTACTGGTTTTTGGGTGGTATAAATGCATAATTGGATCACTGCTTTTCACACATGTGAATATAAACTATGCTCAGTGTTCATAAGGTAGGTATTATTGCAATTCTGCAACAAAGTAAAGGCAGGAGATTCATGATTATGCAGAAAACAGTGACAATAGAAGCATTCTCTAGATGAATATTTACTGATTGTCTATTATGTACCAGACACTTCTGGTGCGGGGGATACATCTGCAAGCAAAACAAAACAAAACAGAAAAACCTCAAAACAACATTTTACATTCCAATGAGGAGAGACAGACAATAAAGTAATAAGCATAAGTGAAAAAGCACCTTGTAGAGTTTTTTTTAGAAGAGAGTGCGTCAGTTAGCTATTGCTATAGAACAAACAACCTCAAAATGAAGTGGCTCAAAACAGTAAGTGTTTGTTAATGCTCATAAGGGCAAAGGGGGATGGAAATGAGAGAGGGCTAGGCTGCAACTTTAAGTAAGGGGGTGATCCTCATTGAGAAGGTGACTGTGGTAAACAGGCTCTTGGATGGGCCCCTTATCCACACCTCCTGATCATCCTGCCTTTGTATAATCCCCTTCCTTTGAGTGTGGACTGGACCTAGTGACTGACTGCCTTCCAACAAACAGAATATGACAAGAGCAATGGGATGTCACTTCCAAGATCAGGTTACAAAGAGATGGTGTCTCCCGTCTTGCACACCCTGGCTTGCTTGCTCTGATTGGACCTAGGTACCGTGCTATGAGCTGCTCTTGGGCAAGACCTGCATGGCAGGGAACCAAGGGAGGCTCCTGGCCCTTTGTTCAATAGCTCACAAGGAACTGAATCCTGCTAACAACAAGGTGAGCAAGTTGGGAGGTGGGTCCTGCCTCGGGGGAGCTTACGGATGAGATCTCAGCCCCGGTGCCACCTTGACTGCAGTGAATCCTTGGGGTAGAGGCACCCAGCTCAGTTGCACCTGAAATCCTGATACACAGAAACTCTCAGATGTTTGCTGTTTTAAGCTGCTAAAATTTGGAGTACGTTATCACACAGCGATAGATAACAAATACAGTGACTTGAAGGATGTGAGGGAGTTAGCCATGTGGCAGCTATCTAGGGGAAACGCATTCCAGGCAGAGGGCACAGCAAGTGCAAAGGCCTACCAGAGGAACAGGACGGACCTGGATAAGGAAGGGCAAGGAGGCCACTGTGTGGGAGGAGTGGATGAGGGCTCAAGTAGGAGATGAGGTAAGAGAGGTGACCGGGGGCCAGGTCGTGTGGGGGCTAGGAGGTTATCATAGGAACTTTGGCCTTTATCTGAGGGAAAGTGGAGCTGTTGCAAGGTTTTGAGATAGTATGACATGATCTGATACAGGTTTTTAAAAGATCACTCTGGCTTGTATTGAAAATCAGGAGCAGGCAGGGAGACCCATTGGGAGTCTGTTGCAGTAAATTAGGCAAGGAATGATGGTAGCTCAGATCAAGATGGTAGTGAGTAGAGTTATGGTAACAGGGATGGATTCTGGATGGATTCTGAAGGTAGAACCACGGATCGGTTTGTGGAGTGTGAAAGGAGAGTCAAGAAGATGCCATCATTTTTGGTTTGAGAAAGTAAAAAGTACTAAGACTGTAGGTGGATCAGGTGTGGGGGGATGGAAAATCAGAAACTCTTAGTCATGTCACAACTTGAGCGATTATACATCAAGTAGAGATGTTAAGTAGACAACTGGGTATGTGAGCCTAGAGTGCAGCAGTGATGTTTAGGCCAGATATATAAACACAGGAGTTGGCAGCATATAAACAGTATTTAAGGTCCTGAGACCGGACATGGGGTTAGAAGGTTCTAAAAAGGTATTTGTCCACTTCTAGAAATGTTGAGGAAAGGGCAAACATGTGATGATCTAGGGGGAGAAGAATGGCTAAGCATTCTCCTTGGGTAGAATCTAGTGCTCAAGGAGGGAACCTAGCTTTGGGAAGAAATCCAGAGAGATTGTTTATAGTTTCAGGAAAAAATTGTAATGACTTCGAAGTGAGCAAAAAATAGTACTGGTGTCCTTCCTAGCACACTCTGTGGGTTCTCTACCCTAGTCGTTGAGCTGTTTCACAACTCATAGACAATTGATAGGAATGCAAATAATTTCATAGACATACAAATGGATTTTGTCTGATGGGGGCACAATTGCTTTCCCTCCCATGCTGGAGACGCTAGTTTTACAACTATTGAGCAATTAATTTGCATCTATTACATTCATTTTGGCATGCCTCGTTATCCATGTATGTGTCTTTTAGGAACTCTTTAAACTGGTTCCTTCCTTACTTAATGAGTTAAGTAAAACTGTTGGCACATGTTCATTTTATATTTGTATGAGAATCATGATTTTACATTTAAAAAAAGTATCCTTCAATAATAGTAACGAGGGAAAGTAGCGTATGGAGGAACAGATGGCTTAGGTGGGTGGAGGAGGTAGTGGTAACCTGTGGGGGGGTTCTCTTCCAGTAGCTTCATTTCCTGGGGACAGAGATGCAACACAGTCAGCAGAGTGGGAGAGGGAACGGACTAGAGAATTTTATTGTGACTGCAGCATGCAAGACCACTTGAGGTTAGTGGTCATGAATTTGAAGTGAACTGTCTATGGATTGTATTTCTCCAGCCACTGTTCAGTTGCGTGGGCACACACCCAGGGGAAGAGTTGAATCTAACCAGGGTTGTGGTTTTGCTGAATCAGAAGAGGTAATGTAAAAGGCAAGAGTTGAAGATATATATGAAGGAATGATGATAGTGATTTCCTGGAACTCAAGCAGGGTAAGGAGATTAGAGAAGACTTATGGGTGAAGGACAAAAAAAATGCCATGAGACCAATAGATTGGAGGTCCCAATAGGGTGGCAAGACTGTTGGGGTTGTAGTCCTAGAACAATGAGCTGGAAAGACAGGAGTTGGCAGTGAGAAAGGAAGCAAAATATTTTCTCTCTTTGGGACTGGAATTCTAGCATCCAAACCGACATTCTATTGTTTGAGGGTCACTCACCTGCTGTCCACTAGACTCCCCTTTTTGTAAGGGGAAGAACAGATGTTTTGCATAGACTGATTAATTCCACCTTCTCCTAGTTTTATTCTTCTTTCTCAATGAGATGATTCCATGAAATCAAGTCTTTTTTTTTTTTTTTTTCCCAAGAGTGAATAGAATCTGCAGAGATAGGCAGCACAGCAAACCTGGTCTCTAGGCTATGGAAGGTTGTGCGTTGAACACTGCACAAAGGATGGCAGGCACAAAGTGTGAGTGGGGCTGAGATGCAGCCTGAGCTCTGCTCACTGGGCGGTGGTCCCATCACCAGCGGCCTTTTGTGCCTAAAACGGTTCATGCTCTGCTACCATGGGGATGTTCTGAGTGCTATCTTTTCTAATTCCCAGAAAGGTGTTGTATAGGCCAAGGAGCCCTAATAAAAACTGCACACGTGCTATGAAGTTTTACCAGAGGGCTAGACTCAGGAGGTAGGTTTGTCTTTCTGCTGACAAATCCCTTGGGTTCTTTTGTCCTCTACATGCTTCAAGAGTTGAGAATCTTTTCCTTCCTTCCTTCCTTCCAATATTTTGAGTTACCTGACAGAGAGAGAGCACATACACAAGCATGGGGAAGGGGCAGAGGGACAGGGAGAAGCACGCTCCCCACTGAGCAGGGAGCCTGATTCGGGGCTGGATCTCAGGACCCTGGGATCATGACCTGAGCTGAAGGCAGACACTCAACCGACTGTGCCACCCAGGCGTCCCAAGAATCTTTTTCAAGGAAGAGACTCAATACAAAACTTTCTCAGTTATGTGCATAGAGTAGCTCTTTATCATTCAGTTTTTACTTGGATAATTAAATTTTGCTTTCCCTAAAATCAATACCTGGCTTTCTAGATCACTGAAATTTGAGAAACATGATGAAGTATGTGTAGCATGAATTATTTGTGGGTCATTGCCAGCTCCCCTGTTTCTTGTCCATTTATTAGAAAAATCTTAAGAGGGTTAGACTAATATATGTAATTTATAAAACCAGTTAAATGATTTTTTCCCCCTGATAAGCAATGTGGGCAGAAATTGCTTTAGGCAGGTGTAAAACATTTCTACTTGCTCATTTGCTATTTTAAGATCTTCTTTCAAGTATTGGTTCACTTTGAGGTACATTACTTATCAATGTCCTTGAATTCTCAGGTAGTTACACAAAAATTTACAGTCTCCTTAAACTACTAAGTATCATATAAAAATATCTGCAAAGGCCCCCTCTTTCTTGGTAGGAATTCTAGCAATCATTATATTAAAAACATAACACAGGACATGTTCCTGTGGAGACAAAATGATCCACACTTACCGACGGCAAATGTTAGTATAGAGGATGAGCTACAACTTGGAGACGTAACAAAAACAAAGGCTATTTTCAGCACACTTTTACAATCGGTAGTTAGTCCAGGAAATGCTGTTGGGAGGTAGTCGGGTGTCATTTCCCCTAACTTAGTAGCAACAGAATGACAGGTTGAAGCTCTGCCACTAGGGCGGCAGGAAGATCAAGAGTGTCCACCTCCAACCTATTTCTGGCTTCTCCACGGACGGACGGGTTTGCCCGCGCTCTCCATTTGGGCACACAGAGCATTTTCACTACCACACAGAACAATGCCAGTTGTGATCTCGCAAGCACGGCACAATTCTCAAATGTTCTCCATGGTTAAGCTTTCATCCAAGACCACGCTACTTTGTTCTGAACCCCTTTGAGGACATCGCTACTTCCTCTTTAGCCCTCACCTGGAAATGCAGTGTTTGGGCAAGGAAGGGAGAGGGGAAAGTAAAAGACATGGGAGCGAGGGTGACGGACAGTAGGGGACAGTAGGGGACGGCAGGCTTGAGACGAGGACACTGGGAACTGGGAATGCCTTCTAACAGCCCCTGGTAGGGTTCTTCATGGGCCTATCATCATTTTACTTAAGTCAAGAAAATTCCAGAACATCATTCAAATTCCTAGACTAACTTAGGTATGAAATGACATGCTAAAGCAAAATACATTTTTCCCCCAAATAGTTTGTTTTTAAAAATTATTCGTGCCATTTGTGTGGAAATTAAGACCAAACTGCAATATGCTTTATATTTTCTCATGTGGAAAGTTTGGTTCCTGAGTCCTGGTCCTGAGGATGGCGCACCTAAATGATAAATGAAATAAATGTCATTTTTGGAATAGACTGAGCAAATGATTGAAGCGGTATTTGATGGATGGGAGAGAAAAAGTTACAGCAGAATTAACAACTTTAGAATGTGCTTTCATATGCCTATATTGAAAGTTTAGATTAAGCAGAATCTCAGTCTAACAGCTTTGGTTTACTACTCCAGGGATGAGGGTGGGAGGACGTTTTCAGACTGCATTTGATTATGTGTCTGATTAATAATGAGGTTCTTTCTCCCATAGCAAGGTACCTGTTAGTGCCAAACTTCAGTAGCTAGTAGACTATAATATGATACCTGCACAAAAGCCATCAAGTTAATACCTCAGTCACCAAGCCAGTAAATCTTACGCTGCACAAATGTGCAGTTTTTACAGCGTTGCTCAGGTTGCAGTGTTACTTTTCAAGTTCTTGTTTTTCTTTTAAACCATCCATTTATTTCCCTTTGATTTATCATGGCTATTTTCCTGAACATAAACTGTTTTACTGTTTTATTCCTAAAAATCTTCAGATTCACTTTATTAAAATAGTTCAATAGTTAAACTCAGGCAAACCTTAATCCAGTGGAGTAACTCCATATGAACGAGGCTATAGCACTAGCCCATCTGCAGCGAAGGTCAGTCCATTCATGAAGGCTCTTTACACATAAATACAAAAATATTTTATTTTCAGATGCTTTCACTTTTAAGGTACTTCCTTGAAAGGCATGTCAAAAAAAGTATTAAATAAAAGAGGTTTCCTATGATTTGAGTGGAAACCACTCTTGCTGGTTACATAACCGGAAATCTTTGTGGCCGTATGTGAAAGTATAAACTATCTCCAACAAACTCATTTCCCCCTAAATCTGTTGGTGTGGAATTATATATTGTTATTTTCAAAAGCTCTTCTGCTTTTACTGAAATGCAGCAGTTACTGAGCACCTACTATATTGCTTATTATGTAGTCCAGCTCATTTGTCCCTGACAAAAAGCCACAGATGGTCTCATCTCCTCCTCTGGGGATGTACATGCATGTGTGAAGCCGTTTTATATTCTTGGTTAGTTTGCTTGTGAGGCAGCTTGGAGAAGTCTCATCTACTTGTTAGCAGTTGGTTGGTTTTATAAAGCATCTCGGAAGGCAGACACAGTACTCCCAGGCCTGCCAGAAGGATTTCTTCTTTGAAGATTCAGTTTCTTGAGGGGTCTTGCTTTGCTCATTCAGTGAAGACTTTTGGGTGTAGAAATGAAACACAGAGTTTCAAACAGTTCTGCAGAAACTGCGCTTTGGTCCCTAGACTTTGTTGTCCTGAGGAATTGAACCTGTCACCTGGTTTGCATGCTTCATGACTGAGGTTGTCTTAAAACAGGAATGGTAGGAAAGCTTTCCTATGCTTTGGATAGGAGACAAATTTGCTTTTATAGAATTTGTGGCTGAGGAAAGCAGAGAGGGCCTGGCTGAAGAAAACATATGTCACTACTAGCCACCAAGTTAAGTTGTGGAATCCAAAGGTGACAGCCATGGAAATGTAGATCATCAGTTCTGCTAAGTAGTTTGGGGAAGAAACGTATTCAAACCAGTCTCCAAAAGGGATTCGGTGGTTACAGTGAATGACCACTCCTGAAACAGAAACAGAAGACTTCCTGAACAAATGAAGTTGTGGAAAGAGAGTTTACCACCTCAGGCCCCAAGTCATTTAAAAAGAGGATTGCCGACCTGAGTGCAAACCCACTTCCTGTCACACTTTCACTGTCAACCTACTATGTATTAAAAAGTTACATGCTTAGGTTACAATATCAACTGAAAATAAGCACAGAGGAAAGCCTGTTTCTCCACCAGGCCTCCAAGCTAGTCATTAAAAGCTCAGACTGCAAAGTCAGACTGCGTGAGTTCAAATCCTGACTCTACCACTTACATGCTGTGGAACTTTAGAAAAGTTGCCTAACATCTCTGTGCCTCAGCTTCCTCATTTGTCAAGGGAGGCGAAGACTATCCCCACCTCAGGTAAGCACTGTGAGGCTGTGTGTAAAGCACCAGGAACGGGGTCCAGCACAGAATAAGTACTTGATAAATGCTGAATAGTATTATTCCATTTTTAATATTTCTAAAAACCTAATAAAAACTGTACCTGTGATAAGTCAACACAAGCTAACTAAAAAGTCAAGGCTTTTTTTTTTTTTTCTTTTTTTACTGTGGTTGGAATGACACTAACTCAGCGTGGTAATATGAATGCTCACGTGCTGGTTAGGCACGTATCTGCCATGCAGGCCCCCAGATGTAGGCACAGAACAGTCACAGAATGTCAGGGCTAGATGGGGCTGGAAATCTTTTTTTTTTTCTTTAAATTTTTTTTATTGTTATGTTAGTCACCATACATTACATCATTAGTTTTTAATGTAGTGTTCCATGATTCATTGTTTGTGCATAACACCCAGTGCTCCACGCAGAACGTGCCCTCTTTAATACCCATCACCAGGCTAACCCATCCCCCCACCCCCCTCCTCTCTAGAACCCTCAGTTTGTTTTTCAGAGTCCATCGTCTCTCATGGTTCGTCTGGGGCTGGGGAAATCTTTGAGCATAATGCTCTCATTTTACAAAGGGGAAGAACAAGACCCAGAGAGGTGTCTTGTCAAAAATGAGCATTTGATAGAGGAGTCAATTAATTTAGGGCAGAAGGGGAAAAAAATAAAGGAAGAGGGACAACTAACTTCTAAGGGTTAAAACCCACATGCAGTGGCTCTGAAAGGCCTCTCACCTGCTTTATTTTTCCTGAGATTGCCAAGAATGACATGGCACTTGTACTGATGGACAGATGACCAGATAAACATCAGCATTCCGAGGATATGGAACCACCGAGCTTGCATCAAGAGATTTTTCCCTATCACATAGACTACAGAAAAAAAGAAATAGCTTATTAGCAAGACGGCAAAATTTCAGAGGCTCAGTACATGATACAGTTAGTAGAATCATACAGTTAGCAGAACACAATTATCCACTTATTCTGTTCCTCACGACTAGAAAATTATCCTGACATAATTTGCCAAGTCTGGAGGGGAGAGCACTGTCCTGTGGGTGAAGGGGTATGCTCCTCAGCCAGGGGCAGCTTCAGTGGCCCCTGACAGAGAGTGCCCCATGGACACATTCTCCTGCTCCTACTTCAAATGCTTCAAGCACAGAGGTTGGCTCTGTCTGCTTCTCTTGTGATGCACCCTTGTGTGGTGAGGCCGCTTTGCATTTCTATTTCTAAGCCCAGTTTTATGTCTTCTTTCTTACAGTCCACTGTCAGGAAAACACTTTCTAAAGGAATCTCACCCTGAGCCTCCACCCTAAGCCATTCAGGGGAGACCCTGAATCCAGAACACTGACTTGACTGGCTCCAGCCAATGAAGAAAACCCCTGGAGGTAAAGGCTCACAGTGGGGCACCTCAAAAGAGAAGAATCATAGACTACAAGATGAAAACACAAATGGTATCCCCTTCTGATTAGAGAACCATGTTAGATTTAGTTCAGAAGTAGAAACACTCAAAGTATCATCTTCCTCTTTCTTCTTCAGCTACCAAGAAGACGGGAAGAATGCAGGTCTTCTGAGGACTGGCATCAGGAAAGCAAATTAAGGACTTCCTTATGATCAGCAGGAAGCAGTCAGGCTAGTTAGGAACTTGACTGAAGAAACAAAGCTGTCCACTGACTGCAGATTGACTGTGGGGAAGAGCCTGAGGGTCTGGAGCCCAGAGACAGCCCCTACAGGGTTGATTCAGGTAAGAGAACCAAGAATCATGCGATTCCGTATGGGGACCTGGAGGTAGGACTCAGGTGATGACAGCTAATGACTAATGAGAGTCCACCAATGTCTACCTGTGTTAATTTCGTTTAAAAACTTGCCCTATATAAACAGTTTACTATAGACTCTTAATGTTTATTAGACAGCCATTTAATGAAAAGGTTATATTTTTACAGGTTAAAAAAAAACAAAATATGAAAAATAGTTTTAAATTGGAGGGCTTTAAGAGCAAGTCATTTTAGGATTAAAAACTGAAGCAAGTGTTGGAGAGTTCCCATCGCTGCCAAGTCACCTACTCTGAATCTGAGAAAGTACCTATGAGGGTAAGATTCCTAAGAGTAAGTTGGAATTATAATGCAGGAAAAGGGAGGCAGGTAGGTTGAGAGTCCAATCTGTGTAGTATTTAACTCTTTGTTTATTCATTAATTACTGACTGTCTCCTGAGCCTGGCATCTGGCACAAGGGATAAAGCAGTGAGTAAGTAAGGCAAGATCTCAGTCCTCAGGACCCCACGTTCCAGTGGCAAGGGACAGACAGAAATGAGTCAGCAGATCGATAACCAAGACAAGTTCAGGTAGAGAGGGCACTCTGGAGAAAATAAAATACAACAGTGTAATGGAGACTGGCTGCAGGAAGACCCGGAGATGAGAAGGTCTGGGCAGCTTACAGACATTCTTTCTCTTCCTTTTCACAAGAACCCTCTGAAATCGGGATGCGTCCCTGATTACACATGAAGGTTCTGAGGTTCAGGGTGGTTAAGTAAGCCGGAATTCAGACTCAGGCCCCCCGACTCCCAAGCCCAGGCTATTCCTATCAGACTCCACCGCTGGCAAATGCCCCAGTGTGTTCTCTCTCAACGAATTCCTGAAACCAGTTCTACCCATATTGTCCCAAATGCCTGCATATGACCTCTTGAAAGACAAGTAGGTGAAGCAGAAGACAGCTTCAGAAAGGAGTGTCTAGAAAGCGATTTTTGTGGGTGTCTCCGCTGCCTTTTCTTGACTCTTTATATGGGAGGGAGGGCAGAAGCTGGGGTTGAGCTCGAGCTAGCAGACAAAGCTCCGGAAGAGATATGTAATGCCAACAGTGGCCAACAGACTGAAAGCTAGTGGGTTAGCCGCGTGTTTTGGAAAGCTCCTTTGGGTGGAAATTCTAGTACTGTTCACCACAAATAACAGTTCAAACCTTGATGTGGGCTGCACATGAATGCCACAGCAGAAAGCTCAGGGAGGAAACACTGACTTGATTAAATTCAGCGGAATCAGATGGAGAGATGCTAGCTGAGTGGTTGGGGCCAATAAATAATTCATGAATTAATAAAGATCATTACTAAATCGTACTCTAGTCATTCCTCAAGCCATAGAGGCCTTGGGTTGTACTACAGTAAGAGAGAGGACATTTAAAGGGCTGTGCTGATGCTGAAATCAAACCTGAGGAGAAAGCTCACTCAGCGAGTACAGGAAACATCTAGATTTTGGTCTCTATTTACACGGATGGATAGGAAACACGAGACTTGAACTGAGAGATAACAGTCACAAATGGTCGGCCCTACAGTGTCTGGGCAGATGGACACCAAAGGTCCAGGGTGAAGTTAGCCTCCTAACGTCAGTCACCCCAAATGACTTGAGTCATTTGAAACAAGCACGCATTGTTTTTACAAAAATGATAGTCCTATATGTTAGATCTCCAGCCTCCCTTCCCCCCCACCCTCCCCAAAACACACTTCATTTCCTCCTCATAAACAAAGGTCATGATTTTGCTTCCCTTTTCCTGGCTAGTGGGAGCTCAGAAATGTTCAAACATAAGTCTGACTCACCACAGTACTCTTTTGTCCTCTCCCCTCAGGCTGCCTCCCTTGAAGAAAAGCTTCGTTATAATCGGAATCATCCTACGAACTAAATGGCAACGAAATGGCTCTCTACTCCCTCTTCAAATCACAACTGTTCACCGCTGGCCCAGGCCACCCCTCCCTCCTCTGGGTTTCTGAGATTTAATCCTGCATCACCCTTCCCCTCCCACACACGCACCCCAGGGAGACTGAGCCTTTGGTGGAGCAACTGTCTTTGCTGACCCTTCCTCTTGTTCTTGGGTATTTCCCTGCTTCCTGTCCAACTCTTGACCGTGCTCCCTCTTTCTTTCCAGAGTTAACTCTGCATGAGTTCACGGACTTCAATCCCACCAAGGGAGAGCCACATCCCAATTCTTCATCCTCACACCAAGCCTCCTGAACACTGGGGACTTGTACTATCTTTACCACGGGCATTAGTGCTTATGTTAGTGTCCTTCAGGTTTTAGCAATTTTGTAATAGTTACCGTATATACCCTTGAGCATGTTGACTTTTTCTAATGGCCAGTAGAGTTCAAACTCTTCAAATGCAAAGTGGGCTGGGCAGGTCTACTTTCACACCTCCGCCAGGCTCGGTGGAGTGCTTTGCCTGAACAGCACACCCATGTGCCCAGTGACTCAGCGACCAGACCCCAGGGACCACTCACCATTCCTGCCGTCCATGGGCACTTGGGTCAACACAGTTAGGCCGGTGAGGACATAGTAGACAAGTCCAAAACAGTACTGCACGACGTGAATCACAGCATTGGAGAAGACACTGACATAGAAGCATTCGAAGAGCCTTCGCAAGCTGTGTAGCCACAGAAATACTAATACTAAGAATGCGGACAGCGCCAGCTCACCCCCTATAATTCAGAATGCAGCATGTTAGCATCTCTCTTTCCGGGATTAATGCAAAGTTATAGAGAGGGCCCTAAAAATCATCTAGTCTAACACTTTTTTAGTGATGAGGAAGTGGGGTAAGGAATTTGACTAGTGACAAACTCAGGTCTCTGGACTCTCCTTTGTCATGTGAAAGCCTTCTGGTTACATGAATGTCACTGTGAAGGAGTCGGTACACTCAGAACCTGATGTCTGTGGATCTCTGGTTCCTGGCACTAACAGCCAGAGGCAGATGGTCAGGAAGAATGCCTGGATGACCTCTAACAACCCCACCTGGTAGGATCCCTGGGTCAGGGGAGACGAGACACAGGTACTCGGACAGGCAGAAAAGGTGATAGGAACAGAGATAGAGGGAATTATGCATTTCTTTCCATATTCAAAAACAACAACAACAAAAAGAAAAAATTATACTTTCAGGGGACTGTGAGCCTTGAGATCTATCTTTCTACTTGCCTCTCACCCTTCTGCCAAAAAAATTTGGAAGAAATGCTCGTTTTTAAGATGACATAACACCTAGATGTTTTTTTTCCAAATCTTTTTTTTTTAAAAGATTTTATTTATTTATTTATTTGAAAGAGAGAGAGAATGAGAGATAGAGAGCACGAGAGGGAAGAGGGCCAGAGGGAGAAGCAGACTCCCCGCTGAGCAGGGAGCCCGATGTGGGACTCGATCCCGGGACTCCAGGATCATGACCTGAGCAGAAGGCAGTCGCTTAACCGACTGAGCCACCCAGGCGCCCCAGACCTAGACGTTTTTTAAATGAATGTCACACATACACAGATACACACACACACATCATAAGAATATAAGGATACAGTTTAACGAATTTTTACAAACTAAACCATCCTATTCCACCCATATACCCAGCACCCAGATGAAGAAACAGAACACAACCAGCACTCTTTTGTCTCTGCTCCAGGCACTGCCTCCCCCTCCCCCTCCCCAAGGGTAAGCCCTATCCAGACTTCTAGAAGTACAGAATAGCTTTGGCTGTTTTTCTCTTTTAAATACAGTAAACCCTAGTTTTAACTGAGGAAAGGGTTAAAACAAATACACGAATAAAACTCCTCACAACCAACCTTCCAAATTCCAGAACCCCAGCTAGCCCCACAGTAAACAAAGGGAGAGATGAAGTTTTAATGGGTGAAGAGGGATCTGCTAAGGTCTCCACCCCTCCCAAATAGGATCTGCAGAGGTCTTCCCTCTGGCTGTCATCTTTTGCAACGAGTTCCTCTGGTTATACAGAAAAGGATTGTTCCCCTGGAGCCAGTGGTTTGGCTGCTGGAACAAAGGACAGAGACAGCACCAGTACAGTTTGTTTCTAATTCTGCCCTCACCTTCTCCCTTGACATTGAGGCCACCTTATGGTTTTCACCTTCAATTCCTGATTTCTCAAATTGTTCCATGTATCCTTTATCCGAAGTAGAGTGAGGTGAATTTAAACGCTACTTTATAATCACATGGTCAACAACTATTTAGAGTCAATTTTATTACACAACTAACGCTTCCAGTATAACAAACATTTTTAACTGGTGATCAAGAGTAATTTTCTATTATATTTCTGGGATCCTGGGACATTACTTGCTTCAACTAGAGAAATGACAAATGTTTCAAGGCAAACCTGACGGATCCTAAGAGCTTTTCCCCTGAAGTGTAAAGACTTCTGTATAAATTTATCGATAGTACTAAAAATATCAGAGGGAGAACAGCCAGTCTTGTACACAGCACAGCACTTGCTGGGAAGGCAGGGACGGAAGAGCTGACTCTCAGTCTGCTGGGATCTCAGTGAGGGACATGGAGACATCCCAGTGGCCACCAGGCTAGGAACCATGCAGAACTCTTTTTTTGCCCTCACCCTCTACTTCCTGGGCACACAGAGAAGGAGCCTGGGGGAGGCTGTGAAATACCAGGAACAGCTCCCTGCAGGCAGGAAAGGCAGGAACTGGACGAAACGGTTGTTAACTAGCCAGTGGAGTCGTACCTTGGAACTGGGCAGCCCCGAGAATTCTGAGCAGACCGTGAAGCCAATTTGGAAAAGGCACTCCCAGGAACAGAGACTGAGTAAGGTGCCAAAGCAGGAAACCATTCCACAGCACTGAGATGATGTAGAAGTGAGAAAAATACCTGCAAGGTTAAACCAGTTAGGCGATCATCAGAGGAGGTCCACTTGAAAGCATTATGCAGGAAGACTACTTTGAGGCTCCAGAGCCTCTTTCCCCCTTTCCCGAATTACAGCTTTGTTTTTTAATAGAACCTGAATCCTGCAGGGGTTCAGACTTTTAAAAATCTCCTTTCAAATGATGGGACCCGTTAACTCAGGAAAAAGAGGCCTCCGGAGGTTAACAAGAACGTGATTGACCTTGTTAAACGTGGATAGAGGGTCAATTAGCAATCTCTCTTATCTCTGGGTAACAGGATTGGCTCAAGTTCCAACAGAGGGGGCACCAGACCCTGGCAAAGAGAACCTAGATTGTGCCAACACAAGCCAAATGTGTGAAAGATTTCTAAATCCTGAGCAATGTTGCTGCAATAGCCATCCAGCTGTTACACAAGATTTGCAAAACCACAAGCTCTCAGGGCTGCCAGAAATCTTAAAGGTCTTCTGATTGTGTTTTCCTAAATTGTGTTGACCTAAATTAGTTTTATAATAACATGACAAATTTTAACTCATAAAACGAGGGATCAACTCCTGATGGTTACACCTCTCACCAAGTACAGTGCCTATTTTGCAATCAACAGTTATAAATGAAACCCAAATAAAACCAGAGCCAATGGACGTTGAAATTAGCAAGGTTACTTTAATGTGAAAGAGGACGCTGGTTTACTGGAATGGAATCACCAACTATGGCACAAAGACCTACCACAGGTTCTTCTGAGGTCCCTTTAACTATCTTTCTCCTAGTTTTCTTTATTTAAATCAATTCAAAATCTTTCTGACTCTGCAAGGAGTCCTCCCTGGTCTTCAACACAGCACTTTGTATTAAGCTTCCTCCTCGTCACAACAAAGTAAATCGAGCGCAGGGATTCATTCTTCTTCCAGATGATCTAGATGTTTGTATCAGAATTTAGTTTACCCCTCCCCTCCCCAGACCATGCCCACAACCCAGTCTGACAAATACTGATCTAATCTGATCATTCCAGAGCAACCCACTTAATTCTTCCAACTACTGTTAACAAATTCTATCACTAGATCTGCCCTTGCTGAGCTAGCCTGTTGTTCCTGATTCCAATCTTCTCCCGGCTTAAGAGCTTAGTTTCCTCAAAAGTTCACCTGTGTCACTTCCAATGCTCCCTCCCCCACCTGGCCATTGGTTTTTGGTTGCCTTTCACGGTCTTTCTTAAGACACACTTCCTAGAACTGAGGCCAGGTATGGTGCGAGCTGCAGGAGCAGAACAGAACGTCAGTAGGACCTTGCTTTGAAGGCTTCCAAGCAAAGGGGAGGGGCCGACTTTTGAAAAGCATCTTCTGGGCCAGCCACTCTACCTACTTCCTTTCTTCACAAATATTTGAGAGCTTAGAACGTGCTGGGCAGTGTTCTAGGATCTGGGAACTCAGCAGGGAGCAAACAGACCAGGTCTCTGCCTTGATGTTTACCTTTCAGCATACGGTCAACAAATGAACCCATAGTTATCTAGTATAATATTGGGCTAGCGGGCAGAAAGGGTGCAGAGGGGAGGCCATTTGGATGGGTAGTCAAGGATGGTCTCTCTGGAAGTGGATATTTGGCTAGAATGAATAATCCCAGTAAACTTCTAGTGGAAAGAATTTTCTAGGCAGAGGTAATGACAACCACAAAGGCTCTGAGGAACAATAAAGGACAACTGTGTGACAAGGACACTGGCTTTTATCCATTTGTGCAGAGTGACTTAAATAGCTTCTGTTTTAAAATCCTTCTGGCTAATGGAAAAGTTCTGGAAACTGATAGTGGTGATGGCTGCACAACAATGTGAATGTATTCAAAACTAATGAACTGTACACCTGAAAAGGGTTAAATGTTAAGTGTTATGCCATGTATATTTCACCAGACACACACACACACACACACACACACACACACACACACACACACAAAGCATTGCTTATTCATTTCACTCTTTTTAAAGTTAAAAAGAAATCCCTCCAGTAAGTAGGCAGAAACAATCCTGTAAAGTTTATTTGGTTATCTTCACCGGGCAGATGAGAAAACAAAGGCTCAGATGTTAAGTTACGTATCCAAGGTCACACAGTAAGTGGCAGCATTTAGCTCCAGACTCAGCCTGGATGACTCTGAAATTAAAATCACACTGCAGTACTTCCTTTTTAAATTTTTCCTTTTTAAATGTAGGCTCCACGCCCAGCATGGAGCCCAACACAGAACTCACGACCCCGAGACCAAGACCTGAGCTGAGAACAATATTCGGACACTTAACCAGCTGAACCACCCAGATGCCCCTACGCCGTGGCACTTGTAACTCATGCAACCTAGGCCCGCCCGAGCCTGAGCTTTTCTGTCTTTATATTACACGTGCCAATTTATACCAAGCTTAAAGTCAACCAACCCCCCAAATGGGTTTGGTATAAGCTGCTAAGCCACATCTTGCTATGCCCTACTTGCGCCCTGCTGTTTCTGATTCACGGGCAAACTGCTGTTCTTATTCCTACGTTTTGTACATTCTATCTCTTGTTTGGCTTGCCTGATTTCCCTCTGTGAGAAACATCTTCTACTCTATAAATCTCTTGCTTTTTAAAAAGACCCAGCTTTAGCCTCAAACAACAGATCTAAGAACTCCACTCTTTGTTTTAGACATTCTCCCTCTTTTTCCTCCCTTGGCACTTTGCTTAATTGTAGCACTGTTTTCCAAGCCCGTGGGAAGAGGGATAAGGTGATCCTTATGGAAACACAGGATTTGGCACCAGGCAAGCACTCCTTTAATAAATATTTCAGTGCTAATTAGAAGTTAGGGACTGCTCTAGGGATACAGAAAACAACAGATAATTCCAACCCTCATGGCACTTATACTCACACTCACACACAAAAGTAAAATTTATAGCACGCCAGCAGGCGATAACTGTTAGTGAGAAAATGAAAGCCAGGAAGAGAAGAAGGAATATGGGGGGTGGTAGCATTATACTTTTAAACAGGGTGGATAGGCAATATCTCATTGAGAAGGTAATATTTGAGTAGAATATAGGAAGTAAGGACATAAACCATGTATGCGGCTATATGGGGGAAGAGCTTTCCAGATAGAGGGAACAGGCAGTGCAAAGGCCCTGAGGTGGGAAAGAAGACTAGCAGAGAGGCCTACAGAACTGGACTGGCACCACATGGGGGGCTAACTATAGGACACAAAGTCAGTGAGGTGCTGGAAACAAAACCATATAGGGTCTTGCGCTCTCTCTGTGAGTTGGAAGCCACTGGATGATTCTGAGCCAGGAGGCAGGATCTAATAATACATATTTGCTGATAGCTGGAATGGAGCCAAGGCCCCATTAGGGGAGTTATGGGGCTAACTAAGGAAATGAACTAATGTTTACTGAGTTCTGACTAGGTGCCTGGCCTGTGCTAAGTGCTTTAATGTCATCACCACCTATATGACAGGGAGGTGTTACTATGTGAGCACTCTAAGCCATACCACTGCCTTTTGCCTGGACCATCATAACAGCCTCTTATTCAGTCTTCTCCACACAGTGGCTAGTCATCCTTTCAAAACATGAATCTCATCATGCCATGCCTCCTTCCCCATCCTAAAGCCATCAATGGCTTTCCATACACTCAGAATAAAATCCCATCTCCACTATGGCCCTGCCTCTCCCCCTGCCCCACCCTCCCTGACCCACCCCTCCCTGCTGGTCCTCTCCAGTGTTGTCACTGTCAAGGCTACCTCATTTTGCTCATGATCAAGTAATCCTGCTGGATTTCCTCTGAGGCACTTAGTACTACCCAAAATCATCTTGTTTTGTAAGATTTGTTTACATATTTACTGCCTCTTATAAGAACAAAAGCTCTTGGCACCTAAGTACTCTATAAACACTGGTTAAGCAGTTAAGTTAATCAACAAACCAACTAAACCTAAACCTTCTTTCTCTTAAAATTAATTCAAAACACAGTGATCAAGGACCTTATTATTTGTCAGGCACTGAACCAGGGATATGGTAACAAACAAGACAAATGTAAACTTATGGCCAGTTTATCGTCTAGAGCAAGGGTTCTTAACATTTTTCTTCCATGGACTCCATTGGCAGTATGGTGAAGGCTACTGGCCACTTCTCAAAATGTTACTTCAATCATAAAAGACATAGGGATTACCAAGGAAACCAATTATATTGAAATATAGGTAACACAACTACTAAAAAAAGAAATTTGTGATATAGTAATATATGTGCTTAATTACTGCATCAAATAACAAGATCTAGGGATTTATTCTTGTGGCGATGAAAATGTTTTGATGTCTCTTCAATATTTTTAATGTGACATTAATAAAAAAAAAAATACCTGTCACAGTATCGCAAGTACTGCTAATTCCACAGTGGTTCGTTGATTACATTTATCATTAAGAAAATGCTGAATTTTGGCTAGAGGTTAGTGAAATGAAGATGTAATTTTTTTCTAATCTAGGTTTGCCCTGAATTCTGTCCACAGGTCCTCTAGACCTCTGGTTAGGACTGCTGAACCCCTGGAGAAAAGTCTGGATGGCTCTTTGCCTCCAGAGCTCAATTCAATTGCAATGCTTTGATACCATTTTGAAATTCAGAAGCAAAAGTACTTCTATACACATTACACAAGTCAAGAGCATTGTGACTTATGTTGGACATCACCTATTTATTCAGATTTTCTGGGAAATCAATAATCTATGAGCCAAAAGGAAAACAAGAAAAGTACCATCACCTTAATTTAGGAAAAAACCCTACCCAGCAGTGGTAATGGAATGGAACATGCCATGAGCTGATTTAAGGTTTTATTCCTGCCTTCTTAGAAAAAAACAACTCCAAACAAAATTACTTAAGCACCATTTTAGATGCAGAAATATGATTTACAGCTGCATCTATGTGTAAAAATTACAGGCTTATTTTCACTTTTAAGAGTACGACTGGATTTTGCACAAGGAAAAATACTTAAATATAGTACCTAAGCATATTTGTCTTTCTTTCTTGGCCTGGACTTGCTGTATCTTCTTCCAATACTAAAAGAAATGGTTTAAATTTAGAAAAAAACAAAACATCACTCCCAAAAACATCACTTGGGCATCATGGGAGGTTCTACTCTAGAATTCTGGAAGAAGAAAAAGGTGTAAATTATGGGAGAAATTACAACAAGCCCAAAAAGTAGTAATGAATAAAGGAAAGGTACCAAATCTGTTTCTTAGCTGTCATATAATCATGTGCTTAAGCACTAACAGCTGGGGAATGGGAGCCAGAGAATCGGCTGAGCGCAGGGAATGATTTGAAATGTGTCCTTTAATCTAGGGACACCAATACCTTTTTCAAAATTTAGAAAACAAATTGTTAGAATTCACAGTAAGAAATATTTTTTCTTCACTTTATAACATTAAAAAATGATAACCTGAGAATGCCATTGGTGTAAAGCAGAAAAAGGACGTATTGCAATCAAACTTGATTAAAAATAGGATGGATAGTTTTTGCTTAAAAAGAGCCTCTAATAGATAGGGGGTTTGACTAATTTGTCCTAAATACTTCTACCTCTTCCCAGGGCCTCATTCCCTTTCCTCTTCCTGTGAATGACCTAGTTCTTCCTTCTCAGGGTTAACACCTGATGAATCTTTCTCCAACAGACAAAAGCGGGGGCGGGGGGGGGCGGTTATCCACGTTTCAGAAGCCAAGTTATACTCAGCCCCATTCTTGTCTGTGGACCTGGGACACTGTCTCTGAGGTTCAAGCGGTAACCCTGGTGTTTTAATACATTTGAAACCTTATCACGTTCCTCCAGTTTCCTTTCTAAATGTCAACTTTAGATGCACTTTAAACTCAGAAGAGCCACTGCTGTTTTCCTACCCTCTAGAAGTGTTTGGCTGACTCTTCCCAGCTATGTTCTGAATTCAAAGTAAAAAAAATAAAAACCCCCAAACAAAAGCAAACTATAACAAATCTTTACAATTTCTGAAAGAATCCTACATAAGTCCTAACGATTAAATCTTTCACTGAACTTGGTTATGAAACCTGTTGAAAGTCAAAGCTTCGGGGTCAGGCCTGCCAAAATTGTGCACTCTTGGGCTACCTTCTCCAGTGGCACCCGCCACGGTGCTAGTTAGGAGGGTCGGTGCAGACGAAGGAGGTGGCGCCCCTGTGACCAGCGGCTCGCCCCTCGTTCTTTGAGGGTCGGAGAGACAAATGGGGAAAAGAGGCGCGAAGGGCCGGCCTGCCCTCATTTCTGCAAGCGGGTGACCTCAAGTTAGATTATGAGCTCTAGAGTGCAGGGGAGGGGGAAAAAGGAGAATTGGGGACCAAAAGGCTTTAACCTGACGCCTGGGGACCAGGCCTACATTCGGAAGCACTGCCACTTTCCCCGAGGGAAAGACTCCGTGCGGCCACAAGTTCACGTTCACGCGGGGCTCAGCATCCTCGGGGTATTCCGCCCCCTGGGCCACGACGCGGACGCGGCAGTGCCGGGCCGCCCCGCCGAGGCAGCGCCGCGCCCGGAGACCCGTCAGGGCCTCCCGGGCCCGGGCCGCGCCGGCCCCGAGCCCGCCTCTGCTGCCCCCTGCCGGCTGCCCGAGCCGGGCGCCCCGGGCTCTCCGCGCCTCGGCTTCCCGGGCTCGAGCCGGGGCGCGGTTACCTCTTGGGGACATCAAAGACCCGGCAGGCTGCCGGGCGCGACGGCCCCTCAAACTTGGTTTTCCCATAGCGGATCAGGTCCTGGAAAAGCGCGCAGCCCGGGAGCAGGCCGGGCGGCACTAGCTGCAGCAGCAGGGTCAGCAGGAAGGCGGCGGTCAGCGTGAGCCACAGAGCGCGCAGCGGGTTCAGCACCCAGAGCTCGGCAACAGCCCAGAGAGCCATAGCCGACGCGCCCGGCTTCCGCGCTCCCAGGGCCCGAAACAGTCGGCGGCGCTGCAGCGGCTGCCCGCGCGCCGCACGCCGCACGCCGCACGCCAGGCTCAGGTGGGCGGGACGTTGGTGACGCAACGCGGGACGGGGACGTGCGCGGCCCCGCCCAAGACCCGCCCCGGGGGCGGGGTCACGCTGGCGCTCTTTGGTCGTCCTCAGTCCTTAGTCTGACTCGGACCTGTAGGCGGAGCCCCAGAGTATGATTCAACTATATGATTCAAAGAACAAACAACCTGATTGCTGCATTATTTTCAATGGAAAAATGGAAACAACCCTGAATGGTTCACTTTAGGGTATTTAGTTAAATTATGTTACTCTGACAGGTTGTAATATCATGCAGACGTTAACATGGTAATGATGAAGACTAGAAACACGGAACGGAACGCCGTCTATGATAGCTGAAACAGTAGGTTAAGTGAAAATAAGTTGACTATAATTAGACAATAAGTTGTCTGTGATTGCAGACAACCATACTAATACAAATACATGTATATATTGATGAAGAAGGCAGGTCATACACAAAAATGAGTAGTTGTATTATGATGTTGGGAATATGTATAATTTAAACCTGTGAATTAGAAAATCAAGGCAATTGTAAATAACCCAAAAGTGAAAGTGGTAAAGATTGCATTTAAAAAACAGCATTCCTTTCCTTAGAGTTCCACTCCCTGGAAGCAGTTTTTAACTCTATTTAATAACAATGCTATTAATTGACTCATCAATTTTAAACATTTAAAATTTGGATTTAATAAATTTAAATCAATAAATTCAATCAATTTAAATATTGATTTTCAGTTACGATAAATGAAAATTTAACTCTTAGATAATTAAAAAGAAACCTTTAAAATGTCAATTCCAAAAAATATTGTATGTCTATTATTTGACAGGTATCTTTTTGGACAATGAGGACAGAGAGGTTTACAGGACAATGTCACTGCCTTTTTGGAGCTTACATTCTTGTAATTGAGTGGCAGGTAAGTGATGAGAGAGGGGAGAGGCGGTTGGCTTATCACTCTTACCCCAATGAGATACCCTACATGTGTGTTGGATAAACATCAGGGAAATGGGTGGGTAGGTTAATGTGACTTCAACAATCCGAAGGATTATTAGAGTTTTGCTTCTTTGTGCAAAAACACCCAAGGCTTTACCAGTGCCCTGAGAGCCATGTGATAAAGGATGGTCAAATTGGCCTTCTAGCTGGGATAGTGAGTCCTTTTTGTATGACTCAGGATCTCTTTGGCAGGAGTCACCCCTTCATTTTTCTTCATTGTCTTTAGGTTAACACCACAGAAATGCAGCTGGCCTTTCTAGGACATCTTTCCAGACAAGCTACTTCCAGGGTCCAAGTTTCCTGGGTGAGAGAGGTTCTCTTTTAATTATTTGACTTGGGAAAGATTGCAAAACAAGATAGGGGTGTGTGTGTGTGTGTGTGTGTGTGTGTGTGTGTGTGTGTGTGTGATAAAATAGGAAAGACAGGCTAGAGGGAAAAGTTTTCTCTCTCTCTCTCTTTTGGTTCAGATTTTATTGAGTGTACAGCTCATATTCAGACAAACCACCTGTAGAGGGCAGTGGCTGAACAGGAAGTCACAAGACAAACCCTATTGAGAACATTTGCATATGTTTAAATCCTTCCTGGATTGAATTACTTCAGAAGTGGAAGACCAGGCTAAAGTCTGTTAGAAAGATCAGTACCAATAAGTATAAGACAGTTTTTATCTTTCTTCATTTAATTACCAGCACTATATGATCAACAAATCTCTGGCCTTGCCTGCAGTAAATGGTAATGTCATTCTTCTAGTTGTTCAGGCCAAAAACCTTGAACTCAACCTTGATTCCTCTCTTTTTCTCAGAGCCTAACTATAATTAGTCAGCAAATCCTGCTGGTTGTGCCTTCAAAATGTGAAACCCAAATTCAATCAATTCAATGAAACCTTTGGAGTCAGTGCTTTACTAAAGACCCTAGCCAGCTCAATAAATAAGAAAAAGAAAGGAAAGTTCTAAGGACTGCAAAATAAGAAACAAACTGTCATTATTTGGAGATAATCAGAAACTCCAATAGAGTCTAAGATAAGATATTAGAACTAATTGGAGAGTCTGGTAAGGTTACTGGATACCAAAATCAATTTTTAAATATTGATCATTTTATTTCCCAGCAAAACCAAATGATAAATGTTTTAAAGATATGATTTTAAGTGGCATAAAATATTACATTTAGGACTAAATCTCATAAAAGATATGTAAGTCTTTTTCAAAGAAAATAAAATCATACTGGTATTAAAAAAGACATATCTAAAATGAGAGCTATACTAGGCTCACAGACTGATTAAGATGATAATTCTCCCCAGACTGATTTATGGAATAAGTATAATCCTGATTAAATCCCAACTTTTTGTGGAACTTAACAAGTTGATTCTAAAATTTATATGGAAGGGGCATTTGGGTGGCTCAGTCAGTTGAGCGTCAGACTCTTGGTTTCAGCTCAGGTCATGATCTTGGGGTCATGAGATGGAGCCCTGCCTTGGGCTCTGTGCTCAGTGGGGTGTCTGCTTGAGATTCTCTCCCTCTCCCCCCCCCTGCTCTCACTCTCTTGTTCTCTCTCTCTAAAGTAAATAAATAAATCTTAAAAAAAATTTATATGGAAGTAGGAAGGGCTAAAGATGGCCAAGGCACTGTTGAAGATGAAAGAAAAGGTTGGAGGGCTTGTTCTATGAGACATCAAACCTAACACAGAGCTGTAGTAATGGTGTCAGTGTGGTATGGAAGTAGGGATAGACAATAGAAAATGGAGCATGGTGGAGAGCCCAGAAACAAATCCCCATATATACAAACACTTGATGTATGATTGAGGTTGCGTGATACATCAGTTGGGAAAGGATGTACTTTATAATAAGTGAGGCTAGGAAAAATGAGTGAATCTCAGGAGATAGACATAGGTGGTGACAGATAAGGAAGAGAGAGAAAGAAATGGGACCCCTTCCTCACTCTACTAGTAAAAAAAATCAATTCCTGGTGGATTAAAGACCTAATGTGAAAGGCAAAAATAAATATAGAAGGTAATATAGGAGACTACTTTCTCCTATATCTTCTAGAAGGTTATATAAGAAACTACCTGATCTCATGGTAGGGAAGTTTCCCCCCCCGCCAAGCTATAAAAAACAACTAGAAGAAAATATCAGTACATTCTACAACATTAAAATTAAAATCTTCATCAAAAGACACCATAGAGTGAAACACAAGGCACAGAATGGGGAAAGGTATTTGCTATACATATAACCAGTATAGGATTAAATAAAAAAATTTTTTTAAAGTGCAAATAGAAAAAAAAGACAGGCAACTTGATAGAAAAATGGGTAAAAGACTTGAGCGGGTACATCCCCAAAGATATTCAGAGTACCAAGAACATACAAAAATGTGACCAATCACATAAATAATCAGGGAATTGAAAATTAAACTAAAATGGAATATAATATTACATCAGAATGGCTAAAATTAAAACAACTGAGATACTGAGTGTTAAAGTTCTAGAGCAACTGGAATTATCAAACAGTGCTGAGGCAGGATAAACTGTTAAAACTACTTTGGGAAACAGGTTGGCATTATCTAGTAAAGTTGAAGATATCATACTCTATGACTTAGCACTTCCACTCCTGGATGCATGTTAGAGCAAGACACATGCATGTGCTCCCGGAGATGTAGACAATAATATTCAAAGGACATTCATGACAGTTCAAAACTGGAAACAACCCAAATGTCTATCAGCAATAGAATAGATAAATACAGCGAGCCATTTTCGGACAAGCCAATATTCTAGTGTGATTGCAAAGAACCCTAATATAGCTCCATGCAATATGGACGAATCTCACAAACAATGCTGGGTGAGAAAAGGCAAGACACAAAATTACACACTGTATAATCCTAGTTACATAAAGTTTAAAAACAGGAAAGAAAAGCAAAGACATAATCATTATAAAAGGCAGGTCACTTTCGAGGGAGAGAAGTTTGTATTTGGTAAGGAATTTATATGAGAGACTTCTGCAGTCCCGGTGGTGTTCTATTTATTGACCTGTGGGGTGGCTACATAGGTATTTATGTTATAATTACTGTTATGCAGTATATTTGTGTTTCATGCACTTTTATGTATTTTTATTGCATTTCACAATAAAAAGTGTTAGAAAAGTATATTCATAATCTGACCATTTCTTACCAAGTCATTCCTACTACACTGGTCCAAGCCACTTTTGCCTCTCTATTATTGTAATACCTTCTAACTAGTATCCTGCTTCTACTCCTTGTCCCCCTTACAATCTATTCTCAGCACAGTAGCCAGAGTAATCTTGTTAGAAATGTAAGTAAATCATGTCATTCCTCTGCTCAAAACTCTCTACCTGTCTGCTTTCTACATGTTTACCTTAGATCGAGTTTCCTGGGCAATGGTTCTATCTTTTCATTTAGTTGTCTTTCTCAACTGAAAAAATAACATAAAAAATTGGTCTAAGCCTTTGGTACTTCTGCCTGGCACAACCAAATGCCAAACCACTTGGAAAAGATTGTCAGAGAAAAAGAACTCACACTAAAGATGGGTTCCTAAAAAGGTATTGAGCTCATATGGAATCAATCTACTATGAGTGACAAAAATCAGGAATACAGAAGTCTAGGAAATTGAAATAACTAAATCACAATCTGAAAGGTATAAAATTAGTATGTTCAAAATGATCAAAGACACAATAGAAAGAATCGAAACCCTAGAAATAATGTACTATTGGAAAAGACCAGGCAAGTTTTATAGACACAAATATAAGTTCTAGAAAAGGCAAAAGTAGGGCACGGGTTGGGGGGGTGGCACTCGAGTGGCACAGTTGGTTAAGCTTCTGACTCTTGGTTTCGGTTCAGGTCATGGTCTCGGGGTCATGGTCTCAGGGTCATGGTCTCAGGGTCATGGGATTGAGCCCTGAATCAGGCTCTGCACTCAGCATGGAGTCTGCTTAGGAATCTCTCTCCCTCTTCCTCTCCCCCCTTTAAAGAAATAAATAAATAGATCTTTAAAAAAAGAAAAGAAAAAGCTGAAAGTGATTGAATAGCCCATTAGAGAGCTGAAAAGAGACTGGGAAGCTAAATCTGTGGTAGATACTCAGAAAACAGTGAAAACTGATAGAGATGGAAAAATGGAAGAAGGAAAGAAACGAGGAGGAAGGAAGTGGGCCAACCTATAATCAGTAGGAGGCCAGAAGGAAAGAAGAGATAAAATGAAGAACAGATAAAGTTTGAAAAGGTAGCAGTTGAGAATTTTTCCAATTTGACTAAAATTGTGACTCTTCATATCTAAGGAACATAATGAAACTTGAGCAGAATAAATAAAAATAGACATCTAGACCAGAAGTAAAAATGAAAGTCAGACAAAACACACACACAAAATCTTAAATGCAGTCAGAGAAAAAAGACAAATTACCTAAGAAGTAATAATTACACCAACAACAGTAATAATATAATTCAGAAATCAGTGGAATCACATTGTAAAATATTAAAGCAAAGTAACTGTCAATTAGAATCAACACACAAGAAACTACCATTCAAGAATAATAGAATTTTTGAAAATTAAAGAAATGTTATTTATCACTCATAAGGCCCCACTGAAAAAAGTACATGAGCATGTCCTCTAGAAAGAAGGAAATCAAACCCAGAAGGAAAGAGTGACATGTAGTGAGCAATGGTAAACAATGTAGTTGGCAAGTGTGAGTGTTTACTCATGTTACTAAGTGAGCACTGATTTCATAAGATGTTATCGATAAACCTGTATAAAAAATAAAGTTGGAATAAAATACTAGATAACAGTTAAGATGGGATGAAGTGGTACATTTCTTTTAAGGTCTTTGTGTTTGGGAGGATAAGAACTATCATGTTTGCCTTAAAGCCTCAAGTTAATGTTAAAAATATAAGGTCAACCAATACAAGTAGAATTCAAACCAGTCTGTATGTGGTGGGGAAAGGAATAAAGGAAAATATATAAATGGCCAATCGCATGGCAAAAGATCCTTAACATTGTTATCTATCAGCAAAATGCAACCGAAACCTCAGTGAGATACCTCTTCACACCCAGTAGTACAACTATAATCAGATAATAACAAATGTGGAGAAATCAGAACCCTCATACACTACTAGTGGGAATGTAAAATGGTGCACCTCCCTTGAAAAACAGTCTGGAAATTCCTCAACAAGTTAGACATGGAGATACCATGTGGTCTAGCAATTATACTGCTAGGCATATAACCACAAGAATTGAAAACATTGGCCCACACAGAAGCTTGCACGTGCATGTTTGCAGTAGCATTCTTCCTAACAGCCAAAGGTGGAAACAATCCAAATGTTTATCAGCTGACAAATGCATAAGCAAAAGGTGGTATATCCATACGATGGGATAATATTTGGCCATAAAAATGAATGAAGGACCAATACGTGCTATGACACAGATGAACCTTAAAAACAGTATGCTCAGTGAAAGAAACCAGTCATAAAAGACCACAGAACAATGCATTGATATTTGGAGAGGGGTGTAATATATCACCCCCTCTCCCTCTCCTAGCCCCCAGCCAGCAGTCTTGGTAAGATGTAAGAGCCCAGAGTCTGCTGAGCCTCTCAGTCTGTTTCCTTTCCCAAGTTCATCGAGCGGCTAAGTCATTCTTTCTCCCATGGGGAGGAAGGAGTGAGTGACGGGGACTGGGGAAATATACCTGGTATGGTCCTCCTGTGCTTTTTCTTCCTTTATCTTGGTAACCCTTCTGAACATTGCCTGGTACATTCATTTATTCATTCATACACCAACTGTTTATTGAGCCCTCACTGTGGGCACAGCGCACAGTGGGGAATGGAAAGACCGGGCTGTAGCCTCAGGGAGCTGGCATTTTGGTTGGGGGGGATGACAGCATGAAACACCTGAACAGCTGCACGACAATCAGATCAGCCCCTTCCGGGGTTGGATATTCCAAGGCTTGGTCCTGAAACTCCTCTCAGTTCCATTTCCACACACTTCTTCGGGGATCTCATGTCTCAGGGCCTGAAATAACGCCAAGGCCTCAACCTTTCCCTTGAATTATTCTAGTCTATCTAATTTTATTTTTTATTTTTTAAAGATTTTATTTATTTATTTGAGAGAGAGAATGAGAGAGAGAGAAAGGTCAGAGGGAGAAGCAGACTCCCCGCCGAGCAGGGAGCCCGACGCGGGGCTCGATCCCGGGACTCCAGGATCATGACCTGAGCCGAAGGCAGTCGCTCAACCGACTGAGCCACCCAGGCGCCCTAGTCTATCTAATTTTAAAAGTGAATATTTAAAAGTCATCTTAAATTCGTCTCTAAGAGCAATTTTTGATCTTCCCCCCCCTCCCTTCTTTTCCCCACGCAAATCTACTCAGGTCTCAGTCTTCCCGGGAGCTGGTTATCTCCACTGCTCAAAAATCTTCAGTCTTATCTTCTCGTACACCATATCGAATCCACCTGAAAGTCCTGCTAGTTTTACCTTCACAATATGTCTAGAATTTGATACCATTTCAGTATCTCTATGCCTATCATTCTTTTTTATGTCCCCATCACTTCCTGCCTGCCTGGATTATTATAATAATCTTCTAATTCCCGCTTCTGCCTTAGTCCCTAAGGTCTATTTCCCTCACAGCAGCTGGAGTGAGTCCTTCTAAAGGTGAAGTCAGATCATGTTATGCTTCCACTAAACCCTCTAGTGGCTTTCCTTGTACTTAGGGGAACAACCAAAATCCTTACAATGGCGTCCTTGGTCCTCCCTGATCCGGCCCCTGCCACCTCTCTGACTTCATCTCCTTCTCCTCTCGCCATGTCCCCCCCTACTCCCTTCACACTGGCCTCTGTGTTGCTCCTCAAACCACTAAGCCTCCTCCTGCCTTATGGCCTTTCTATTTTTGTTCCATTTGACCAGGCAGCTCTACCCCCCATTATTTGCACGACCACTTCCCTTGATTCTTTTGAGTTCCCACTCAAAATTAAGAGACACCACCCTATATAAAATAGTACCTCCCTCCTTTGCACTCCTTCCCCCAATATTCTCCACATCATTTATTACAACCTGACATACCATATATTCCATCATTTATGTGTTTATTGTCTGTCTTTTCCCACAAAAATAAATGCACCATGGGGGGCAGGAATTCTCTTATTTCCTATTTTTCTAATTCCCGTGTCATTGCTGGCCATATAGGTACTCAATGTATATTGTTGAATGATTGAATAATGAATCATTCCGTATCTATTCAAGACATCAATACAAGACATGTAAGGCAGTGCGTACTTCATTGACAAATCAAAGGTAGAAAGAAATTCATATTTTTGCATATTATTTTCATTATTATTACATTCCAATAATTATATTCAACAACCATCTCTTCATTATTACATAAAACAAGCAGGATTGATGTCCCATTATTTTATTTAGGTTAATAACAAAACCTGACGTGAGTAATGGAGAAAACATGAGGAAATGGGACAATTGAAAGGAAGAGAGTGGGAGTTAAACTTTCCTTCCTATATGACTTACATCATTAAAAAGAATTCATTTCATTAATGTGCTTCCTATTCCACTTAGCATGTTCAATTCATATAACACAGAAACTCATTTCCTAAGTTAAATCTACATTTTCCAGTTGGCATAAAAAGAATAATGTCTTATGAGAGAAAACATTTGGGTTGTATGCACAGGACATTGGAAATTGATTAGGCTTGATTCATCTGTCTCAGTAAAAATCTTTACAAAGATGAGTGAAAATATTTTAACAACATCTGCTCCTTAGAATTCCTTGCCACTATTATTTTCCCTGGAACCCCTTCTTTTTATGCAATGGATTATGTTCTCACCACCAAAGTTGGTATCTATTTGTATTTTCTTTTAACAATGTGCTTAATTACAAAGGGATTTTGACATAAAAGCACTACTAATTTTAGACATGTGTCCTACTTAAGTGTTTTCCTGAATTTCTTTACATTGTTACCAGCCATTGTAAAGAAGGGGACATTTCCTGAGGTATAAAACCTGATCAACAGATACTAATCTGTTCATTCAACACATATCATTCAAAGTCCTTCTGTGTCCTAAACATACTGGGAAGAGCTGGACACTCAATGAATGAATAAGACCATCTTGCAAGGAGCTGGGTTATAAACTGAAACTCCTTCTTCTCCCTTCTTTCTTATCCTAAAGGAATCTGTCTCCTTTAAACTGCTCTTGCCCATTTGCAAGGACGCAGCCTTGAGAGAGCAATGGTCAGTATATGGTACTGATCCAGTAAAAGCTGGGGAAAAAACCGCACATGTAAACCTGGCCTAACTCCTAGCAAGATAAACATAAAACCCTCACAACTAATGGTCTTTCCTCAATTCCTATTCCCTGAAACATCACATGTGTCTTTCAACAAAAAATTACTAGGCAAGAAAAAACAGCATGAAGAGACAAAGCAAGCATTACAACAAGATTCAGATATGGCAGAGATTTGGGAATTTAAATTCCTGGAGGCCAGGAATTTAAAATAAGTATGTTTTATGGTCTCTAATAAAAAAGGGAACAACATGCAAGACCAGATGGGTAGGTGAAGCAGAGAGATGGAGACTCTAAGAATTCAAAAGAGATGCTGTAAGTCAGAAACAGTATAACAGAAATGAAGAATACTTTGAAAGGGCTGATTGCTAAACTGGACACGGCTATGGGAGAGAATCAGTGAGTTTGAAGAAAACTTCCCAGACTGAAATGCAAACAGAAAAAGAATGGAAAATTGAACAGAATATCAAAGAACTGTGGGGGCAATTACAAAGAAGGCGATCTATGCATAACCGGAATATCAGAGGGAGCAGGAGGAGAATGGAGCAGCAAAAATGTCTAATAATAGTGGCTGAGAATTTTCAAAATTAATGGCAGACCCCAAATCACAGATCCCGAAAGCTCAGAGAACACCAGCAGGATAAGTACCAAAAAATCCACACCTAGGAGTATTGGATTAATGTTGCAGAAAACCAAAGACAGAAAAGATCTTGCAAACCTACAGAGGAACAAGGATAGGAGTTATGCTGGATTTCTAAAAACCGGACGTAACCAAGATGTCTCTCAATAGGTGAATGAGTGAACAAACCGTGATATATCTGTACAATTGCGTAGAGATCAGTAATAAAAAGAAATGAGCTATCGAGCTTCCCAAAGACATGGGTGGGTCAGATATGAATATTGCTAAGTGAAAGAAGTCTATGTACTGAGAAGGCTACATACTATATGATTTTAACCATAGGACATCATTCTGGAAAAGACAATTATGGAGTGCAAAAAAAAAAAAAAAGAAAAGAAAGAAAGCAGTTGCTAGGGGCTTGGCAGGTGAGTAGGAAGGGATGAATAGGTGGTGCACAAGGAATTTTTAGGGTGATGAAACCATTTGTATCATGGCATAATAGTGGATATGTGACATGCATTTGACACAATCCATAGAACTGTGCAGGGCAAAGAGTGAATACTGATGTAAACTTCAGATTTAGCTAATAAAAAATCTGCAAAGAAAAAAAATAAACTGTACTTAGTGACTCAGTGGAATGCACATTATTGATTCCAAACTCTGGCCTTTTTTCATGGTCAAAAGATGTTATTTGTAAGAATGGTTTAGGTACAGGTTTTGTATGTTCTTACGTAGTGGCTTAGAGTGACTTTCTTATTTATTTATTTATTTATTTACTTACTTACTTACTTACTTACTTATTTATTTGACACAGAGCACAAGCAGGGAGAGGGGCAGAGGGAGAAGTAGAAGCATGCTCCCCACTGAGCAAGGAGCCCGATGCGGGGCTCGATCCCAGGACTCTGGGATCATGACCTGAGCCGAAGGCAGACGCTTAACCAACTGAGCCACCCAGGCGCCCCAATAGTGACTTTCTTGTACAAGTGCTAGAGAATACCTTAGAATTCTGTTATAAATATCCCTGAAGACACCATATAGTCATATGTATTTACAATAATATTTTGTTTTTTGCTAGTGAAGCAGCAATCTGTTTTATTTTTCCTCTGAGAGGGAAAGGTCTGCAGGATGATACAATGTTGGGTGCAGTATTTGGCAGTTTCAAGACCAGGGAATCAGGCTTTAGGGCAGCCAATTGCCATGAACAAGCCACATTACCACTCTGGGTCTCAGTTCGCTCATTTGTAAAACAAGGGGGCTGGATTGTATCAAAAAGTCTCAGACTCAATATACATAAGAGTCACCTGGGGATTTTGCTAAAATGTAGGTTCCTATTCAGTAGGTGGGGGATGGGGCCTGAGATTCTGCATTTCTAACAAGCTCTCAGGTAATGAACACCTGCACTACTGATCCATGGTCCACATTCTGAGTGGTGAAGGCAAGGTCATCATTGTCCAATAGAAAGATAAGGTGAGCTACATGTATAATTTTAAACGTCTACAAGCCACATTAAAAAGGTAAAAATAAATAGGTAAAAAATTGTGGTAACATATTTTAACCCAATAGAATAAAAAATATTGTAACATCATCAATATAAAATGATGAATGAGATATTTAATAATTTTTTCCATATTAAGTCTTTGAGATCTGGTGTGTGCACATCTCAATTTGGATTAGTCACATTTCAAGTGTGCTATCATGTAGGACTACACAGGGCTGAACCATCCCTGTTGCCCATTTCAGCGCTGAGAGCATTTTCCCAGAATTCAGGTCTACTTTCTAAGTCAAATAGACTCCTGCCTCCAGGTGGCGCTAATGTTCTTTGTTTCGTCCTTGAAAACTTGTTTTTGCCTGCGGGAGAGCGCTGCAAAGGCCACTTAAACGTTATTTCTTTACTCATTTAGTTTCTTTTCTTCAGTCATTCATTTCATAATTTATGTTTACAGGGCATATTAATGGTAAGCATATTATATTCTCTGTAACTTTGTCCAATAACTACAGCCCAACAAAATTATTGGTAATTTTGCCAAAGTGAATTATAGAAGAGATACATAAAATCACTGTTACCAATTCTTGGAAGGGTGAACTATAGAAGATTGCTGTCTGATTATACAATATTTTTAGACCTACTATGGTGACCAGCTATTTAATAGAGCACAAGTGGAAATAGGAGAATTGCTAACTTTAGATAATTGCTGATTTAAATAGTAACTTTGTGACGTGGTTGTTTTATGAAGAGGAGGAAAATACTTCTCCTTCAGTTTTCTCTAATACAGGATGACTGGTACTTTGGTGGTTTACATGTTGAATTTCCTAAAAGGGAAATGATGAGTACAAAAATTAATTTTCAATTTCAACCCTGTAATTTTGTCTATATTTCAAGCATACTATACCTGGGAGATTACATTTTCTGGAAGAATAATCTTAATACTCAGGCTTAATTTTAAGAAGATATGCCTAATCTCCAGTTTTTTGAAAGCTTTGTATTATTTCCTTTAAATGTGTCTCTAATGATAACAAAAATATGTCAGGTATGGTGAACAAGGGGTTTCAATGCGTTAACTCAAAAAAAAAAAAAGAAATGTGTTAACTAATCTTCACAGTAAACCAGTAAAATAGATTCTTTCATTATCCCTACATTTCAAGAGAAATGGGTGCTCTGGGGATTCAAGAACCTGTGCTGGGCACATGACCATTAGGAGGTAGCACATGGGGGCGTCTAGGGGGCTCAATCGGTTGGGTGTCCAACTCTTGGTTTTGGCTCAGGTATGATCTCATGGGTTGTGAGATGGAGCCCCGAGTTTGGCTCCATGCTCAGCAGGGAGTTGGCTTGAGATTCTGTCTCTCTCTCTCCCTCTCTCTCTCTCAAATAAATAAATAAATCTTAAATTTTTTTTTAAAGAAGAGCGTGAATATAAATCTAGTCTGTTGGATCCTACAGTTCATTTCCATAACTACAACACTACATTTTTTTTAAGATTTATTTATTTATTTGAGAGATAGAGAGACAGACAGCACAAGCAGGGGCAGAGGCAGAGGGAGAGGGAAAAGCAGACTCCCCGCCAAGCTGGGAGCCTGACGCGGGGCTCGATTCCAGGACCTGAAGATCATGACCTGAGCTGAAGGCAGATGCTTAACCTACTGAGCCACCTAGGCATCCCTCTTTTCCTCTGTCTTAAGCTGAATTTACTGATTAGTTGACAAGATAGTCAACGAAAACTACAGTCCACAATATCCAAGATGAGGGAGGAGGTTGTCTTTTCTAATGATAAAAGCTAACATATTTAAAATAAGATCAGAGAGCAAAAATTTCAGGTACTCTTGGTCTTAGTTCTCATGACTCTCTAATGACAACCCAAGCCAAGTCTTTGAAACGCTATTTCTACATCTGTAAGACATGAACAGACATTTCTCCAAAGAAGACATACAAATGTGGCCAACAGACACATGAAAACATGCTCCACATCACTCGGCATGAGGGAAATACAAATCAAAACCACAGTTAGATACCACCCCACACCAGTCAGAATGGCTAAAATTAACAAGTCAGGAAACAATAGATGTTGGCGAGGATGCAGAGAAAGGGGAACCCTCCTACACTGTTGGTGAGAATGCAAACTGGTGCAGCCACTCTGGAAAACAGTATGGAGGTTCCTCAAAAAGTTGAAAATAGAGCTACCCTAAAACCCAACAATTGCACTACTGGGTATTTACTCCAAAGATACAAATGTAGTGATCCAAAGGGGCACCTGCAGTGCAATGTTTATAGCAGCAATGTCCACAATAGCCAAACTATGGAAAGAGCTCAGAAGTCCATCGACAGAGGAAGGGATAAAGAAGATGTGGTATATATGCAATGGAATATTACCCAGCCATCTAAAAAATGAAATCTTACCATTTGCAATGACATGGATGGAACTAGAGGGTATTATGCTAAGTGAAATAAGTCAATCAGAGAAGGACAATTATTGTATGATTTCACTCATATGTGTAATTTCAGAAACAAGACAGATGAACATAGGGGAAGGGAAGAAAAAATAAAATAAGATGAAATCAGAGAGGGAGACAAACCATAAGAGACTCTTAACTATAGGAAACAAACTGAAGGTTGCTGGAGGGGAGAGGGGTGGGGGGATGGGGTAACTGGGTGATGGGCATTAAGGAGGGCATGTGATGTAATAAGCACTGGGTGTTATACACAACTGATGAATCACTAAACTCTACCTCTGAAACTAATAATACACTATATGTTAATTAATTGACCTTAAATTAAAAAAAGACAGAATGAATAGGAAATCTCTTTCATGGATGTATAGATTGAATTCATGATATGATTTCTGACAACTCACGTCATAATATAAATTCCTCCCACATAACCATTGTAAAAATATATGCATTGTATTGTATCACGCGTGGATTTCCCAGCAGTTTTTATGTGTTCTCTTTTTGATGCATATAATACAAAATGGTGTGTGTGTCGGGGGGGACGCCTGGGTAGCTCAGTCAGTTAAGCGTCTGCCTTCGGCTCAGGTCGTGACCCTAGGGTCCTGGGATCGAGCCCCGCATCGGGCTCCCTGCTCTGTGGGAAGCCTGCTTCTCCCTCTCCCTCTGCCTGCCGCTCTGCCTACTTGTGCTCGCTCTCTCTCTGTCAAATAAATAAATAAAATCTTAAAAAAAAAAAAGTGTGTGTGTTGTGTGTGTGTGTGTGTGTGTGTGTGAGATAGAATTCAGTTCATATCCTTTCTTTGCTGCCCCCTGGCACTGTTACATTGAGTAGCTTAGCGAAGCTCTCTTGGAACATCAATTTCCTCACCTGAAAATCAGGGTTGATGTATTTTTTTTTCCATCATAAGAATTAAGTGAGCTGATATACGCAAAGTCTCTAGCATAACTTAATACTCAATAATGTTAATTTTGTAGAATAAGAGAATTATCAATAAGTTACATCCATGCCTGCTGACTTTACATTTTAGGGGAACTTGATATCCAGTGACAAATGGAGCACAAAAATGAGGCTCCTCCTCAGACAAAGAAAGTCTCTACTCTCCCCCAACTCCCCCAGTTCTCCATTTTGGGATGGAATTGGGCCAAGTTCATCTAACTTATTCAGCAAACGGCTTTAGTTCTTTACTTTGCTTTGGCAGTGAAAGCCAGTCTGTTAAGTAATCTTGTTGAAGGGCTTATGAAGACATTATGGTACTTGGCTTCCTATCTTCTCCTAGTCGCCTGGATGAAAAATCTGTCTTTCCTTCCTATCTTTCAGACAAAGGATTTATAACTACTTTAGCATATTATTGAAGCAAAGAGACACTATGGAAACGTGCCTCTGGGCTGACTTTTGTAGGTCCTGATTTGGATGCCTTGCTTAAGGTTCGCAGGAGGAAAAAAATACATTGTTTTTTAAAATGTCAACATTTCCTGATATAAAAATGGATTCTTTTCTTTTTTATTTGTTTTTTCTTTCTTCTCTTTCTCTTTCTCCCTCTTCCGCTTTTTCCCTCCCCCCCCACCACCTCTACCTTTTTCTTCTTCTCCATGTGTGACTACATCTGAGAACCCATAAATCTTAAAACTTTTCACTAGGTTCTTGAAAACCAGCCCAAATGATTATTCATCACTAAATTTCCTCTTTTGTTGCTGGCCAGGAACAAAGCCACCTAAGCCAAGCGGTCACAGTTCACTACACACATACGGAGAAGGAAAATCTATTTTAATTCCCCAAAGATTAAGGGACAGTCTGCTTCTGACACTAGAAGGGGGTCCTGGAAAAAACGATTCATGGATGGAACAGGATCTCAGAATATCCTCCAAGGATTCAGAAGATGCCCAAACAAATATGGAGTCTGAGAATTTCCCCATGTCGTGTGTTTGGAAAAGGAGCGGAGAGCTGGAGAAAGGGGGAAAACTTTATCAAGTAGAAAGACAGACAATGGCCCCAACATAAATGCTATCTTAGAGCAGACAGGGAGATTCAACCATGATGGTTTTGGATTATGTACAAGGTTGAATTGAGAGAGAATTTTCCCACAGAGGAAGCTGGTCCTTTCTATGGAGTAGCTGCAAAGTAGATAGTGACAGGGTAAACCGGGAGTGGGAGATAATCCAGAAGTGATAGTGTGTTAGCCTCTCCCACACCCTCACACTCCCCTCACCCACTCCATCTGCACTCAGTGCTCACGTCATTGAGGGATCAATGGTAAGGTACAGCGGGGCATGGAAATGGGTATAGGCTTCATAACCACACGGATCTGACTTTGAATGAATCTCTGCTCTACTTCTAAGTGACTCTGGCAAGTCACTTAGCTACCCTGAGCCTCAATTTCCTCCTCTGGAAATGCAAATATTATCTGCCCGATAACCTAACCAAGCCGTTGTGAGAATCACATTAGGTAATGGAAAAGGAAGGCGCTTTGCAAATTATCAAGGGCTGCAAATGTGGTCTGATGATAACAATGACCTATGGAACCGATGAATCTTATGTCTGTGGATTTCTGCAGACTGAAGGTTCAGGTTCACCGATGAAATCTCCTTCTCTTTTCTTTGTCTAATAACAGATGGGAGGTTGGTCAGCCCCCATCAGATGGAATTGATCATATTGCAGAGTAGAGGAGCCCGCCAGCACCTTTCCCTCAGGCTCTCAGTTCCCTATAGCCCTGCTCCCAAGCATGCTGCCTTACTCCCTGCTGTGCACTGGATGTCAAGCTAGACAACTTACTTGGGCTTTCTTACTCTCTTGTCTGCAGAAGAGAAAACACAGGATCCAGATGAAAACACTTGCTCCAGTTCACACAGCCATGAAGTGTGAGGGTCAGGATTCTAAGGCAGGAGCCCTTTTTGTTCTCACGGGGCATGGAGGCGAGTATAGTTCTCCCTAGTTTTGTCCACCTTAGCTTCCTCTCTCCCGCCTCCTCATCCTTTTCTCTCCTGCACCCCCTCCCCCTCGCCCCACCCTTTACTCCTTGAGGTATGAAGCTTTCTTTGCTACATAGCCAGGGGAAATTTAAAAAGAAATTAAAACACACATAAGCAAGAGTTAGAAGTCTTTTTTTGCTAAATGTGCTTTTTTTTTTTTTTCCGAATTTTCAGGGAAAGCACCAAAGAAGTGAAACCACGAATACATGGAGTTTCCTTGGTGGTTATAGCCTACATGGGTTTGTGCCTGTCTTTCTAAGAGCTTTTTTTAAAAAAAAAATGTTTATGTTAATTGCACAGGAGATACTTGAATACATTTCCATGGTAAATTTTTTTTGACAAAATGTGTTTGCTTTTTTATTTATTTACTATTATGTTCATTAGCCAGCATGTAGTACATCATAAGTTTTTGTTCCATTGTAAATCTAAAAATTGAATATTACAGATCAAATTCAAGTCTCTTCTGACCTCCTTATTCCCTACCTCAAATGTTAACTATTGCTATCCTTTTAGTGTGTGTTTTTCTAAAACTTTGAAAATTAATTTATACACCTTTATCTAGATAAATATATATTATGATTATTATTATTATTACTTGACTGGTGCCCGTTGCATTAACATAAACAGTTGATTAACACAGATTTTGTATGTTAAATATGTTATAGTCTGTATTCTTACAATAAAGTAAGCTAGAGAAAATGTTAAAATCATAAGGAAGAGAAAATACATTAAATGTACTGTATTTACTGAAAAAAAAAACTGCATATAAGTGGACCGGCACAGTTCAAACCCAAGTTGTTCAAGGGTCAACTGTGTATCTTTAAACTTATAGTTTAAACCTAGCATGAAATGGTCTCTCCTCCCTCTCCTACTAAAAGCTCATTAATGTGTGAGGCTCTCTTGGCTCAGTGGGACTTCAGACCCTGAGGTGTCGTGGATCCACAGGGTAGACAGGCCTCTTAACACTATTCTGGAGCGATAGGGCAACGTCATAATTGTCACACAGTTTGTTCAAGAACACCCCCTACTTTGCACAAGGATCAAGAACCCCAAGTGGCAAAAATGCAAACCCTCTCTGCAACTGTTGGCAGAAAACATAGACCTAAGGAAGGGCCGAGGCCCCTGAGAAGAAGCCCAGCCACACGGGCCAGAGATGGTGGAGGGGAGCAGTGACGTCAGCTTTCCTCGGAGCCTGTGCTTGCCCAGTGTCCTTGCTCTTTCACTGAGCTCCTCCATTGTGTCAGCCGGGCGGTGGGGGGAGGCAAAGATAACTTCTTGCCCCCACCCCCTAGTGCGGCTAGAATCAACTGGCTGGCAATTTTGCACCCCAAATTCTTGGAGACCGTTTTTCTTTCATAAGCACAAAAGAAATATTCTTTATTATGGCTACGATAAATGCTCTATAATTTTCACAGTTGGTCGGGAGGAATGTTGAATTAAACGCTCTGATGATTTCAGTTCTATTGTGAACATGATTTGTTGGCTGCTACTTGTTTCCTTTCTTGGTCCACAGTTTATTTAATTGACTCTGAACATTAAGTGATGATTGAAATGGTTTGATTTAGAATAGAAGGTTTCGCGCTATTGTAGAGGAAGTGCTTTCCGAAATCTCCCACCTTATGAGCTGGGCCTGTGGTTCCTGGCAGCAATTTGTGAACAATAAAGCCTTATTTCCCAATATTGGCCATTGTTTAAAAGTGCCATCAGATCTCTGGATTGATTGGCTCAACGTAGTGGTTCCTTGGCTCTGCTGGACCTCATTAGTGCATCAAGAGTGGAGATCAGTTGAACGGGCCAACAGCTAGCTTTTGGAAGAGTTTGTCGAAGATTTTTATTTTGCTTGTGATTTTGGTGGCATTCTCAAGGGAGGACTCAATGTTCAAGACTAAGATACTTGTATTGGGATTACAGAAGAAAGCCTTAAGTTCTAGGGTGACCATGGTAGGATACGGTCCAGCCAGCCAACTAGATATCACACCTAGCTGTGGCCTTGGAAGGGCCTCTCTAAAGGAAATTGGGGTTTAGGGGGAGAAATAATGAGAGAGGGTAAAGGGGAGAGAATCTGAAAGTGAGGAGGAAGAGAATGAATGGGGCTCAGAGTGGTGAAGTTTGGTGTCAATGGCACCAGCAAAGGCCTTGGCTGGGGGCAAGTGGGTTCTTGGGGTCACCCTAAGACACAAGGCACCTCAAAGCCCCTGATTCTCAGCAAAGTGCTATAGACTAGTGGCTTAAAACGACAGAAATTCATTTCACAGTTCTGGAGGCCTGAAGTCTGAAATCAAGGTGGTGGCAGGGCTGTACTCCCTCCGGGGGCTCTGGGGGCCTTGTCTCTTCTAGCTTCTCATGGCTACCTGGCTTCCTTCGTGTTCCTTCAGGTTGGAACCACAGCCAGGACCACACGTGGAGTGATTACAGCCATGTCATACCCTTCTCTGCCTTCACCTTCATATCAGCTTCTCCTTGGTGTGCCTGTGTTTTCTCTTCTTTGGTCTGCTTCAAATCTTCCTCTCTTTATAGGAATGCATGTGATTCCATTTAGAGCCTGGATAATCCCGGATATGTTCCTCCTCACATTTTTTTGCCATATAAGAGAATAGTCACTTTTGACCATATAAGGTAGCATTTACATGTTCTGGGGACTAGGATGTAGATATCTCTTTATGGCCATCATTCAATCCACTACAGACATTGGCTTTGGATATTGCTGGCATCGGGCCCAAATTATGCCATCAGGACTTGGTTCCATACCATCTTTCAGCTATCCTTCACGTGTGGCTTTGGTCTTAGGCTGCATTTATAGCAAGATGGTGGCAGGAGCCCTCAATTTTATATCCTCTCAGCTTCATAACTGAGTCAAGTCCTCTCTCCCAGTCTCAGAAAAAGTCTCATAGGGCGTCCTTGTGTCTGAGGAGTCACTTATCTGTTCCCAAACCAGTCACCGTGACCAGGGAGATGTGAGGCTCTGATTGGCTTGGCCAAGGTCATAGGATCATGGTGTCAGCTATTCTGGGACCACATGGACTGAGAACTGGGAGAATGGCTCCCTAAAGAACAATAAAGGCTATTACCACAAGAAAAGATAGTGGATATTGGGTGGCAAGTTAAGAAACAAAGCAATTCAAAGGAAACCCCCCCCCGCCCCCCGGTAAGATGCTTTAATAAGCCCTTTATTGTTGTAAAAGAAGAAAGCTACTCTGTGTAATATAGAAGAGAAAGGGGAGGGTTGTGGGAGTGCATGGGGGATCTGGGGAGTGGAGCAGGAGGAGAGACACCAGAGGGATCTCACTGAGATTTTGTAGAGATGTGAAGTATGTGAGATGACCCTTCCAGGGGCTCCATGAATCTTCAGTAATTCTAGAAAAATTATGATATACTTAATTAAATCAATGAGATTTCTTATTGGAATGGTGAAGGATTTGAGTTTGTATCAGGCTTGGGGTTTGGCCAAAATATAGTCAGCTCTTGTAGATGAAGTTGAGAGAGGACACCTGGGTTATATGTAAAATAGGGCTAATGACACTCTCTTCATAGAGCTGTGTGCTCGGGGGTGGGGTGCGGTTGGAGGTGTCAACTGAGATCAAGGGTTTGAAAATGTTTTCTAACTGTAAAGGGATACACTCCTGAGAGTTACCCTTGTATCGTTTTCATGACTTTCCTCATGAGTTCATATCCACGTTTTCCTCAGCATCATCCCCAGACACTTATCAGGGAATCAGTCAAGAATGTGGATAAATCTGCTGAAATCCATCTTCCCACCAACAAAGACCTCAGAGCACATCCTTACTGATGGTAGGGTGTCTTGGCAAACAAGGCTGCCATATATGGCTTCTTGTGTAGATGATGATGCCAGAGATGGAGCTGAGCTTCAACAAGTCAGACAGAAGTTGACTTCTTACGTTACCTGGGGCCCTGTACCTGCGGCACAGCTCTAAGTGTGGTTGCATCTGTCAGTCTTCTGAAATCGTGTGTGCCAAATGTGTGCGTGTGGGCAGATGTATGTGCATGCTTCTCCCATTGTCATAGGAAGAGGGTTCATGGCTTTCAACAGATTCTCAGAGGAGTCATGACCCCCTAAAGGTTAAGTACTACTGACTTGTAGTGTTTCTGGTGATGAGACTTTGTTGAAAGGTGAATGAAGAAACCTGAGAATTATAAACCCACTCAATTGTCAGCTCACTTAGGCTGGCTCTTCTTTGAGGCTTTGGTGTCCCACTCTGACATAAACATTTTAGGAAAAAGCAAAACATTTAGTTTTGTACAGACACTCATTCCTTCTTTAAAAACAGTTTACTTTGTGTCTTTTTACATTGGAAAGATAATACTACTTTTAGAAAATTTAGATGCTAAAGAAAAGCAAAAAGATATTTTTAAAAAATCATTCAAATTCCTCATGGAAAAGTTTGCTGGCAGCACAGTCTAATGAACATAAGCTTTGGTGTCAGATACACCTGAGTTTGTGTTCTGTGAAATTTTGAGAAAGTTGCTTAATCTCTTCCAGTCCGTTTTCTCATTAATAAAATTGAAATACTAATTGTACTTACATCATAGTGTTTTTGGGGATTAAATGAGAAAATGTATATATAATGCTTAGCACAGTGCCCGGCATGCAGTAATTACTTAATACATGATAGGATTTGTCATGAGTATTGTTTTCTTTCCAATCTTTTCTACATACGGAGAGCATACTGTTTTTTTATGATACAGTGTATATCCTGCCTTTTTTCTCTTTTAATTGTTGTCATCCCCCATATCATTATATACTCCTTATAAACGTTAGTTTTAATGGCTAGTGTGTTATGTTAAACCCAGGATATATATTCAAATTTACTTGACAACTCCTATGTTGGGAATTGGGGATGTTTTCGATTTTTAACTACTCTAAATGTATGTTGTCATGAGCAACTTGGGATTTGTTGGTTTTCTAGTACCCAAACAAGGTAGTGTCATCAATGTATTTTAGGCAAACATGCTTTTGAAACCAGTCTGTTCTGCAGAACAGTGGGGATTTTTGCAGGGGATATATATGATTGCTTGAGGACAGTTGAAAGTCTGCAAGATGGAGAAACTTTACGAATTTTACTTGTGACTGCTACTCTGACTTCTGGGAACACCTAATAGTTTCAATTCAGAGCAAAAGGAGGGGGGAAAACACAAGAGAGACAAAAAAGAGAGGTGCCTGAGTTACACAAGGATATGAGTTTGCCAGCTGAAATAGAGACACCCCCTCTCCCCAAATCACAGTGGCTTAAATAAGTTAGAAGCTGGTTTTTTCCCTCATGTAACAGTTGTGGTGTAATGGCCCAGGGCTGGCATGGGGACTTCAGGGACCTGGCCTGCTTCCATCTATTGTTCTCATCCTCACAGTCCACAATGGCTCACTCATCCAGCTTGTGGGAAGGAAAAAATGGGGAAGAAAGCAAGCATCTGCTCTTTAGGAATTTGTGTGCCCTGCTTCGGCTCACATTCTAGTGGCTAGAATACGATCGGTGGCCACACCTAGTTGCAAGGGACCCTGGGAAATGTGGTTTCAATTCTGGGCCGTATCCAGCAACATATTTGGGTTTCTATTTCTATAGGAGAAGAGGGGGACAGATATTGAGAGACAACAGAGAGCTTTTAAAACAAAAAGTAAAGCAGAAAAGACCCAGGGTGTTGGGTGATAGGGGAGTGAGAAGAGAATAAGAACTCCTACCAGAGCAAGGAATGTATCAGGAATGTAACTCACTTTTGCCCTGTACATTACCCCTCCTCCATCTTACTTAGATTCAGTTTCTGTTCTAAACTAGACGTTTGGTCACAGTTTCTCCTGCTTTTTCTTTTCCTCTCCTTGGTATCACCCTTCTACCCACAAAGTCCCGTTTTGATAATGTCTTTTCTATTCAACAAGCATTCAGAAAGTGCTGGGGATAGCAGGCCGTGATACATCCCACTGAGGGACCGAGGAACTTATAGTCTAGCGGCTGGTGGAGACAAACACACAATGAAGCACAATTAGTATAAATAAGAGATGGAATACTCTGTTGGAAGTCAGTAAGGGTATTGCGGGAACTCTCGGGAGAGAGGGACCTTTTCTAACTAGAGTGGAGTTGGGGACTGGCCTAGAAAGGTTCATAGAGGTAGTCTTAGAATTGAATCTTGGGGCGCCTGGGTGGCTCAGTTTGTTAAGCGTTAGACTCCTGATTTCGGCTCAGGTCATGATCTCAGGGTTGTGAAATTGAGCCTCGTGTTGGGCTCTGTGCTCAGGCGGGAGTCTGCTTGAGATTCTCTCTCTCTCCCTCTGCCCACTTGCACATGCATGTTCTCTCTCTCTCTAAATAAAATGTTTAAAAAAAGAGAACTGAATCTTGAGGAATGAGGAGGTATTTGTTAGACTGATAGGGTGTGGTGAGGAGAAGGAGCAGAATGAAGCCCAAGAAAACATCCTTCTTGTGTGAATCATGGTTGTAAGATGATGAAACACCATTTCAAATGGGTTTAAGCATACAGGGAAAATTTGTTGGCTCACATAATTGAATGTTCTAAGGGGGTGGGAAATGCAGAGCCAGCTTCAGAATCAGCTGGATCCAGGCATTTGATGGCTGCCATTAGGCCTGGGCTTCTTCCTTCTCCAGACTCTGTTTTCTCTCTGTTGGCTTCCGTTAGGCAGGATCTTCCTATGAGGTGGCAGAGATGGCCACAGACACTCAGGTTTCAATCTAGTCTCTGAGATGCCCTAGTGGAGAGAGAGTTTGCTTTTCCTAATGGTTCCAATTAAAGCTTTTGGATTATCTCTGATTGGACTGACTTGTACTACATTCCCAACCTGGAATATGAGTGTGGTAGGGCAGCCCCAGCCAAACCACCTCATGGAGAGTGAGTTAGGCATTGTTTCCTGAAGGAAAATGGGTAATATTAGCAGAGGAAGGAAAAGTGGATGTTGGGCAAAAACAGCAGATGAACATGGAAGTTTATTGAGGGAACTCATAGTTATCCAGTATAGGTAGAGCATGAGACCATTGATGGAGGGCTTTGGATGTTGTTGCGCAGAGCATGGGCTTTAGCTGGGTGCTACTTAAGGGTTTTAATCAGAAGTAACATGGTCCTTTTATATCTTATTAGTAACTGAAGCATGTAGTTAAGTTTTATTCTTTGTGTTGTACACTCTATGGGTTTTGACAAATGTGTAATGAAGTGTATCCACCTTTACAGTATCATACAGTGTAAAGTTTTACTGTCCTAAAAGTCCCTCATGCTTTACTTACTGATCCTTCTTTCTTTGCAAACCTCTGGCAACCACTGGTCTTTTCACTGTCACCATAGTTTTGCCTTTTCCAGAATGCCAGATAGTTGGAATCATATAGTATGTAACCTTTTTAGATTGGCTTTTCTTGCATTTAGTGATATGCATTTAAGGTTCCTGCCAGCCTTTATGTGGCTTGATAGCTCATTCCTTTTTATTGCTGAATAATATTCCATTGTATGGATGCACCACTTTGTTTATCGAGTTAGTTACTGAAGAACATCTTTGTTACTTCCATATATTGCCAATTTGTGTGCAGGTTTTTATATGTGCATAAGTTTTCAACTCACTTGGGTAAGTAAATACCAAAGAGTGTGAGTGCTAGATCAAACACGGCCTCTTTTATTTGCTCTCACATTTATTAATTTACTTGATTTTCACAAGAGCTCTCTGAGCTGAGGCCCATTTATTATTCCATTTTTTATGAGAAACTGAGGTTCTAAGACTTCAAGTAAAACATGTAAATTCACAAAGTTGGTGAATGTGTGACCCAGACACTTCATCCATTCTGTTCACACGGTCTGAAGTTTACAATAAAGCACTTAGCTGTAGCCAGAATAATTCTCATGATCTCAGCCCAAACCACTCAAAACAATGAGACCAGGTTAGTCCCAGCAAGGGGGGGCGGGAAGCAGTAAGGTTCTTTTTAGTGTCTTCCTGGGCCCACACCCAGAGTCTGTCTTTCAGACAGACGTCCTCTGGCCTCCTCCCCAGGATCAAAAGGCATCTTTACTATTACTCTGGAAACTGCCCAGTAACTGGCCGGATAACTAAATGAAGTCATCCGAATAATTGTTATTATTAATGACTTAATGTGCTACCCCTCCCAGATAAAATGTGCATTTTCATAGTAGCTTTTAATGTCTTCACTCAAAAAAGTAAAAAATGTGGGAATTTTCAGCATCAGGCAGGGAGCTTAAGGGGTGGAAAGGAACGATGTGAGCTCTCCCAGTGCTTCCCCAACATCCCTCACAGTTAGTTTGGACTAAGTGTCACGCCCACAGATAATGACATTTATTCTTTCATTTTATTCCTAGATGGCAGAAATCATCCCATTGAATGGGATGACAATATCCACGGACGAAACCACACAGGTATAGTCACCTTTCCTTCCAGTAGCTCGGCCTTAACGTCCCCTCAGGAATATTGACCAACCTTGTAGTTAATTACCCTTGGTAATTACACCACGTTTGTTGATGCGCAGTGGTGGCATGACGACGAGAGGGTGGTTTGGAGTATTTTAGCACCCCTCTCTTTATTCTCCTGGCCATTACAAATAATCGGACAATCCGAATAAAAACAGTGTGCTGGTTACACAAAATGCAGCTTCATGACAAATCTCTTCCAAGCAGGTAGGTGGCCCTAAGTCTCTCCTTTGTGACAACTGTGTTGCTGCCACTGAGAAAGGCTTCTCATGGGGTTTAGAAAATAAAATAAACATTGCTAGTGTGAATTTTCACCTTATCCCTCAAACATCGAAAGAGCAGTGTCTTGCTTATTACAATAGGTGGCTGGCCTCCATCCAGCATACTTTATTTTTACAACAAAAGTGACTCAGATTCCTTCCTTTTGCCTTTAAAATTTTAGTAGCTAATTGGCAAAGCCCTGGCCTTGGGCACCTGATCTTATGAGAATCTTTGGATAATCTTGGAGTCTTAACAGTAAATGAAAGCATTGCTTGCCTGAAAAGCATTCCTATTTTAAAAAGAGGGGATTCCTGGATTTTAGTCTATCTGAATAAAGTTTTACCTCTTTCTGAGACCTCAGGGGAGCTATTGCCTAGGCATGTGCTGTTGCGGGGTGAGCACAATGTAAATTAAAGCCACCCCCAAAAGGAATAATCCATGGGTGGTAGTGATTTTGCAAGGGGATTTTTTTTTTCTGTTAAGATTTTATTTATTGGAGCAAGATGGCGGAGGAGTAGGAGACCTGGATTTCCTCTGGTCTCAGGAATTCAGCTGAATAGGGATCAAACCATTCTGAACACCTACGAACGCAATAGGAGACCGAAGAAGAGAGTAGCAACAACTCTCTGAACAGAGAAGTGACCACTTTCTGGAAGTAAGACGAGCAGAGAAGTGAATCCGAGGCGATATTCGGGAGGAGAGACGGCGGGGGAGGGGGACTCCGTCGGCCACTTCTGGCAAGTGATAGAGCCGCGGAGCATAAAATCGGAACTTTTAGAAGTCGGCTCCGCTGGACGTCGCTCCAGTGGCTAAGCGGGGGGTGGAACCCCTGCAGGACAGTGTGGTCTCAGGACCCTCGGGGTCACAGAAAAACTGGGGGTGCCTGAGTGCAGCAGAGCTCCCAGGTATTGGAGCGGAGAAGCTGGCTGCAGAGATGTAGCCGAGGCGCGGGCTCTCAGCTCGGGGTTGACATAAACTGTGATCTGCGGCCCAGTCGGGCCACTGCTCCTCCAGCAGGGACCCAACAAGTGGCAGATCCAGGGAGACTCCCCTTCCTCCCTGGGGAGGAGCGGCGCGGGAGCGCACCGCAGGGATCTGCTGGGTTTGGAGACTCCACACAGGGTCGGGTGCCAGAGATAGAAACTTTCGGTCACAGGCCGGGAGAGCACGGAGTGCAGCCGGAGACCAGGGAGATGGGAGTGACTGCTTTTCTCTGGGGGCGCACTGGGGAGCAGGGCCCTGAGTTCTCAGCTCCTCCGGGTGGAGATTGGGAGGCCACCATTTTCACCCTGGTCCTCCAAAGCTGTACCGAGAGCTTGCAGGGAACAAAAGCTCCTGAGAGCAAACCCAAGCAGCTTGCTTAGCCCGGACCGATAAGGGTGGGGCAATTCCGCCTCTGGCAAAGACATTTGGGAACCACGGCAACAGGCCCCTCCCCCAGAAGATCAGCACGAGCAGCGACCAAGCCAAGACCAAGTTTACCGATCAAGGAGAACGGGAGAACTCCAGCGCTAGGGGAATACTGCACGTAGAATTCATGGCTTTTTTTGCCATGCTTCATTAGTTTTTCAAAGTTAATTTTTTTAACTGTTTTTTTTTTAATTTTTCTTTTTCCCTTTTTCAACCAACATCTTATCAATCCCTTTTTTAAAAAAACATTTTTTATTTTTCATTTTTAGAGTCATATTTTATCCCTTCATAGTAGTTACCCTTATTTTTCGCATATATATATAAATTGTTCTCTCTTTAAAATTTTGAGATACAGTTTCTTCTAACAGATCAAAATATACCCTAAATCACTAGTGTATGGCTTTGTTCTAGTCTCCTGCCTGAGCACATTCTCTCCCTTTTTTTTTTCTTTTCTTTTTAAATCTTCTTTCTTTTTTCAAACAACTTCTTATCAATTGCTTTTACAAAATCTTTTATAATTTTCATCTTTACAGTCATCTTCCATCCCTTCATTGTATCAACCCTTATTTTGTACATATATAAGTCTTTCTTCCTTTAAAATTTTAAGAGGCACTTTTTTCTAACGGACCAAAATATGCCCAAAATCTAGTGTTGGCACTGATCTATGCACTAACCTGATCGTATTTGATCATATTCTGTTTTTTTTGTATTGTTCTGTTTTTGTTTTTATCTTTTTCTTTTTTTTTTTCTCTTTCTTTTTTCTTTCTTTCCCTTTCTTTTCCCCTGGTTTCAGGTCTTTTCTGATTTGTTTAGAGTATATTTGCTGGGGACGTTGTTAACCTGTTAGCATTTTGTTCTCTCATTCATCTATTCTCCTCTGGACAAAATGACAAGATGAAAAAAATCACCTCAGCAAGAAGAACAAGAGGTAGTACCGTCAGCCAGAGACCTACTCAATACGGACATTAGTATGATGTCAGACCTAGAGTTCAGAATCATGACTTTAAAGATACTAGCTGGACTTGAAAAAGCATGGAAGTTATTAGAGAAACCCTTTCTGGAGAAATAAAAGAACTAAAATCTAACCAAGTCAAAATCAAAAAGGCTATTAATGAGGTGCAATCAAAAATGGGGGCACTAACTGCTAGGATAAATGAGGCAGAAGAGAGAATCAGGCGATATAGAAGACCAAATGATGGAAAATAAAGAGGCTGAGAAAAAGAGAGAGAAACAACTACAGGATCACGAGGGCAGAATTTGAGAGATAGGCGATACGATAAGATGAAACAACATTAGAATAATTGGGATCCCAGAAGAAGAAGAAAGAGAGAGAGGGGCAGAAGGTATATTGGAGCAAATAATAGCAGAGAACTTCCCTAATGTGAGGAAGGAAACAGGCATCAAAATCCAGGAGGCACAGAGAACCCCTCTCAAAATCAATAAAAATAGGTCAACACCCCGACATCTAATAGTAAAACTTACGACTCTCAGAGACAAAGAGAAAATCCTGAAAGCAGCTCGGGAGAAGAGATATGTAACCTACAATGGTAGAAATATTAGATTGGCAACAGACCTATCCAGAGAGACCTGGCAGGCCAGAAAGGACTGGCATGATATCTTCAGAGCACTAAACGAGAAAAATATGCAGCCAAGAATACAATATCCAGCTAGGCTGTCATTGAAAATAGAAGGAGAGATAAAAAGCTTCCAGGACAAACAAAAACTAAAGGAGTTTGCAAACACGAAACCAGCCCTACAAGAAATATTGAAAGGGGTCCTCTAAGCAAAGAGACCTAAAAGCAGCATAGATCAGAAGGGAACACAGACAATATACAGGAACAGTCACCTTACAGGCAATACAATGGCACTAAATTCATATCTTTCAATAGTTACCCTGAATGTAAATGGGCTAAATGCCCCAATCAAAAGACACAGGCTATCAGATTGGATTCAAAAACAAGACCCATCGATTTGCTGTCTGCAAGAGACTCATTTTAGACCCAAAGACACCCCCAGATTGAAAGTGAGGGGGTGGAAAACCATTTACCATGCTAATGGACACCAAAAGAAAGCTGGGGTGGCAATCCTTATATCAGACAAATTAGATTTTAAAACAAAGACTGTAATAAGAGATGAAGAAGGACACTATATCCTACTTAAAGGGTCTATCCAACAAGAAGATCTAACAATTGTAAATATCTATGCCCCTAACATGGGAGCAGCCAATTATATAAGACAATTAATAACAAAAGCAAAGAAACACATTGACAACAATACAATAATAGTGGGGGACTTTAACACCCCCCTGACTGAAATGGACAGATCATCTAAGCAAAGGATCAACAAGGAAATAAAGACTTTAAATGACACACTGGACCAAATGGACTTCACCGACATATTAGAACATTCCATCCCAAAGCAACGGAATACACATTCTTCTCTAGTGCCCATGGAACATTCTCCAGAATTGATCACATCCTAGGTCACAAATCAGGTCTCAACCAGTACCAAAAGATTGGGATTATTCCCTGCATATTTTCAGACCACAATGCTTTGAAACTAGAACTCAATCACAAGAGGAAAGTCAGAAAGAACTCAAATACATGGAGGCTAAAGAGCATCCTACTAAAGAATGAATGGGTCAACCAGGAAATTAAAGAAGAATTAAAAAAATTCATGGAAACCAATGAAAATGAAAACACAACTGTTCAAAATCTTTGGGATACAGCAAAGCCAGTCCTGAGAGGAAAGTATATAGCAATACAAGCCTTTCTCAAGAAACAAGAAAAGTCTCAAATACACAACCTAACCCTACACCTAAAGGAGCTGGAGAAAGAACAGCAAATAAAGCCTAAACCCAGCAGGAGAAGAGAAATCATAAAGATCAGAGCAGAAATCAATGAACTAGAAACCAAAAGAACAGTAGAACAGATCAACGAAACTAGGAGCTGGTTCTTTGAAAGAATTAACAAGATTGATAAACCCCTGGCCATACTTATCAAAAAGAAAAGAGAAATGACCCAAATCAACAAAATCATGAATGAAAGAGGAGAGATCACAACCAACACCAAAGAAATACAAACAATTATAAGAACATATTATGAGCAACTCTATGCCAGCAAATTAGATAACCTGGAAGAAATGGGTGCATTCCTAGAGATGTATCAACTACCAAAATTGAACCAGGAAGAAATAGAAAACCTGAACAGACCTATAACCACTAAAGAAATTGAAGCAGTCATCAAAAATCTCCCAAAAACCAAAAGCCCAGGGCCAGATGGCTTCCCAGGGGAATTCTATCAGACATTTAAAGAAGAATTAATACCTATTTTCCTGAAACCGTTCCAAAAAATAGAAATGGAAGGAAAACTTCCAAACTCATTTTAGGAGGCCACCATTACCTTGATCCCCAAACCAGACAAAGACCCCATCAAAAAGGAGAATTACAGACCAATATCCTTGATGAACATGGATGCAAAATTCTCACCAAAATACTAGCCAATAGGATCCAACAGTACAATAAAAGGATTATTCACCACAACCAAGTGGGATTTATCCCTGGGCCGCAAGGGTGGTTCAACATCCGCAAATCAATCAACATGATACAATACATTAACAAAAGAAAGAACAAGAATCATATGATCCTCTCAATAGATGCAGAAAAAGCATTTGACAAAGTACAGCATCCTTTCTTGATCAAAACTTTCAGAATATAGGGATAGAGGGTACATACCTCAATATCATAAAAGCCATCTATGAAAAACCTACAGCAAATACCATTCTCAATGGGGAAAAGCTGAGAGCTTTTCCCCTAAGGTCAGGAACGCGGCAGGGATATCCACTCTCACCACTGCTATTCAACATAGTATTAGAAGTCCTAGCCACAGCAATCAGACAACAAAAAGAAATCGAAGGCATCCAAATCGGCAAAGAGGAAGTCAAACTCTCACTCTTTGCAGATGATACGATACTGTATGTGGAAAACCCAAAAGACTCCACCCCAAAACTGCTAGAACTCATATAGGAATTCAGTAAAGTGGCAGGATAGAAAATCAATGCCCAGAAATCAGTGGCATTCCTATACACCAACAACAAGACAGAAGAGAGACAAATCAAGGAGTCGGTCCCATTTACAATTGCACCCAAAACCATAAGATACCTAGGAATAAATTTAACCAAGGAGGCAAAGGATCTGTACTCAGAAAACTATAAAATACTCAGGAAAGAAATTGAAGACACAAAGAAATGGAAAAACGTTCCATGCTCATGAATTGGAAGAACAAACATTGTGAAGATGTCAATGCTACCTAGAGCAATCTACACATTCGATGCAATCCCCATCAAAATACCATCCACTTTTTTCAAAGAAATGGAACAAATAATCCTAAAATTTGTATGGAAGCAGAAGAGACCCCAAATAGCCAGAGGAATCTTGAAAAAGAAAAGCAAAGCTGGCGGCATCACAATTCCAGACTTCCAGCTCTATTACAAAGCTGTCATCATCAAGACAGTATGGTACTGGCACAAAAACAGACACATAGATCAATGGAACAGAATCGAGAGCCCAGAAATGGACCCTCAACTCTATGGTCAACTCATCTTCGACAAAGCAGGAAAGAATGTCCAATGGAAAAAAGACAGTCTCTTCAACAAATGGTGTTGGGAAAATTGGACAGCCACATGCAGAAGAATGAAACTGGACCATTTCCTTACACCACACACAAAAATAGACTCCAAATGGTTGAAAGACCTAGATGTGAGACAGGAGTCCATCAAAATCCTGAAGGAGAACACAGGCAGCAACCTCTTCAACCTCAGCCGCAGCAACTTCTTCCTAGAAACATTGCCAAAGGCAAGGGAAGCAAGGGCAAAAATGAACTACTGGGATTTCATCAAGATAAAAAGCTTTTGCAGAGCAAAAGAAAAACCAAAAGACAACCGACAGAATGGGAGAAAATATTTGCAAATGACCTATCAGATAGAGGGCTAGTATCCAAAATCTATAAAGAACTTATCAAACTCAACACCCAAAGAACAAATAATCCAATCAAGAAATGGGCAGAAGACATGAACAGACATTTTTCCAAAGAAGATATCCAAATGGCCAACAGACATGAAAAAGTGCTCAACATTGCTTGGCATCAGGGAAATCCAAATCAAAACCTCACTGAGATACCACCTCACACCAGTCAGAATGGCTAAAATTAACAAGTCAGGAAATGACAGATGTTGGCGTGGATGCGGAGAAAGGGGAACCCTCCTACACTGTTGGTGGGAATGCAAGCTGGTGCAATCCCTCTGGAAAACAGTATGGAGGTTCCTCAAACAGTTGAAAATAGAGCTACCATACGATCCAGCAATTGCACTACTGGGTATTTACCTCAAAGATGCAAATGTAGGGATCCGAAGGGGTACGTGCACCCCAATGCTTATAGCAGCAATGTCCACAATAGCCAAATTGTGGAACGAGTCAATATGTCCATTGACAGATGAATGGATACAGAAGATGTGGTATATATACACAATGGAATATTATGCAGCCATCAAAAGGAATGAGATCTTGCCATTTGCAACGACGTGGATAGAACTCGAGGGTGTTATGCTGAGTGAAATAAGTCAATCAGAGAAAGACATGTATCATATGACCTTACTGATATGAGGAATTCTTAATCTCAGGAAACAAACTGAGGGTTGCTGGAGTGGTGGGGGGTGGGAGGGATGGGGTGGCTGGGTGATAGACATTGGGGAGGGGATGTGCTATGGTGAGCGCTGTGAATTGTGCAAGACTGTTGAATCATAGATCTGTACTTCTGAAACAAATAATGCAACATATGTTAAAAAAAAAAAGAAAAAAGAAGAAGATAGCAGGAGGGGAAGAATGAAGGGGAGTAAGTTGGAGGGGGAGATGAACCATGAGAGACAATGGACTCTGAAAAACAAACTGAGGGTTTTAGAGGGGAGGAGCGTGGTGGGATGGGTTACCTGGTGATCGGTATTAAAGAGGGCACAGTCTGCGTGGAGCACTGGGTGTTATGCACAAACAATGAATCATGGAACACTGCATCCAAAACTAATGATGTAACGTATGGTGATTAACATAACAATAAAAAATGAGAAAAAAGATTTTATTTATTTATTTAGGGGTAATGAGCTGGGGGGAGGGGTTGGGGGAAGGCGCTGGGGAGAGGGGTGGAGGGAGAGGGAGAGAGGGAATCTTAAGCAGGCTTACACCCAGCCTGTTGTGGGGTTAATCTCATGACCCTGAGGGATCATGACCTGAGCCGAAATCAAAAGTTGGATGCTTATCTGACTGAGCCACCCAGGTGCCTCCACAAGGGGAGGTGTTATTCCGGTTCATTCTGGGTGCCAGAATCTGGATGAGATATTTGGGGTTCACTTCACCTGAGCATTTGTAATAACACTGGTAGAGTATTTAGCCTGATGTATCTTTTAATGGTCCCCAGGCCTTCAGAATAAAGCCCAAATCCTTAACAGGGCTCCAGGGCTGTTTGAGATCTTTCCTTCTAACCACCGCAGTGCTTCCCTGGCCCCGGGTACTCCAGCCCGCAGCATTATAGTTGTTTACCATTCTAACTCCCCTGCTAAGCTGTTGGCCCTGAACTTGCATTCCTGAGCACGGGGTGTGGAATTCTGTAGCAATCCATAAATATCTGCTGAATGAACAAGTGAAAACAATTCATTGATGAACCTCAACTACAGAATGAGCTACGAACACTTTACTGAACAGTTCACTTAAGCAAATGTCATAAAAAACACAGCCTTAAGTATGTGAAGAGAATGGGTCTGGTATTAACCCATCTTTCCTCACTGTGAACTCGGTAACCCCTTCAGTGGAGAGAGGCCAAGGGAATCATTTTGCCCTGGCTCCATGGGCCTTGGCTCACTTCCTTTCTTGGCCCTGGCTTTGTATTGTCCCAGAGGCTCTTTACTGCACCATACTCATCTATACCTCATGTTCACATGCACTGGAATGGGCTCTTGCCTTTATCAGGGTTTTGTTAGAAATGACTTGGATTTCTCAGTCTATCTGAATGAAGCTGTGCAAAACTCACAGTCTAAGGAGATCCAGTTTTACAACTTGGGGTCTTGTTGTTTCTTATTTGTTACTGTAAGACCTCTATGTGGCCTGACCTTGTGCTATACTCAATGTTTATGTCCCTCCTACCCCAAATTCATATGTTGAAGTCCTAACCCCCAATGTGATGGTATTTGGAGGTGAAAACTTTGGTAGGTGCTTATTAACCTTTTAAAAGAGCTCTCTTGTCCCTTCCACCATGTGAGGACACAGTGAGAAGACCACTAGTAATGAACCAGGAAGTGGGTTCTCGTCAGACACCAAAACTCCTGGCACCTCAGTCTTGGACTTTTGGGCTCTAGAATTGTGAGAAATAAAGGTTTGTTGTTTGAGCCGCCCAGTTTATGGTTCTTTTATCATAGCAGCCTGAGCAGACTAAGACACCTGGTTTCCTTCATTGTGCCCTCTGTAGAAAGCAGAGGCTTGCTGCCTCTACCTGGGGCACTTCTTTCTCTGCTCTGTCCTGCCTCATGGTTTTATGTGGCTTTTATGTGGGAGGTATAGTCAAAACCACCACCATCACCATTGTCGCCACCACTGCCACCACCGCCACCACCGCCACCACTGCCACCAGCACCAGCATCGTTATCATTACTGTCACCATTTATCACCATCAACACCCACCCATCACTTCCTTGCTTCAGCTACAGCGCTAAGTACCTCACCCACGTTCATTCATTGAGTCCTCATGACAGCCTCATGGAGTAGGTGCTATTATTAAAAACTGCCTTTTGTGGAGGAGGAAATGGAGGCACAGAAGGACTCTGATTTGCCTTTCCTTCTTGCTGACAGTCATCTCTTGACCTTGTGCTGATGATCCTTGGGTACTTTTCCAGTAATAAGAGAATCCTGCCAGAAGGAGGATGATGTGATAGTAGGAAGTAGTAGGGGTTAAGTTTTGGGTGAAGCATTTGGGGAGGGGAATACAGGGAAAGAATGTCTGAGACCCTCTGGTATAATATTACAGAGCGATGTAGACTTCATACCATTTCTAGCACTCTTTAGAATTTTCAAAAAGAGAAACTCATCTATCTTTACCACAGCTTTGTGAGCTAGGCAGGGTAGAAATTATTGTTCTTTTTTGCCAAAAAGAAAACAGCAGCTCAGAAAGTTAAATGATTTGCTGTAGGTCATCCAGCTACTAAGCAGCAAACCAAGTCTAGTACTTCTGTTTTCTGGTTCTGCTTTCACTAGAACACCCTTTTTCTCTATCACGGTGTGAGCAGATGAAGAGTAAAAATAGACATACTCAATCTTTATAATTTAAAATTTTCTTTTGTTGTTTCCCCAGAAAACAATGAATGAAAAATGAACTTGGAGTCCCTGTTGAGTGGCTTGGCTATTGCTGGTACCTTCCTTCTCATCAGCGAGTTATGGTTGGAATTTGTGATGAGTGCCTTCAGAAGGGCCAAGGCTTTTGTTGCTGAACCAATGATGTTCTATTCCTTTTGTCCAGAAATCAGGCTGACTCTTATACTAGTCTGGATTTTTGAAGCCAACTAGTTTGTGTGATTGTGAGAAAGTCACCTATTACTTTGTTCCTGTTTCCATCTCTGTCCCCGGTGATGGGGGCATTATTATGCTTGAAGTGTAGAGAAGTGGGAGGAAAAAGATAGTTCTGGAGTTTCCAAATGATATAATTCTATTCAATTCCACCATTGAACATTGTATCCTGTGTTTGCATGGTATCTACTTTTCCTTTCACCTTTCCACCTTTTACCAGGCTGTTTATATTTTCATCATGAGAATACAAAATATAAAATGACCAGCAACACACTAACTATTTGTTTTAATTCTACCTTAAGTCTCCAAAGTGGGATGAAGAATGAGTGCAAAATTCGCTTTGTAATAAGAGGGGGAAGCCCCACCTAACTCTAAGTATTCTTTACATTTCTTTCTCTACACACCTGCCTACTCTATTTACTTAAATGAAAGTTCTTCATATTCATTTTAATTCAGTGAAATTGTGTTCCATGCCTACTTTTGGTTAGTTATGGCCAAACGATATGGCCCCTTGGTGGACGAGACATGAAAAAATGCTGGTTTCCTAAGATGTTCTCTTGAGGCAGAAATAGGGTCCTAATACACATGGAATTGCAGGGCTTCCAGGCACATCCCTTTCCAGTGCTGCCTCACCGGTCCCCATGGTGTCCATCTTTCACCTGCTCCTGCTGCAGAGGTGGGTTGCCGGTCATCCCAGGTGCTCAGATGCTGCTCATGATGATGCCATCTCCATTCTCCCCTGGCTAGTCCAGCTCCATGCTCACATTATCGAACCACTTCTCACCTTAGCTTTCCCTAACTTTCACATCACATGGGAAAGGTATCCTTTAACCCTAATCCTGGTATATTCTCACACATAGGCCACAAAGGAGAGTTGCCCTCTGTTATCCCAGTCACACAGGGATACAAACTTTAAATGTAAAAATTAAAATTACAAAAAATTATAAAAAAATAAAGAGAACACAGAAAAACCACCCACTTTTTGGCTACAGCTCCCCTGTCTTTTGAGCTCCCACTCAGCTTCAAGTTAAGCTCCTTCAGGTCAGGGAATGGGTCTCTCTTGCTCACTCGTGTATCCCCAGTGCCCAGTATAGAGCCTGACCCAGAGTAGACACTCACTAAATATTTGTTGAGTGTGAATGGATGACTAAATGACTCAGGCATGCATCCTTGTGATCTTAGCCAAGGACAAGCCGAGTGGCAGACACTGTGCTGCACTCAAAATTATCCTTTCCTTGGACACCGGCTGACTGTCCTTGGAACATGTTTGTGTGACTTGGCCCTCTCTTCCCTCAGGATGAGTTCATTTCCCAGGAGGCTCCTCAGACCCTCATGCAATAGAACCTTGGCAGACTCACCCTAGGAGTCCTCCAGATTTGCCCAGGCCCTGTCTGGATCCTGGCGTGAAGATGGCCTGGGCTCAAACCAGGCCTCGGCTACATAAACAATGACAGCTGGAATGTCAAGTGCAAGGACAAGAACCACGAGAGGGAAGAATGGTTACTTCTGACCGGGAAGGTCAAGGAAGGCATTGGACAAATAATCGGATTGAGGACCAGCTGCAGGCGCAGGGTCACAGAGCACCTATGAGCACAGTGTTCTGTGTCAGAAAGCCCACAGTGGAGAATAATATTGGGAGAAGATGAAATAAAGATTGTTTAAGGACAGTTGTGGACTTTATTCCTAAGGCCAAGAGAAACAAACTGACCTGAGTTTGGGAAGTGTCAGATGAAGGATGGACTGCAGGGTGAGAGATTGGAAAGCTGCTTAGGAAGTTCCATCAGTAATCCAAGGAGGAGGTTGGAGACTGACCAAAGGTGGGGCAATGGGAACGAAAAGCCCCCTCCGCTACATAGTAGTCCTTTGTTTACTTATTTGTGTATTCACAACACTTCCAAACCAGTGTCAGGCCCAGAAACAGTGGTCAGTAGATGTCTGTAGAATGAATGAGTAAACAAAGCACAGATGGAAAAGACACTGGGGGCATGGAATCCATAGGTTCTGGGTTGAGGGAGTAAGTTGGTGAGAGAAAGAGAGAAGATGAAGAAAAGATGAGGTTTTTAGGTATTGCTGGGATGCTCCTACCCAATGTGGGAGTTCGATGGAAAGCAGAAACAGATAGAGGTTGAGAGAGGATTATGACAACATCAAATGAGCCCACATTCTATGCCAGGTGTGCTTCTAAATGTTTCATGTGTAGTAACTTATTTTATCCTTATGATAATCTTATGCAGTAAATACTAGTATTCTTTGACAGATGAGATGTTTATCTCATCATCATCAACCTCAAGGAGGTTAGGTAACATCCTGTAGTCACATAGCTAACAAGAGGCACAGCTAGAATTTGAACCCTTGCCTGTTGGTTTGGGACCTGTTGCATTTGAGGTAACTGTGGTCGAATCTGCGGTTGTTGGGATGCACCCCACATGTCATGTTGCAAATGTTTTTCATGGCCATTTGGAATTATGGTCAATTCTGTGATTCTAACTATGTGTATTAGTCATGATTCTTCAGAGAAACAGAACCAACAGGATTTCTATCTATCATCTATCTATCTATCTATCTATCTATCTATCTATCAATCATCTATCTATCTAATCTATCATCTATCATCTATTATCATCTATCCACCCATCTACTTATTTATCTAGATTCATTTTAAGGAGCTGGCTCACATGATTATGGAAGCTTGGCAAGTCCAAAATTTGCAGGGTAGCCGGCAGGCTGGACAGCCAGGGAAGGGTTGCAGTTTGAGTCTGAAGGTGGGCTGCTGGACTTCTCCCACTAGGTTAGTCTTTTTCTACTAATGCCTTCAACTGAATGGATGAGTCTCCCCGCTCCCCCCCCCCCCCCGCCCACATTGTAGAAGGTAATCTGCTTTTACTCAAGGCCTTCTGGTTTAAATGTTAATATTATCTCAAAGTGTCTTCACAGAGACATCTAGAATAATATTTGACCAAATACCTGGGTATCATGGCCTAAAGCTAAGTTGACCTATAAAGTTAACTCTCACACTAGGGCTCAGAAAATAAGGACAATGGCAAGTACTTAGCATACACTGCAGGTGGCCTTGCTGAAGCAGGATTGGTAAAGCTGGAAAGTTTTAAAACTTCACAAAAAAGTTTGAGAAGTTTTAGGCTTGGATTATCCACATTTATGATTTTTCAAATAATACATCTAGTAACAGGTTGATGCTGCCAGGGAAGATATGGTTAACTATGGTTTCTAGATATATTTAATATTTCTAAGAATATAGAATGAGATGACTGGGGTTGTAGCATACATATTAATGCAACCAAGCTCCAATTTATCAAATATCTTGGTAGTAAAAGGAAGGCTGTTTCAGACACATGAAGGGTATTTCTGTCCCACAGGGAGCGTGTGAGTTTTGTGTCTGGCCTTGACTTCCCAGAAATGGTGAGCAGCACATCACAGACATCCAGGGAAGCCATGGGTTCAAGTACCATCACAGCCCAATCTGAGTATCAACTTACTTTCCTCCTTTTGAATCAATACACTTAGATTCCCACATGTTTTCTATGTGAGCATTTTTTCTTGAACATTTATTGGCCTGGGTTATATTACCTCTCCCCCCTTCCCAATATATATTTATTCTGGGACTAGCACTTTTAAATTCTCAGAAATTACCACAAGTATTGACATTTACTTTCTAGGTTCCAAAAAAATATCATCTATGCTGTTTGGAAAGATGTTATTTGGTATCTGGTTAGTTAAGAAATGGAGACATTGAAACCCAATCTTAGTTTGGGGTTCTAGAATGCCTTTTTGAGAGTATGATTTTTATCTGTATAAGAGAATATGCTGAAGATAAAAGTATATTTAGGCTTTATATAGTACTTTATAAACATGAGTTCATTCTTTCTGTGTTCTTATGATGCTATGGAAAATACAGTTATATTTTCAGTGGAGTTAGTAAAACCTTTAAAGAGGTAAATTGGCCTAAATTACTTGGTGGTCAAGCCAGGGATTAAACTCTTGTCTCCAGATTCCCTGACGAGGGAGCCGTGGGAGGAGGCAGAGGTCTGGTTCACATCCTGGGAGGTCTGGTGGAAAGAGTATAAGCTCTGGGGTCACAGGTTTGAATCTCTGCTCTACCTCTCACCAGCTGTGTGAACTTGGACAAGTTCTTTGACATCTCCTTGAGTATTAAAAGCACATATGAGATGCTGAAGATCACAGAAAGAAGAGCAGTTAATTCTATTTCTAACCCTTCAACTGGTTGGAGAATAACCAAGTGTTTCAGGTAACATTTAAGAAGTTTCTGTATTTTCAGAGCACATCTGTCTGAAGATAAAGTGCTGCCAAATTAACAGGAACAGAAATACTCGCCATTTCTCTAGCTGATGTCAAAACCTGAGTTGGATATCTCCAGTGGCAGAGTCTGAGAGACAGACAAGGGTCAGGTAGTTTGCTGGAGATAAACCCAGGAAGCACAATGAAGACGTAGGGAGGATAAGACAGGGAAAGAAGAAAATTCAATAAAGGTATTTTATTGAGCTGGTTGCTACAGTGGGCACCTGGCTCTGAAGAACCTTATAGAAGGCACCTCAGAATAATTCTTCCATTGGGCAGGAAGCTGGGGCATTTATTTATCCACTGACTCTGTTACCCCATTGGTTGAAGGCTGCTTCTGGGGGTGTTAATTCTTTTTCTCTTCTGGGCTATGGCTACATGCAGGTTCAGTAGTCTTCCTTGCTTTTTGGAGAAAATCTCTGAGCAAAAAATCTGGAGATACGTTGGCAGGACCTTGAGTTGGAATTTGGGGGAACTTCGTGTGGGATTGCACATAGGTGGCTGGAGTTCTGTGAAGCAATGTCTGATGTGAATGCTCCTGGATTCCTGTGAGCCCTGCAAAACTCCTCACCACTGTGGCAGCCACTGGACTAGTATGGCTCCTCAGTCTGATGCCTGCATCTCTGCCATCTCCCACTGAGACATATAACAGCCACACTGTGCCAACATCAAACCACCGAGGTGGGGAGAATCCTTTTTGCCTGACTTTGTACCCCATATTCTGACTTTGATCCCCAAAGCATTAAGGCAATGAGAATCTGTGAAACTTCTGTGAAGTTGCAAATATCATCTGGAGGAGGAACATCTCAATCCACTGTGAGCTCTTCCCACGCTATCTTGGATCAGTTAATGTGTTTTATACCAGCGAACACAGAGTTGAGGAAATATGAAGGCAGATGGATAGTTTTTGTTGTGGGAATCAGGTGTATAAACATAGCTGAGAAGAATTGGGTGCTTTCTTTTCCTTTTTGAAGTCCAGGCAGAAAAGGCAAGGAGTCAGGAGGAAGGAGCTCACATCCTGAGGGGTTTCTATGTGTCAGCCATTTTATAATATTATATCTTATTTAATCTTCATAGCACATTACTATAAAGTAAAGGTTATTATTTCCAAGGCGATCAAAGCAACACAGGCTCAGAGAGAACAAATAACTTTCCCAAGGTCACTGAGTTAGGAAGAGGCAGAGGAAGGATTTGAACCCTGGTCTATCTAGTACTAAAGTCTGAGCAATCATATAGCAGCTGAGTGGAGAAAAGAAAGGAGAAAAGCCAGGAGTTAATTAAATTGGAGGTAAGCACTTGAAGGGTAGGTTGAGCCACAGATTTTGATTTCAATTTGCACTCTGAACCATCCAAGCAGTTCTCAGAATGAATTCCACAGGTATAAGCAAGCATGCATGTGAAAAAGGCCTGGGAGATTGAGCTGGCTACAAGTTCAGTGAGCCCTCAGGTGCTGCTACTGCTAAGACTGGGAAGTGTCCTTACTTTGCATAATAGACTCAAGGGAAAGTGGAGGAAGTCATAGGCCCACTGTGCTTTGTTCTGTTTAGAATTTACCTGGAGGTCCATTTTCTAGCCACCACATTTTAAGGGTCACCAGGAGACTTCCAAATCAGATTGTTTGCTGAAAGAACCAACAGGAAGTTGAGTGGTGTAGAAAGTCTGATGTGGGAGGTGTATTGTGGGTAGGAGCTATGAAACTGGAGGAAGGGAACATGGAGGGAGACAAGGTGGCTGTTTTCAAATACTTATAGGGCCCGTATGAGGATTTGCACCCAAGACTTTGAAACTAGGCAAATAGAAGGGAAGGAAGGAAGCCCTTATTTATTGAGACCCATGTGTATCAGTTGCTGCACCTGAGTCAAGTACTTGAACGCTAAGGAAGATGGGAACAGTGAGATGAGATGTCCATCGGTGTGACATTTCAAACAGAGACTGGATTAATGTGGACAGATATTGCAGAAGGGGATTTCGGCATTGCATGAGCAGTTTGAATAGAAGATGAATGACTTCTTAGATCTATTCACCATTATAACTGTGTGGAAATCTTGGCCACTTGTTCATTCTTCAAGATCATTGAGAATAGGACACCCATCAGTTAGATAGATTAAAGTGAAAATAAAGATCTTCAAAGACCAAGATAAAAAGTTTTAAAATCTTCCTAAAGAAAAAGCAGACCATGTACAAGGGACATGAATCTTGTTGAAATCAGAACCGCAGATGAAGTAGTAAGATACTTTTTGAGGATAAAATAAAAAAAATTGTAAGGTTTGATAATTCTGATCACTGGTCAGATAATTCCATTTGAGGAAAGAAAGACTCTCATGTGCTAGTGAGTGTGAATTGGTGCAGTCATTCTGGAAAACAATCTGGTGCTCCTTAGTGAAATTGAGAAGGATGTATATTCTCTGTCACCCACAATCCCTTTTCTAGTCATATGCTCCAGAGGAACTCTTGCACAGGTATAAGGAATCACATAGGAGCATTTTAATATATTTTGGCAATATCGTTTGTGATGACAGGGAGTTGGAAGGGACTTGTCCATCGCAATGGGAATGGGTAAGTAAATCATAGTGAATATCTAGTGCAGACTACTACACAATAGTCATAGTTCAGTGAACTAGATGTATCCACAGTTTAAATGGATTGATCTTAAAAACATAGTGAAGAGAGCAAGAAGTTGAATAAGATTTATATGCAATATTGCTTATGGAAAATAAAAACACATATGTAAAATCATTATTTATCTTTCAATAATATATCCAGATGCAAGGACATTTATCATAAATATGAATGTGGGGAAGGAAATGGAAGTGGAGCTATGAAGAATATGAAGGGGGAGAAGAAGCACAATAGAATAAAAGAAGGTAACAGAAAGATCATGCACAGAAAGCATGTCGACTTCTGTACCTCTGATAATGTGCTGTGAACTGAAAAGGTTTACAGAATTTTCTAAACAGCAGGAAAAATATAATTTATGCTTTTCATAAACCTAGGTGAAATGATAACTTATGTGTTGGCCTGCTTGCCAATTTATCTTTTCAAATTGTGTATTCATTCATTTCATCATTTAACACATTTTTATTGAGCGCCTCTTATCTACCTGGTACCATTCATTCTAAGGCTCTAAGCACTGGGAATACAGCTGTGCATGACACACTCACAGGATAAATACCCAGAAGAATTGCTGGGTCAGAGGGTAAGCACATTACAATTTTAATAGATATTGCTAAATTGTCCTCCAAAATCTATACCAACTGGTATTTTTTATTAGGTGGGCTGTTTTCTGATATGGTTTTAGCAGTGACACTTTCCAATTATTTGCTTCTCTAAGGGTAGATGAAGGGATTGATAGGGAGGGAGTTGGGAAGAATCTTAAGGGAAGTCGGGATTTGAGTATTTGTGTTTTGTGTGAGTGGAGACAACCTGGACCTGCGTGGAAGAGTGGAAGCTCAGGGAAAATTATGAGGTGTGTCAGAGGCACATGCTCCCCAGGCTTGTCCTGACCTGGGCATTTTCCCTCTTGGATCATTTAACAGTAGCCTCTGATATCAAGCACCTGCCATAGCAAGGGGAAAGGAAAACTCACTTCATTACCCATTGTCACTCTTTAGCAAGGGTGCAGTGTCTGGCCCATGGCCAGCACACCTACTAGGCTTCCAGTGAGTTCCCATCCAACTGCCACAGCCCTAGATGGCAACCTGTGGGCTTCACCCAGGGCCCTTGGTGGATACAGGATGTAATGTTTCCAAGCAGGGTGAGCAGCAGCTGCTTATCTGCAGTAGTCAGTACGGCAGACAGAAACATTCTCTGTGACCTTCCTTCCTTGGAGTGTTTGAAAACCATGACCCCACTCCCCTTTATGGAGGAGGTAACTGAGGAGTTTTAACTAAGTGGGGCATAAACATGAAATGTTTGTATTTTCTCCAATTATTGATTTTTTAAAAAGATTTTATTTATTTCAGAGAGAGAGAAAGAGAGACTGAGCAGGGAGGGGCAGAGGGGGAGGGAGGATCTGAAGCAGACTCTGCACTGAGTGTGGAGCCCAACATGGGGCTCGATCCCACAACCACAAAATCATGACCTGAGCTGAAACCAAGAGTTGGATGCTTAACCGACTGAGCCACCCAGGTGCCTCTCCAATTATTAATTTCTATAGTGTTCAACTGAATTCCCATTTTCCCACTTTTTAACATCTTTGGCAAGTTCCATAACTTTCTCCTCTCTTTCAGTTATAAAAATTTCAGTCCATTTTGGTTTAAAAAGTCAATTTCAGACTCAATTTAAATCTAATCTCCTACTTCATCTAAACCACGAGTTTGACCTGAGGCCTGGGAGATCTTGGGCAGGAGTATATAAACTGCCTTTTCACTTTTCATCAGACCTAGCACTTTGGAATAGAGAAGGAGGTGATAGGCAAGAGGTGGGGGGTGGAGGAGAAATAGTCTACCTTGAGATACAGACCTCCTCCCTCTCCTGGTTCTACCAGTATGTTTCTCCATGGGGAGGGCTATTGCCATTTTGGGTGGGATGATTCTCAGGGTGGAAATGTTCTGTGCCTTTCGAATATTTAACATTTCTTCCCCTCCATCCCCAGTAAAAAATCCCCGTAGCATGTTCATTTTTATGAGAACCAACCTCCCTCTCACTTCTCCAGAGAGCTCATAGGAGGGCCATTCTGCCCTGGTTGAATACTGTTAGAACCACCCTAAGTTGGGTCCAGGGAGAAAGGATGGAGGAGCAAGATCTTACTAGATTTATGGGCCTGGGTCAGTGGTAGGGAGGGATTCCAGGTTGTCCTTTGGTTGGGTCTTTTTTCATCTGGATCTTTCTGCTGCCAGTGTGGTAATGTCCATATAGACAGTGTGATTGGAATTCCTGATGGGTGTTGTTCATCTTCCTCTCTATTGCTGAGGACCATCTTCGAGAGGGTAGTGTGTCTTCCTTTGTCCCCTCCAGTGATCCAAACCTCCCCTACTTTCTCTGGGGGAAGGGGTAGCCTCAGGGTAAAAGTAGGGTTCACTTCCCTTTGCCTGATAGCCCTTTGGGCAACCCCCAAATGCTGCTTCTCTCTCTATGTTCTTCTAACTCCATGTCCCATATAGTAGTCATGGAGCCCTCTTGTGAATCCTCTGATAGATATTGTCTCCATCTTCTTCCCAGTGCTACTCAGCAAGGAGTCTGCTTTCATAAGTATCTAGACAAGCAGCAGGCACCAAGCTCTACATTCACGGATGCCCCCAAAATCTAGGAAAAGCATGCCAAGCTCTCCCAGAAGATCTCTTACTACATTCCACTTGGATAACAACCCCAGTATGGGACTTCAGATTGTATAATTCAGTGGGCATCCATCCAAGAGTGATATGCCAGTTTCCTCTTTTTCAGATACCCTTAGTCTTTAAAAGCAATTTTTCTGTAATCCTGACCATCTCTTGGCTTTGTGAAGATAAGGAGGCATGCATCTTCAGTCTTGTACAGAAATATCTCTTGCCGGGGCACCTGGGTGTGGCTCAGTCGTTAAGCGTCTGCCTTCGGCTCAGGTCATGATCCCAGGGTCCTGGGATCAAGCCCCACATTGGGCTCCGTGCTTGGTGGGAAGCCTGCTTCTCCCTCTCCCACTCTCCCTGCTTGTGTTCCTTCTCTCACTGTGTCTCTCTCTGTCAAATAAATAAATAAAATCTTAAAAAAAAGTTTAAAAAAAAAGAAAAAAAAAGAAATATCTCTTGCCAAGGACCCATGAGGTTGGTAGCTCTTAATTCCAATTCTCTATCCTATCTCTTTTCTTCTTAGATTACACTGAAAAAAGTTTTGTGTGTGTATGGGGTGGTTGAAGTGGTGGTGATGGTAGTAGGGCTGGTTCTGCTGATTTTCAGAAAGCCCTTTGTTGTGGCTCACTTGAGAGTATGGTGTATTTGGGCCCTCTTTGTACCATCCAGGAGCCCTAGTCTCTTTCCCAGGACAAGAGGAAAAGTCCTACTCAGCCTGCTCTGACATAGGAGCACCCCGCTGGGGGAAACTTCCGGAATCTGGACACTTCTCCTGACACTAGATGTAGAAACTGAAGGATAGGACCATGTTTTCAAATTAAACAAAGAGGAAAGGGAAGCAACCCCCCCCCCTCCACAGGCTAAAAGTGCACAGTAATCTGCCTTGGCCATTGATCTCTCTCCTTAAATATTCTATGGCAGGTAATGGAGGAAAATATGCATTGAGAGAACAAACTGAGGTAGAAAGAACATTTTCAGGGAAGGGAGACATGGTCTTTTGTTCTATCTCTGTTTAAGGAGCACAGAATGGCTAGGAACTTCTTGAGGTGGACATGAGAGTCCATATCCTGATGCTACCATGAGGAAAAAGATTTTCAACTAAAAGCCATCCATTTGTCTACCCATCTATTTATCCATCCATTTATCTATTCATCCAATTATGTGCCTTACCCACTCAACAAGAATTAGTATATCTACTCTGAGGCAGGTACTATGTAATGAACACCATCTTTGTGTTATGCCTTTTCTCTCCTTTCTATTCCTGCCTCACAGAGTCTTCCTGCCTAGATTTAGAATTTTTAGGATCATATATTCCTAGATACAGGACCTGGTTGGGCAGGTGCCCCACTACAGAACGAAGTGGATCATGGATGATCTCCAGGGGCTAGAGTTTTGAGGCTGCTGATCTGCTGAAGTTCTTACCAATTTCTTTAATTCTTCCTTGGTGTCCTTCTTTATAAAATGAAGGATGACCATGACTTAATTTTTTTTCTATTAGCTACTGTGAGCTTTAGAGAAAAATGAATATGTGTATGTATTTGAATATTAAATTGAATATATAATGACTATGTATACCAGTAACACACAGAGACACACATACACTCAGTTGTACATGCAGATATTATCATTCCTGTTATTCAGATGAAGGAACAGAATGTCAGAAAAATTCAAGTTTTACCTAAGGACTCAGAGACTGAATTTGAATTCAGGCTTGTTTGATTCCAGAGCCCATGACCACCTTTCTGCTTAAGCCATAATGTCTCTATAAAGGAAGGATAAGTAAAAAAAGAAATCCCATGTATTCCCCCAAATATATGAGGCATTCAGAGAACTACGTTTTGGGCAATGCTTTGGAGAAGATGTTGAGGAATTCATTATTTGTGTGCAATAAGTGGTCATTTCTGCACAGATCACATAGTAGGATTAAATTTAAATTTATGTCTTTAACTAGCATTTGCTTTTCTTGTCATTGTTTTCAGATCTGCCTCTTACTAATGTCCTTAGCTTAACATCTTGTAAGAATTTCTCCATTCTGAGAGCCATGTGGGGTCAAACTCCCTTCTCTGGCTTCTTCTCAAAGGAGAGCATAAAAATTTGTACTTTACAAATATGACTATGGTAGTGAGTCTCCAGATATCAACCCAACTCTCTTGGAATTCATGCTTTTTTATAATCTCTTGCCCTTGAATCTGGCTGTGGCTGGGACTCACTATTGACCAATAAATTTGGTAGAGGTGATATGACGGGACTTTTGAGATTAGGTCATAAATCTTATAACCTCTGTTTGGGTCTCTTGGAATGCTTGCTTTCAGGACACTCCTTTCTCAGAACACTCCCTCTTGGAAACCAGTGGCTGTGCCATGAGAAACCCATGTCACATGGGTGGCCATGTATTGGCACTCTAGTTAACTATCCCCACCTGGACATGTACCTGGCGCCAGCGTCACTGGACAGCCGTGAAAATGTGCCATCTTGGACATCCAGCCCAACCCATTCATGCTCTCAGATAACTTTTGGCCTAGTCATCATATTATTATAACCATGTGAACCTGAGCAAGAACTGCCTCACTGAGCTCACTCAAGCCACAGAACCATGAGAGAGAAGAGCAAATCAGAGTTTTAAATCACTAAGTTTTGAGGGTGGTTTTTTACACAGCAATAGATAACTGGAACAATTCCTCTGGGAAGAGACCAGACTCCCAGACTATTGTTGACCAGTAGGACTTTGGAGGTAGAATCTGGAACTTTACTATCTTCTTGACTTTGTGCAAGTTCCTTCACTTCTGTGTATCCCGATGTGCTCATCTGGAAAATGGGGATAATAATAGTATGTTCTTCATAAGACTTTATGAGAATTAAATATGATCTTTGTAAAGGGCCTGATATGGTATTTAGTGCTGGTATTTTCCAGCACTAAATGTTAGCTATGGTAATAATTATTGAAATGAGTGGTTTTATGAAATTGAACAAAGTTTCTCCTAAAACACAATCATTTATTAACATTTTTCTTTATTTTTGTTTTGGTCTCTTTTCCACTGGTCCTAACCTACCAAATTGCCTGGAAGCCAAGCCATGCAAACTTTGTGGCAAAGCTGCCTTGTTCTATTCTGCCAGAGAGTTCAACTGAAGGGCAGATTTTCTGAGTTAACCTGATTGTTTTTTGGGTTGAGGGGACATGAACCTTCAATTCACTCATTTTAACCTCTTTTTCAAATACCCTATCAGTTTTGCTTTTCCTTCAGTCTCCTCTAGGGAATTGCTTTTCTCACTTGAAGGGCAGAGGAAACTGAGCAGGTAATTGATGTCTGAATAAAGATGACAGAAATGAGGGTTGTTGAGATGAAAATGAAAATTGACACTTACATTGTCCTCCGTGGTCTCTTAATGACTTGTGGTCGAAAGCTTTATGCTGTTTTTATAAAAGGGAACCAAACATATACTGGGGTTTGTTGAAATGCCAGGATGAATGAAGCTTTTCAGAATAGCAAACATTTTTCTATGGCTTTACCACTCCTGTGATTATGTTAATGCTGGGGAGTGTGAGCAGGGACCTTGGTACAACATGACCACCATGAATCTTATCTCCTCCTATACTCATAATTTAGATTCCAAGCTTCAATAACGAAATTGCATTAAAACAGCTCTCCGAGCAGTGTGCTGTATACCTAACCCCATCTCTCACTATTTTTGCACTCTCTCTTTTTATATCAAGGCATATTTTAGAAGAGAGGGTCAAGTGACTTATGTTGGGAATTGTACGCAAACTAAGAATCTGCATGTAGAATTGAGATAGATAGGGAGAAATATTGCTATATTTCACTTAGCTTTTTTTAAAACGTAATGCAAAAAATACCTGGTTTAGGTCTTTAATTTGTACCTGAAAAAAAATCTAAGCCATAGAAGTATTTTTTTAAATTAACATAGGTTGTATTATTTGTTTCAGGGGTACAGGTCTGTGATTCATCAGTCTTACACAATTCACAGGGCTCACCATAGTAGATACCCTCCCCAATGTCCATCATCAGCTACCCCATCCCTCCCACCCCCCTCGACTCCAGCAACCCTCAGTTTGTTTCCTAAGATTAAGAGTCTCTTATGGTTTGTCTCCCTTTCTGGTTTCGTCTTGTTTCATTTTTGCCTGCCTTTCCCTATGATCCTCTGTCTTGTTTCTCAAATTCCTCATATTAGTGAGATCATATGATAATTGTCCTTCTCTGATTGACTTATTTCTAAGCCATAGAAGTCTTGAAGTAAATATTACCACCTGAGATTTCGGCCGGTGTGGGGGGAAACCTATTTTCTGAGTCACTTGATAGCAGAAAGAATTCCTTTTTTGTAGAGGGGGACCAGTTATTAGGAATCAGACTTGTGGGATGCTCGGTGGTTCAGTCGGTTAAACATCTGCCTTCAGCTCAGGTCATGATCCCAGGGTCCTGGGATCGAGTTCTGCATTTGGGCTCCTTGCTCAGCAGGGAGCCTGCTTCTCCCTCCCCCTGCTTGTGTGTGCCCTCTCTTTCTCTCTTTCTCTCTCTCTCGGACAAATAAATGAATAAAATCTTTTTAAAAAATAAAATGAATAAAAAATTTTAAAAAGTAAAAAAAGGAATCAGACTTGTAACTGGTTCTACACTGGTTGCTTGTGTGATGGTTTCTTGGGCTGCCTGAAATTGCAGTATGGTTAATCCTGTTCAGCTTCCAGTGAGCTTGGCATACAGTAGGCACACAATAAATGGCCTAATAATGGAATGAAGAAATGGTACACATCTGCCAATTCTCAAACCATCTGTGGCTTCCTCTGTTCATCAAGTTGATTTCTATCAGGGGTTTTGTTTGTTTGTGTTTTTAAAATTGCATCAACTTCTGCAGTTCTAGCTGTTTCTTTTTTTCTCTTTTCACTTCTGGGAGACAAAGCCTACTCTTTTTGGCTAGTGAGTTGCCTTCATATCTGTGAGAGAGGACCAGGTAAACTGAATTTCATGGATTGTGGCATTGATTGAAAGCTGAGTCTTGACTCTTAGTTCATGAAAAATGATCTATGCTTGGTAATAATATAGATCTATTGCATCTTTGTCAAAGGTGATCAATATTTTTGAATTCTTGGTGATCTGTGATGGTGGAAAATTATACATTTTGAATAAAAATCTTGAAAATCTGGATTTTGAGTCACATATTTAAAAAAATTTATTTATTTGTCCGAGAAAGAGAGAGGGAGAGCATTAGGCAGAGGGAGAAGCAGGCTCCCCGCTGAGCAAGGAGCCCGATGTGGGACTCAATCCCAGGACTCCAGGATCATGACCTGAGCTGAAGGTAGATGCTTAACTGACTGAGCCACCCATGTGTCCCAAGTCATAGATTTTTGAATCAATAAATAATTTGATAAAAGACTGAGTGTTTGAGTTAGTTGCTGTAATTAAGCTCTGTTGATTAGAATGGAAAAATCATTACTCACTGAGGGGTGACTCCTTTTTGGCTCTAGGAAAAAAGAGCTGTGGTCTTAATGCACTTTTAATCAAATTGGTTTCCTTATTAGGAACAAGCATGTTTGACAATTTTACCCAAGAGCTTAAAGTCAACAATGAGATTTTCTTTTTTTTTTTTTTCAAATTTGAAAAAAAAGCTTCCCACCCAGAGTCTAGAGACTAGCCTCGTCTGGTGTACTAGCCTTATGAAATCTGGAATTGTCAATCTGTGAATGTATAGAAAAAAATCTTGCCTTATCTATGACCATCTTTCATTTTCCAATACTCAGTGGTCAAGATGAGAATTGTAGTTCTGCCTTTGGAAGCTTCCAATGCCATCTCTTGTTTCATTCCCATCTTACTTTCAAGGGATTATAGAATATATATTTCTTTTTTTTTTAATTTAAATTCAATTAATTAACATATAATGTATTATTAATTTCAGAGGTAGAGTTTAGTGATTCATAAGTTGCATATAACACCCAGTATTCATTATATCATGTGCCCTCCTTAATGCCTATCACCCAGTTACCCCATCCCCCTACCCGCCTCCCCTCCAGCAACCCTGTTGTTTCCTATAGTTAAGAGTCTCTTATGGTTTGTCTCCCTCTCTGACTTCATCTTATTTTGTTTTTCTCTCCCTTCCCCTATGGTTATCTGTTTTGTTTCTTAAATTCCATATATGAGTGAAATCACATGGTAGTTATCTTTCTCTGAATGACTTTTTTCACTTAGCATAATACCCTCTAATTCCATCCATGTCATTGCAAATGTTAAGATTTCATTATTTTTAATGGCTGAGTAATATTCCATTGTAAAATATGGAAAGAACCCAGATGTCCATCGATAGATGAATGGATATAGAATATATATTTCTATAGTCTTTCCTTATCTTAAACCATCCCCCTCTCAATATTTCCCTGTCCCTAACTCTATGAAATTTCAAGTGATAAACTGTAAGGGTTAAAATTGGTGGATGAACAGAAGGAAAAATGAATCCAACTTACATTTTAAATGTCCAGCTAAAGCTCTGAAACTAGGAAAAACTACCTAAAAGAAATTGAGGCTTTCTGGTAAAAATTATATCATTGTTATTATTATTATTTTTGTCATTGTTATTATTTTTAATGGTGATAGTAATGATCAATGACTGACACATGTGGAAAAATCCAAACATGTCTTTCTATCAGAAGAGCAAATTTGAAAGTGGATGATCAATAAAGTAAAACTGCTTGTTATCTTAGTCTAGTTATTATCGTACAGTAATGGGTCATCTTTGACAAGCAGTGGTGTTTGTGTATACTTACTTCGAAGTAGATGTCAATTTGAGAATAATAACAATTGAGATATTATTAGTTCCTATGAGACTAAGATTGCCATAGAATAGGTAATACATCAAATTTGTCTAAACTTCAAAATTAAAATGAATGAATGTGCTTATAGCAAATAATTCTAATCAGTAACATTTATTGAGGGCTTATGGCATGTCAGGTACGGAATAATGCTCTATTTGTATTATTTAACCTAATTATTTTAATAATCCAGTGCCACAGGGAGTCATATTACTCTATGTTACAAACGAGGAAATTGAGGCTTATGAATAGATAACTTGTCCAGGTGAAGTAAGGTAATGTTGACAAGCTAGATGGGATAGTACCTGTTATCAAGTGCTTTTTCTATGCCCGGGATTTTCACATATGTTATTGAATTTAATCTTTAAGACAATCCTCTGGGTCAAGGCATGGATATTGCCACTTTACAGATAAGGAAATTGAGGTTCAGCAAGGTCAGGTATCTTGCTCAAGGTAATGCAGGTAGAAAGTGATGAAGGTGTCCAAATCTTCTGACTGCAAAGCAGAAATGGGTCTCAAATTGTTAAAATGGGAATACCTGGAAATCATAGTCTTTGTAGATTGCAGTTAGGAACACTAAGCTCTTTTTGGAACATGGGGGAAAGAATTTTATATTTACTTCCACCATGGGAACTAAGAACAATTTAAGTAGCAAAAAATAAATCTACATGTAAAAAAACAAAAAACAACTTGTGGCAGTGATCCAAGTATGCCACCCAGATCTCCCTTCAAGAAAGGACCTGCTGTGAGGAAAGCAGTGAGCCATAAGCTGTTGCACAGTTGGGGTCAGTTCCAGCACTCATGCCAAAGCCAAGTCCCAGCCAATGACTGGGCATGACTGAGATACTAGAGCTGGGCCATTTCTGTTTCAACATGGAACTTCTCAATGGGCAATCTTCACTCTGAGCTTCCCTATGAGTCTGGCTGAGACTTTCACAGAGGTCACTGCAGTCTGAGGCTCTTGCTACAAAGTCCTTCTTCCTTCCTTCTCTCCTGTCATAGGTGTCAGACCAGAAACATGGTCTGGAGTTTCTCTTGGCCTGCTCCTGCTCCTTCTCCCCTTTGTCCTTCATAAGCATTTCCCCCAATACATCTATTTATTATATTTCTAATTCTGTTTCCTGAAGGTCCTATTTCCTGGAGGCCCCCAAATTATGCAAAATCTAGAACACTACTGTCTGTGAAAAAGTAACAATGAGCTATTGAACTAATTGTTGTTTATTAATATTTGTTTGCTATTTTATCATTCATTTTGTCAGCTGCTAGTATTTTCCAGCAGTAGGTGATAATACCAACAACTTAAGAAAAAGTTATAAAAAGACAAACACTTTAAAAATAGAGATAATCTATCCATGAATCTAGTTTTTTGGGGGAAGAGACTGACATTATCTTATGTAGTTATCTCATATCTTTGTCAAACTCGAGGGATCATATAATCAAGATACAATCGTATGGGTTTTTTAATTTTGCAAATTCAGAAATTTGCTTTTCTTCCTGGTTATGGATGAACTGACCAAGGGACATTGATTCATATCAACTAAATTCACACTAAACTAATTTCTAAACCCAAATTCCAGCTAATTGATTTATAATGAGACACGTATGAGGCCCAATCAATTAATAGAGGGACAATTTGCATAGTTTGTTATAAAGTGCTTATTATTAGCATCCTTATAATTGCTATTACAAATACTACTATCAAGCAGAGATCAGTTGACTAACACCAGAACTCATGTAGTCTGAATTGTATTGATAACATACAGACAAATCATTCTTTTACTTGACATTTTCAACTTAAATTTTATTATTTTTTTTCTTTGTAAAAGCAATATATATCATTGTAGAAAACAGAAAGCACAGACAAGCCAACAGCAAAGCAAAATAAGACAACAACAAAGAAACTATTTATAATCTCACTACTCAGTGGTTATTCCTGCTAATATTTTGGTGTATATATTTTTTTCCATCATTACTTACTAAGCATACATAAGAATATTTTAAATACACCATACCATACATATCCTTTTATATCTTGTCTTTTTACTCAGCAATATAACTTGAACATTTTTCCATTGCATTAAATATTCCTCTGTTATGATGTTTCCTAACTATTTTTGGATTATAACATGTATCGGTTAAGATCTCTTGCTTTAGAAAGCGAACATGAATACAAAATGTTGCATACAAATTTTAGGAGTTTTACTTCCTGAAAACTGTCTGTATATTTCCTGTCCCTGCCTGTGATATTGTAGACAGCTACACAGTATTCTAACCAGTTTAATTTAATATTATAATTTATTTAATCAGATTCCTGTAGTTATCTTTTCCCTATTATCAACAGTGTGATTGGGATCTTTTATATTTGTCACTATAATATTCCTTCACATCACAATTCCCAATACCACAACTTCATAGTTGCAACTTAGCTCAAAAATTTAGCTATTAATAACCATTGTGTATTCATGTAGAAGAGAGAGGATAACTCTTGAAAGATTTTTACCTTTGGGAGTGTTATGCTAAATCCAGTAATGTTGATATTTGAACCAGTTTTTGAAGTACCACCTGTGCAATGGTTTTGATGACACATGCTTTAAAGATTCTCACAGGGAGTAAATATTTTGTTCTTGGTGTTTAATTTTTTTTGTGTATGTATGTATGCATATATGTATTTATTTCTTAGTATAATTAGCATATAGTGTCGTATTAGTTTCAGGTGTACAATACAGTGATTCAACAACTCTCTACATTACTTGGTGCTCATCATAAGTGTACTCTTAATCCCCTTCACTTATTTCACCCATCCCCCTACCCACTTGCCCTCTTGTAACTACCAGTTTATTCGCTATATTTAAGAGTCTGTTTTCTTGTTTGTCTCCTTTTTTCTTTGTTTCTTAAATTCCACATATGAGTGAAATCATGTGGTATTTGTCTTTCTCTGACTGATTTATTTCACTTAGTAATAAACCCTTTAGATCCATCCATGTTGTTGCAAATGGCAAGATCTCCTTCTTTTTTATGGTTGAGTAGTATTCCATTGTATATATATATACCACATCTTCTTTGTCCATTTATCTATTGATGGATAGTTGGGCTGCTTTCATATTTTGACTATTGTAAATAAAGATACGATAAACATAGGGGTGCATGCATCTTTTCTAATTAGTGCTTTGTGTTCTTTGAGTAAATACCCAGTAGTGGAATTACTGGATCATATGGTAGTTCTATTTTTAATTTTTTTGAGGAAATTTCGTAGTGTTTTCCACAGTAGCTGTACCAGTTTGCATTCCCACCAACAATGCATGAAGGTTCTTTTTTCTCCACATTCTTGCCAACACCTGTTGTTTCTTGAGTTTTTTATTTTAGCCATTCTGACAGGTGTGAGGTGATATCTCCTTGTGGTTTTGATTTGCATTTCCTTGCTGGTTAGTGATGTTGGCATTTTTTCATGTGTCTGTTAGCCATCTGTATGTCTTCTTTGGAAAAATATCTGTTCATGTCTTCCACCCATTTTCAAATTGGATTATTTATTTTTTTGTGTTCAGTTTTATAAGTTTTTAATATATTTACCCTTATTTGGTATGTCATTTACAAATATCTTCTTCCACTGAATAGGTTGACTTTTGTTTTGTTGCTTGTTTCCTTTGCTGTGCAGAAGCTTTTTATTTTGACACAGTCCCAATAGTTTATTTTTGCTTTTGTTTCCCTTGTCTTAGAAGACATATCTAGAAAAATGTTTCTATGGCTGATGTCAGAGAAATTACTGCCTGTGCTCTCTTGTAGGATTTTTATGGTTTCAGGTCTCACATTTAGGTTTTAATCCATTTTGAGTTCATTTGCATATGGCATAAGAAAGTGGTCGAGTTTCATTCTTTTGCATGTAGCTGTCCAGTTTTCCTAACACCATTTGTTGAAGAGACTTTTTTCTATTGTATATTCTTGCCTCTTTTGTCGTAGATTAGTTGACCATATAATTATGGGTTTATTTCTCGGTTTTCTATTCTATGTGTCTATTTTTGTGCCAGTAACAAAGGTGTAAATTTTTAACTTTGAAAGTGAATTTGATTTTTAAAAATAGCCCTAAAGTCTTTGGAACAAAGTTATTTTAATGAATTGACTAAATAAGCCAAATACTAGCATTTTGGCTATAACCCAAGATATTAATTTTTTTTTTGGTTTGTGACTGGTTCTGTGACTGGTACAAAAAGAGACTTTCCAAAAGAGAACAAAGAAAGCATCAGTAGAATAAATGTGTAACTTCCCAAGATGACTACTTGTATTAGAAATTCACTTATACAAATACTAATGATTTAAAAGAAACTCTGTATCATTGATGTGATGGTTAATTTTTTTTTATTTCTTAAAATTTTTATTATACATGCTGTATTCATGGAAAATCAAGACCTCTGAAGGGACTCGAATTGGATATAAAGCGTGTCCAGCCGAGCTGGCTGTCATGCTTGGTGTGGAAACAGTTACACTGATGCTTTCTTCCCTTTATAGGTGGCCATCATTTTCTTGATTTCAGCAATAGCTTTACCTGGATTCAGCCCCTTGGGGCAGGTCCTGATGCAGTTCATGATGGTGTGGCAGCAGTAGAGGGAGAAGGGGTCCTGCAGCTTGGCCAGGCGCTCCTCTGTGAAGTCGTCTCTCGAGTCGATCATCCAGCGGTAGGCCTGCATAAGAACCGCAGGCCCCAGGTACTTGTCTCCGTTCCACCAGTAGCTAGGGCAGCTGGTGCTGCAGCACGCACAGAGGATGCACTCGTACAGCCCGTCCAGTTTCTCACGATCTTCTATGGACTGCAGATACTGCTGCTTGCCCTCCTGGGATTCATCCTTCTTCTTCAAATAAGGTTCAATGGATTTGTACTGAGCATAGAAGTTGCTCAAGTTGGGAACAAGATCCTTTATCACATACATATGCGGAAGAGGGTAGATTTTTGAGACTTTGGTGAGGCTGGTGTCGATCCTTCGGGTGTAGGCCAGAGTGTTGCCTCCGTTGATGTTCATGGCACAAGAGCCACAGATGCCTTCTCTGCATGATCTTTGGAAGGTCAAGGCAGAATCAATTTCATTCTTAATCTTGATTAAAGCATCCAACACCACAGGACCACATTTATTCAAATCAATTTCATAAGTTTGCATATGAGGTTTATCTCCAGACTTGTCTGGGTCCCATCGGTAGATGGCAAATTTCTTGATCTGGGGAGCTGCGGCGGCAGCTGTCGGTGCCCCCCGGCAGGCCTACAGGCAGGCTCCGCCAACGGTTGCAAGCGGGAACCGGCGCTTCAAAGAGAGTCCGACCACCGCCGCCATCTTGGCTTCTGACATCGCCGATGTGATGGTCAATTTTATATGTCAATTTAGCGAGGCTATGGTACCAATTTTTTTGGTCAATACCAATCCAGATGTTGCTTTGAAGGTATTTTTTAATGAGATTAACATATTATACCAGTAGACTTTGAATAAAGCAGATCACCCTCCATTAGGTGGGTGGGCCTCATCTAATTATTTGAAGGTCTTAACATTATAGACTGAGGTCCCTGAACAGGAAAGAATTCTGCCTCTAGATTGCAATATAGAAATCCTGCCTGAGTGTCTAGTGTTTGGACTCAAGACTGCGACATCAACTCCTGCACGAATTTCCAGTCTTCAGTTTGCCCTATAGATTTTAGACAGGCCAGCCCCTACATTCATGGGAGCCAATTCCTTAAAATAAATCTGTCTCTCTATATATCCTAGGTTCTATTTCACTGGTGAATGTTGACTAATGCAATTACCAATTGTTGTTCCCAAAGTCTTAAAGTCATCCTTTCTGCTGTGTGCTATTCTTAGTACTATCAGTTATGAGGAGAAAGTCTTGTTGACCCTGTCTCAGATTTTGAAGTCTGTATTCCTTTGGGCTAATGGCCCTCTGTCTGACTCTAGTTGCAATATTGTAGATTTTTAAAAACCTTGAAAAAAGTATTTGTTTAAAGAAATCAACTTTCTAAAATTGCATTGGGACCATTTATTTATTCTTGTTATTTTTAATTGTGGTAAAATAGATGTAATATAAAACATAATCTTAGCCATTTTTAAAAAAGATTTTATTTATTTATTTGACAGAGAGAGAGAGATAGAGATAGAGAGAGAGAGAGAGAGAGAGAGAGAGAGAGCGCGCACCAGCAGGGGGAGCAGAAGAGGCAGAAGCAGGGTCCCCAGTGAGCAGGGAGCCCAATGTGGGGCTCCATTCCAGGACCCCTGAGCTGAAGGTAGACGCTTAACTGACTGAACCACCCAGGCACCCCAATCTTAGCTATTTTTAAGTGTACAGTTCAGTAGTGTTAAATATATTCATGTTGTTGTGAAACAGAGTTCCAGAACTCTTCATCTTTCAAAAAATGAAACTTTATACCCATTAAACAACTCTCAATTTGTTTCTCCTAGAAACCACCATTCTACTTTCTGTCTCTACGAGTTTGACTACTCTAGATACCTCATATAAGTGGAATCATACACTATTTGTCTTTTGTGCCTGGCTTATTTCACTTGGCACAATGTTGTCAAGGTTCATCCATGTTATAGCATATATCAGAATTTCCTTCCCTTTTTAAGGCTAAATAATATTCCATTGTATGTATTACTACATTTTATTTATCCATTCATCTAGCAATAGACATTTGAGTTGCTTCCACCTTATGGCTATTGTGAATAATGATGCTATAATCATAGAAGTACAAATATTTCTGAGCCCTGCTCTTAATTCTTTTTGACATACATCCAGAAGTGGAATTGCTGGATCATATAGTAGTTCTACGTTTAATTTTTTTGAGAAACTACCATACTGTTTTCAATAGTGGACATTCCACGTTACATTCCCAGCAACAGGGCACAAAAGTTCCAATTTCTCCATATCCTTGCCAACGTTTGTTATTTTCTGTTTATTTGATAGTGGCCATCCTAATGGATATAAAATAGTAGTTCTTTGTGGTTTTGACTTCGATTACCTTAATGATTAGTGATACTGAGCATCTTTTCATGTACTTACTGGCCATTTATATGTCTTCTTTGGAGAAATGTCTACTCAAGTCCTTTGCCCATTTTTAAATTGTTTTTATGTTGTTGAGTTGTATGATTTCTTTAGGTATATGTCCTGGATATTAACCTCTTATCCGATATATGATTTACAAATATTTCCTTCTATTCCATGGCTTGATTTTTCATTCTGTTGATTATCTCCTTTGGCACAGATGTTTTCAATTTTAATGCAGTCCAGTTTATCTGTTTTTGTTGTTGTTGGCTGTGCTTTTGGTGTCATAGGCACCATTCACTTTTCTTTTCTCAAATCACTCCATATTTATGTATATCACACCATATGAATAGTCCATATATCTTTCCAATAATACAGATGTTTTTGCCTTCAGTAGCACTCAACTCCCCCCCTGCCCCGTCAACACATTCTCACAGGAATCCTAGCAAAAATGTCTTAGGCAGGGGATTTGGGCTGTTTTTCTTATGACTATGGCCAAGACTTGGTCATCATGATTCACTATGGCTCTAAAGTGAGTGAGGAGGACATTTGGAAGTAATTTTCTGTCACAACAGCTAACACCAAGTAGATGTCTAGGTTGTATTTATTAAGTGATTGAATGATTGTCTTGTTCTTTGGCATCTGAAAATATTTTCAGAATTATTTTAATGATTTCTCTTAGTCTTGCCACAGTTATTCCTTCAGCCTGAGTATATACAATTTGCATGATTGGACAATCAGATTGATTTGTTGAACAGGTTGTTGTTACAACAGAATGCCTGGGGATTGTTGTTTTGAATGAATGATGCCATCTCTCTAAGGCAAGTTGATGTAATAGTGAAAAGTGGAGGCTCAGAGGGTTTAAAGGCTAATTTCAGGTTACACACTGAAGGGAAAACAAGAGATCCAGTTGTGGAAGCTGAAAATTCAAAATCTTATACTGTATCACTGCACAGTGAATAAATGGTCTTTTACTATATAAACAAAGATTGCCAGAGAAAATCTTGCCAAGCGAATGGCTTTAAGTGCAACTACTAGATTAAGAGCTTCTTGAAGGCAAGGACCACATCTGTCAATCCTTGTATTCCCAGCAAGCACACATATGCAAGCATGTATGCACACTTGTGTGTATACACGTGAATGCAAACAATTAATGAGCACACATCTCAAAGAGAAATACAATTTTGTGTCAGTTCTCTTACTTAGAGTTAGAATCCATCTATGCTTGCATAAATGAACTATATACACATAGCAGATGGTCTAAATATAGCTGAATGTGAATGTCCAAGTTTACAAATATTTTATCAGGTTAGGAGAATTCTAATAAATAAATGAAAATGATTCAAAAGTGTATGAGTATACATTCTGATTTCGGTTGCAAGCTGACCTTTGGGGAAAGAAATATAGTATTTTCTAATTTTTCCTAGACCAAAATGAGAAACTGAGTGTTTTAAAAATAATTATTGTTTGTGCCTTCTCTTTGGAGACCCTGACTTGTTTCTCTTTGTTTTTTGATATCACCATACTGGTGTTCCCAGAGGACATTGACGTTGACAGAAAAAGACCAAATGAACCTTTGTGACTTCATCCAAATGTCATAACAAAAGCAAGTCTTAGCATGCTTCTGAAGGATTGACTTTCAGGCAGGAACTGGGTTGTTTTGGAAACTGAGCTAATGACATTGTTATTATTTCTCATGAGTGATAATTTCTCATGAGGGATTGATAGATCAATCCCACTTGCATTTAGAGTAATCCCTACAGACCTGAGTGATGACCTATCAGCACAGTAGTTGTGTGGCCCCAAAGCTTGGTCAAAGCTCTCTTCTTGGCAAGAAGGATGGGACATTTGCCTCTGGAATTTTTACATTTTTCTGTGAACCTCCCCCCCCCCAATAATGTTTCTTAATAAGTATGCCTAAAAATTTTGAACCATCTCTCATCCTGGGACTATTAATAGATTTTGAAAAATTTGAAGGATAAATTTGCAAAGCACAACTGACATGTATAAAAATTCAGACAAGACACACATGTGTTACAAGTAATAGGATTCACCTGACTTGCACTTTTTAGTTGTACCCTGCACACAGTAGGACTGCAATAAATATTTACTGAATGCTGAATGAATGAAGTGAATTTGGAAATAAGCAGGGAACCCTTGTGGCATTGTAAATAACCATAAAAGTATGTTTTTACAGATATCACTGGGGCACAATCATATCTTCTTGACCTTATTAGGTCTTTATTGATGTGTTTTGACTGACACTAAGAAGATGCTAGTTTGAAAGGAGACGCCTATAATTTAAAAACATGATTTTTACCATCTCCGAACACTTCACAAAGGTCAAGAGGGTAGATAAACAACTTCCTACAGCTGCTGCTACATCTGGCACACGCTTGCAGCAGAAGGTGTGCGCTGAAAAGATAAACACGTCAGTTTGTATCTACTTGCCTGCCTATGCTTTTTTGTGTCTGAACTTGACCCTTAGCAATTAATATTAAAACCAGCCTTGATATTAATGAATAAAAATTCAAAAGAAGTTAGGCTGGATTGAAATTACCAGTATCCCAAGGGAATACATTTTTTCTAATGGTTTTGAGGTTAACTTTGATTTTGTAATCCTGGCTCAATATCTTATCTTTGTTGTTTCCCTCTGGGAGTCATCCCATGTTGATTCCTGCACAGTCAGGTCCCTTATGATCCTCTACTTGATTAATGCTGAACATGAATTGTTCTGTCTAGATTGATTTACTTATATATGGATCTCTGCCAAATTTTAATGCATTTTGTGACCTCTTGAGGATGCTTCCAGCTCTGAGATTCTGTGACACTGGATATATCTAAAATTAGCAGGTGATTCTTTAGAAGTCATCACACAGAGTTCTGTACTAGCTTTCAAGTGAGATAATCTGTTGGTTGATTATCCTGTATATTTCTCATAGGTACTACTGATGACTGGGAGCCTTGAAAAACTCACTGGACTGGATCTTTTCACGGAAGACTTGACAAAGTAAACTGTAGGGAGGAGGCATGACTTTATGATGTTCACTCATTGTATTTCTGGTGAAGGTGGGAAGGCCCTCTGTAAACACTTACTGAATCAAGCAAAGACCTCTCAATTCCAAGTTGATTTTTCTATCCACGAAACCATGGCAACTTTCTACCAAAGACTGTCAAATGTAATATTGTTGATTCTCTATTTGCTAACTAAGCACCCAAATACCATTATTCACATTGTTTGGAAATGTTTATATATTCCTATCTCAAATATTTTTAATAGAGTCAGGTTATGTCTCTATATATTAGCCTTAGATCTGTGAGCTTTATAATTTCAATCCCCGCTCCATTTTTTTTTTGCCACAAATAATCTTGATATAAACGAACTGGCTTTATTATTATTATTTTAAAGATATCTGAAGTTTCTAGAAAAACATCTGAATATTCCATTTCCCTCTGTGGTGGCAGGCACAGCCTCTGTGGTGATCACTTCTGTACTGATCCTTGACCAACAAATGCAGGTATTCAGGCATGATGTTTACACTCTGTTTTTACCAAATTGCTGGGTGAGCACTTTACAAGATCACAGAGTGTTCTCTATCTCCTGATTAGCATTTAGAGAACCTTGGCAACTGGGATGGAGCCATAGGAGGGAAGCAGGCTGCTATTTAAATGGAGGAAAGTCACTCTGTGGCTGATAAGCTGGAGGAGTGATGAATTGCAAACGGCCTTTCAGCTTTAGGAATTCACAGTGCGGGTCTATCATGAACCCCGCCAGCATCTGATGAACTTTTACTTTTCACAACATCATCTGAGGGCAGTGATAGGGGCAAAGAAACGTCTGTGCATGGTCTGCAGTGGATACTTGTCAGTTGGTTTACAGATAAATCTATAGACCATGGAGTATTTTGCTGACATACTTAAGACCAGAAACACAGCAGCAGGAAATGTTAAGTTCAGAAGGCTTCTGGAAACAGGAGTCACCAGTCTACAGTATAATAGTTCTGTTTAAAGAGAGACTAAATATTGTTGATAAATATGAGGTTTTGTACTGGGATGTAGTTCTATAAATGCATTTTTAAAAAAGACTTAGTAACACCACACCTGTTGACATGATAAAATACTAATAAAACTCCAGGAGGTGGGGGGGGGGATGTGAAGCCCCTTCATCTGCAAGGGGAAGCATGGTTTGGGCAGAAGAAAAAGGGTTGTTGACCCAGTTTGGTTTCTAGTTATACTCCATTGGTATACATTTGTGACTTACACATTACCTATGTGAAGATGGAGATGGTGGTGTAGAGCACCCCGAGGTTGTGATGTGGTGTAGAGCAACCCTACCATCTGGCACCGTGTCTGGCACATTATAGTTATTAAGTAAATATTTGTGAATGAATAAAAGGATAGAAATATGCCTTTTTGAGTCACATGCCTGGCTTTTCTCATTGATGCCTGTTTTCGGTTAGGTTGCTGTGATTGATCAGCAAGTGCCCAGCATGACTATAAAGTCATAATATGGATGGATGTGTATGGCTTATGGAATTAGGCTCTACTTATGCACATTCCTGATGGCTACTAGGTGTTCAATGTTGGGCAGAGGACAGAGAGGAATAAGAAGAGATTTTCATGTAGTTGGGGAGAGAAGACTAAAAGATTTTCAACAATACCATATTCATGGGAGTCTAAATGATCTAGTACTAAATTGTCTATCCTAGACTGTGTCAGCTTGGGGGCTATTGCTCTCATTATCTGGTTTTATTCTACTTTGGACGGTTCTTGCTATTAAAGAGAATCATAGAATGTTAGGGTGAACAGCACTCAGGTATCTTTGATAGCTTTTGCCTAAGTTCTTTTTTTTTTTTTTTTTTTAATGAGAGCAATGAGAGTTTAAGGGCTTTGCCCAAGATCACATGGTTACACAGTTGGTGGCAATGTTCACTTATTCCCCTAGGATTTTGGTTCCAAAGTATGCTAGAGCCCCAGGCTCATGCCGGGAGTTGCTTTGTTTCTAAATGAGGTCTTTGTTTTGTCATAATACAAACGCTATTGCCTGGGGTCTAAGATAGAGGCAACTTACACTGAACTCTACTCTTCAGCAAATATGGCCAAGTTAGTTTCCACTGTGTCTGTTTGTTCTTTCTTTCCTGATTTTTTTTAAAAAATAAATTTAAATTTTATTTTTTCCTTATTTTTATTTTATTATTTATTTATTTATTTATTTATTTATTTATTTATTTATTTATTTTAAAGATTTTATTTATTTGACTGAGAGAGACGCAACGAGAGAGGGAACACAAGCAGGGGGAGTGGGAGAGGGAGAAGCAGGCTTCCTGCGGAGCAGGGAGCCCGATGTGGGGCTCGATCCCAGGACCCTGGGACCATGACCTCAGCCGAAGGCAGATGCTTAACAACTGAGCCACCCAGGTGCCCCATATTTTATTTTTTTAAATTAAATTTAATTTTATTGTGTTATGTTAGTCACCATACAATACATCATTAGTTTTTGATGTAGTGTTCCATGATTCATTGTTTTCTTATAACACCCAGTGCTCTATGCAGTATGTGCCCTCCTTAATACCCATCACCGGATTAACCCATCCCTCCACTCCCCTCCCTTCTAAAACCCTCAATTTGTTCTGTGGGCGGCCTGCTTCTCCCTCTCCCCACTTCTTCTGCTTGTGTTTTCTGTCTCGCTGTGTCTTTCTCTCAAATAAATAAAAGATTTTACTTATTTATTTGAGAGAGAGAGAAAGAGCATGAGCGGGGGGAAGGGGGTGGGCAGGAGAAGGAGAAGCAGACTCCCTGCTGAGCAGGGAGCCCGACGACATGGGGCTTGGTCCCAGGACCCTGAGATCATGACCTGAGCTGAAGGCAGACACCTAACCAGTTGAGCCACCCAGGCGCCCTATATTCATATATTTTAAATACCAGACTCCTAGAAGTTGGCATGGTGGGCACCCACTGTACTTTTGAGCTATTGAAACATTCCAACATCCATTCCATCCAAAATCTTGGCTGTGCTCTCCAGCTAGACTCTGTGTCCACCTGGTCCCTCTTCAGTGTTCGCATCTTGAGAAGATAGCAATGCTCTATCATCGGGCACTGGTGAGCCAGTTGGGACTTTAAACATAGGAGTCATAACCCTCTAGCTCTTACATTTGCCATGACTATTCGTTCCTTCCTTTCCTTCTTCTTTTCCTTCTTCATTTCCTCCTCCTTCTCCTTTTTTTTCTTCCACTAGCCAGATTTAGTGAAAAATCTGGAAAGATTGAATTGATTTGAAAAGGTTACAACAATTATAGAATTTGTGTTACCTTATAGAACTGACAATTTGGTGAAAAGCTAATTATTTTAAGTGTTTTTCCTTTTCCTCAGCCTCTTTATTTATTTTTTTAAGTAATATAAGAGTGGAGAAAAAGGAAATGACCTCCATGGCTTCAGCGTAGCCTACTCCTGGTCTTTCCAGAGGAGCTCCTGCTCTGCAGAACGTTAGAGTCTAGGACATTTGACGCATTCAGAGGTTGGGTGGGCGGGTGGGCTTTCAGATTTGATTAGGGCCTTGGAATTCAGCTTAGCAAATGAGCTGTTAAAAAGTTGAGGCAAAATAGAGAGAGGACCCCTGACTCTTAGGGTGGGATGGTGGCCTCTCTGAGCAGGAAGTGTTCTGATGTGCTGACAATGAAGAAACAGACCATGTTTTTGTTTATTTTCTCATAAAGTGCTGATGAACAAATGAGGGAGTTGCATTAAGGGGCTCCGAAGGCAAGCTGTGAAAAGAGATTGGGGTTTATCAGCCTTTTGGCCTGGTTTCCTCTGGAAAGAATGCTTATGACATGGCCCGGCTCGGCGAGTCTTTGTGTCCACCCCCGCCCCCCCCACCTCCATGCCCCTCCTCCCCTCACACAGCCTGATAACTTTGATTGCCTCAAACTGATGTCAACATTTTTTGGCAGATGGGGAAATGGTGGTCCTCAAGGATTCCTTAATAATAGAAGCAAATGCATGAAAGATAAAGCCAATTTCCACATACTAAATAACCCTCTTTCTGTTTTCTTGTTTTTTTTTTTCTGATGATGCACGATAGTTCTGAATTTAATTTCTGGACTCTAAACAGGTCTCTAGGAAATTGGTTAGGGGTGGGCAGTAAGAGAGGGGTTTTGTTGGGGGGAACATTTATATTATTTTGGATCTAAGATATTGCCTGACACAAAAAATGGAGGGAAGTCAGGAATATGAGGAAAGTATTGCCTTTAGCTATGAATAAATCTATCACTTTGGAAGATAAAAATTCTTGAGCAGCATACCTTAAAAAAATATGAGCCTTGAATCCTTGGTAGAACAATGCATGGCATAAAGAAATAAATGATCAAATAAATTTTATAAAATTAAATATAACCCAGAAGCTTGCTTTGCTGCTGAACTCTGTGTGTACAAGTTTTATGAAGAGTGATTCTAGAACAGCATAATCATTCCTCCTTAGTTGCAGTTTTATCAGCTTCAAAGGTCATTCCACCTTCCTCTGGGGGAGAGATGAAGTCTTGTTTCCCCTGAGTGAGAGCTGACATCTAGGAGGAAGGTAATGTCTGGTAAAATAACTCACTAAAAATGAAGTTTGACCAGTGTGCTTCTGAGTCGAGGGATTTAAAATGTTTCACAGATGATAGCAATTTTAACCACTGTGGCCTAGAGTAATTTCAAGGAATAAAAATCAGCAATAAACGTTTCAGATTGGATTTGGCCCAATACTGAAGGTTTTTTCAGGTTTTTTTTTAAATTTCTTGCAATGCATGAATATACAAAGAAAATAGTAATAGGGTTTTGGAAGTGATTGGATTATATATTGGAAGGACATGAAATATTTGATGTGAAACTCAATCTGCTCAGAAATAAAAGACTAACATGAACTTTGCTCTTCTTTTTTGCTGTATATTTTAATAAGATGTGAGAATCAAGTATCTGACAGCTGAAGCTTTGACTATAGGATGCAAATGTTAATGTGGTCTAGTGGAGTCTTCAGCTTGGGACTCATTAAAGATGAAGAACAATACAAGTTGGTGGAGCCAGTCAACAATATTGATATAGAGAGCTATTTCGTTCCTCTTGGAGAGACAAGCTGATGGATTGTCACTAGGGGGTAGTGAGTGTATGAGAAATAGGGGCAGGTGTTTGAGTTACTAAACTTCCATGAGCCTCAGTATCCTCACAAGTGGGTAGAGGTGATGACTGTGGGCTCTGGGGCCAAATGTTGGAGCTGAGTCCCAGTTTTGTAAGTGACTAGCAGTCAGCCCTTGAGCCAGGTTACTTCCTTCTTGGTGCCTCAGTTTCCTCATCTGTAAAAGGAGATATCATATGAACCTTCTAGGGTTGTGAGCTTAAATGAGTTAACACTTGTAAGGTGCTTAGAATGATGCCTGGGACAGACTAGACACCTGATAAATGCTTGCTACTATTACTGATAAACATCACACGTGTCTGGATTCTTCTTTAGAATCTGCTTGATTCCGGTTTTCTACCTAGAAAGTGCACAGGATGATGAAATGTCATTTTAAACTAAAAGGTGCAGCACTTCCTGGATGTAAGGTACAACTGAAGCCAAAGGCTGAGTTTATTATTAAATGCCATTGTGTTACTTTGAAGAGCTCTCGTAATACCAGGGGTCTAGACATCCTAGCACTTTAATGTGACCTACAAAAACAAAAATAATAACATGCATGTCTTATAAAAATACTATACAGGAAGACCTCAGATCAAAGATACTATTTAAATATGAAGCATTAGTATTTTTATTTTGGTATTACTCAGACTTCCCTGCGTAAAAAGAAAAAAAATACGATTTTGGTGAAAAATGCCCCCGCTTTTGTTTTGATATGAGCTAACTACAGAAATAAAGGAGTCAGATCAGCGTAATCAAAACCAAAATTACAATACTGTATTGTAAATATTTTGAATTTATTTGGAAAGTTTCAACCTCAGCATCTTCAGAGCTTTTTCCACCTCATATTGCTGACAAAAGTCATTAAAATTCATGATACTGTGTATCATAACATTTTGACTTTCTAAGTTTGAATTAAATTTGTTTTTATTTTGATTAATGGTTGAAAACACTGCTAGAGATCACCTAGACCACATTTCTCATGTCACAGAAGGAAACTGAAGCCCAGAAAGAAACAGCACTTCACTCAGCTGGGTGATGGTGCAGCCCGGGCTAGAACCAGGGCAGGTCTCCTGATGCCTGGTCCCAGCCCTCCAGTCACTTTTCTTCTGCCTTCTAGAAAGTTGTGTATCTGGGACAGCATTCCTGCCTCCTTCATTCCTTTCCCCAACACTGCTTTCGCGCCCTACTTTTCGTTTGCGATCTGTCTGAAATCTTCCACTCAGAAGCTTCTCTGAGCCTAAGCCTCCTCATCTGTAAGACAGGATTATAGCCTAGTTTGAAGAGTTGTAAGGTCTGCCTAAAAAACATTTGGGAAGTGCCTGGCATAGGATGACTCTCAATAAATATTGTTGTTGAAGAAGCTATGGTCCTTAAAACACACTTTTTTGGGGGAAAATATTTATATCTTGGGACCGGCAAGAAATTGTTTAAAAACATGTTTTTGAAGTCTGGACTTGCTGTGAACATAGCAAGGTTGTCTCTCATTCAGAATTAGTGAACATTTTGTGCTTTTAGTTTATAGACTGGTCCTGCTGAGTGGTAGCTGAACCTAGACTCTGAAAGCACATTTGAATATAACCACTCGTTCCTTCGTTCAGGGGTGGGAAGCATTTCTGAAGAAGGAGGAGGGGTAATAATACAGCCACCCTTCACGGGGGGCTTACTATGGGACAGGCACTTGCTAAGCTCTTCACAGAGATTTTCCCTCTTGAATCTCACAGCCACTTTGTGAGGCAAGTCCCCATTCTATCTAGGAAAGACTGAGGCTTAGATTTCAGTAACCTGTACAAGGTCAATGAGAGAGTTAAGACCCAACATACTTTTAACCCCATGCAATTCAAGTCCCTATCTCCAAGTTGTCATTGGTCAAATTCATCAGATAACTGCTCAAATAGCTAGGTTTTCTACTTTGCTGGTGTAGGGACAGTTGATTCCCATCACCTGGAAGGTTCTTGCTCTCTTCTGGTGCCACTATGGCTGTTGTTTTAACTTCCTGGCAGCGCAGTAACACGGGCATCACAAACTGGGTGGCTTAAAACCAGAGAAATTTATTTACTTACAGCTCTGGAGGTTAGAAGTCTGAAATAAGGTGTTGGCAGGGTCGCTCTCCCTCTTCCCCTCTAGGAGAGACTCCGTCCTTTCCTCTCTTAGCTTCTGATGGTTCCCAGCCATCCTTCATGTTCCTTGCTTTGTAGCTACATCGCTCCAATCCCTTCCTCCATCTTCACATGGCCTCCTTCCCTGTGTGTCTGTGTCTGTATCTGAATCTCCTCTCTATTCTCCTATTAAAAACCCAGTCATTGGATTTGGAACCCACCCTGATCCAGGATGACCTCATCTCAACTAATTATATCTGCAAAAACTCTATTTCCAAATAGGGTCACATTCTGAAGTTCTGGGTGCACACAAATTTTGGAGGGACACCATTCAACACTCTATAGCTGTTTTCCTTGGGAAGAATATGACTTCGGTGAAAATCTACCCCCCAGAAATAACATATTCTTATTTTCTCTAGGGCTCTGTAGGTAGACACAGGCAAAAGATAAAGTATTTTTCATTTAAGTCCCTATTATTTCTACAAACAGGTATTTTCTGTTGCACATTGCAATGATACATAGTTAGTCTGGAATCCATTTCATAAGCCTTTTGAAATTTTAATGAGCTGCAAGCAAAATCTAATTTTTCAGAAGAAATAGTGCAGTGGCTCCTTCTGGCGCAGACTCAGAGGGCTCATGGCCATGAACCCTTCAAAGAGTCCACCCTGAGAAATGTTCCAAGGCTCACGTCTCCTTCAAGTCTCCTTCCTTCAGAGCTCTGGGCTCTGGAAAGTGGGGCCATTTGTCAGGAAGCCATTTATCTGTCTTCATTGCTGGTGGGAGTGAAAAGTGACAAAACAGTGTTATCAGAGGCTGTGTTCACAGTTGTGATAGGCGTCAAGGAGACCCCAACTGGTCCTACATTTATTTACCAGAGCTGCCAATAAGATTTGTGCCCACACAAACATGTACAAGTATGCATCACATTTATGTTGCAATCCTGGTTGAACTGGGAAGAAAAATTGGCATACTCTTAAGCTGACTTTTTGAGCCCCCCTTTCATGTTTAAAGCAAATTATTTATTTGTTGATTATGGCTTTGTCTCTGGGCTCTAGCCCCGCTGGTCTTTTTTCCATCCCTGGAAGATGCCAAGCTCATTCCTGCCCCAGGGACTTTATATCTGTTTTTTCCTCTCCTTAAACTCTTCTCCTTCAAATCTTCCTGAGGCCAGCTCCTTCTTGTCACTCAAAACTCTCTTCAAGAGGTCTTCCCTGACTACCCTAGAATGTGTCTATACCACCCTGTTTTATTTTTGTTATAGCACAAATCTAACCTGACTTGTAATTGTTATTATTTTGTCTACTTGTTTATATATCTGTCCTTTCCACCCTCTATTATAAACTCCATGAAATCAGAGACTTTGTTTTGTTCCCTGCTATATCCCCAGCATCTAGAGTAATACCTGGCACATAAGAGGTACTAAACTATTATTTGTCACTGAGTTCCTGACCCATCCTAGATTTAATCTTTATCTTAGACTAAATGAACTCCAGGAGCTCCATTCAAGAGAGAATTCAGTTTCCAGTCTCTCTTCTCAGACAAGTAAGGGGCCAGGCCATTGGACAAAGGTTACTCCTAGCTAAGCAGGAATCACTGTGGCTTGGTATGGGGAAGGGTAGGAAGGACTGGCCAAGGGCTGTAGAGCTTATTGTTAAAGGTCCAAAGTGGAGCGAAGCAAGCCAGGCAACCCAGTTATCAACCTAAAAGGAATAGGCGAAGAGGGAAAATCCAGATTCAAGGAAACAGGAAGGAACTAGGGAAACCAGACCAAAACAATAGGGTTCAAAGTAAAGAATGGGAGGTGGAACCTGGAGGAAGTCCCTGAGCCATGGAATCATAGACACAGCTGCTTATAGGGTTTTTGACCAAATGCACAGGTGGAAAGGAAGTTATTAAGGGCAGCGAGTTATACTCATTCACTCAACATCAAATCAGACTTATATTGGACCAGTTATGATCTTGCACCCTAATCCTAATTACTAGATGTTGATCTTATTCCCCAAACCCAGCACCCTCCATATGTACCCAAGTCCTAGAATTGAACATTAATCTCATTCCCAGTTATGGAGAGACAGGTGAGCAGAGGGTAGAACTACATAGAGAATGACAGATGTTCTACTCTGAATATATTTGGCAAGCCTGATTTTTTAGTATTAAGTGTGAGCTTTGAAATGTTAAAATACTTATGGAAAATAATTAATAAAGGAAGCACTTACTTAAAGTGGGCCTTAGGGATAAATGGGGGACGTATGTTGCTAATTAGCTAGATATTCCTATGGATAGAGACTGTTTAATCTTTAGCCAGAGCAAAAATGAGGTGTTTATGAGCTGATACATTAAAGTTTCAAGTGTGCTTCATTCACAGTGTAATCTTAAAAGTCTGAAAAATTATTGTTGGCTGGAGTTATATGGGATAGAGAGTCCTTAAGGCACAGCAGAAATGCTGGAAGGAAAGAGGTAAGTCAGATTCCTGGGCTGGCCTTGCTGCTATGAAATGGCAAGATATTGGGTCCTCCTCACATTGCCTGACAAATGAGCTGATTTCTAACCTAGTTGATTCTCTGTTCACCCATAATATGTATGAGATCAGAAGTTACATGGCAAAATATACATATAAGTAAGCATGCTTCCAAAATACACCTATAATTAGATTGATGTGAGTCTAAAAGTAAATTTGCCTGGTGATGTTCACATTCTCTGTGTACATTAAATACAGTGTCAAATGAAGCTCTTTTTTTTTTTTCTGATTAAGTTTCATACTTTGAAGCCAGGACTCCAACTTGTCTATCAGACTTCTGTGCTTCTGCCATAAGGCTCTAGTGGACATCTCTGTTGTTTTACCATCTCAGCATCCATTTCTTGTTCTTTTGGTAGCAGTTTTATGATTTTGCTTGGGGAAAAGGTCTCCTCCACTCTCAGTCCCTGCTCAGCAAAGGCTTTGGGACCTAGGACTGGCCCCTCATAGCATTATGCTCCTCAGGCCATGGTGAGTGCTTCAGGGATGCGCTCGTGGCCCTGTCAGAACCAATTGGACTTACTTCTTTTTTTCCTTTTTTTTTTAAACTATTGGAAAGACAGTATCTATATTTCTGCTTTGTGTTGTTGAGGACATTGGATATAAGTCTGGATTTATTGACAGCTATCTTGACACTATCAGGAAAGCCTGGCTGATAATGAGCAATCACAAAGAAAAGGAGGCTGCAATTTCATGAGATACCAAGTTCTGAAGGTTCCAAATAATCTCATTATACATGGGCTTCAGTTTTGTGAACTCCCAAATTTTCTTTTCTGCCAAAGCCTATTTGAACTGTATGTTGTTATTTGCAACCAAAGGAGTCTTGCTAGGAAGGTACTTATCTTCCCTACTTTAAATGACTGAGCAATAAAAATGAAATCTAAATCACAAGTCTCATGAGAACAGGGATATTACCTGCTTTCCTATCACCTAGATCTACTGGCCCACAGTAGGTGCTCAACAAATATTTGTGACAATAATTTTAGTGCTGAGGCCCATTAACCAGTTCTGTTTTTAAAATACCTGTTTTTCTTATTATGTTAGTAAATGTTTGTTATAGAAACTTTACGGAAAAGATAAAAAAGGAATAATATCACCTATTACCTTACCCTTCAGAGATAAGCATCATTAACTTTAGCATATGGTATAGTTTTTCAATCTTATATCATATATTTTTCAAGAATGGTGTTGTATTTTGGGGCCCCTGGGTGGCTCAGTTGGTTGAGGGTCGAACTCTTGATTTCAGCTCAGGTCATGATCTCAAGGTGGTGGGATGGAGCCCGGTGTCTGGCTCTGGCTCAGCAGGCAGTCCGCTTGTCTCTCTCCCTCTGTTCCTCCTTCTTCTCACTCTCTCTCTCTCTCTCTCTCCCCCCAAAATAAATAAATAAATAAATAAAATCTTAAAAAAAAAAGTATTGTATATCATATATTGTTTTGCTCATATATGGTTTTTCCAATTAATATATAATGAACTAGTTTCCAAGTCACTACATAATGTTTTGCAGTATACTTTTAAATGGCTACATAGTATTTCATTGTATGGATGAAACAAAAATTACTTCAGAAATCCCTAATTAGGGACTATTGGTTTATTTCCAATTTTCAGTAATATAAACAAACTCAATATCTGCAAGTATCGATGATTTTCTTAGCACCATGTCTAGAAATGGAATTATTGAGCCAAGGAGCATGAGCAAGTTTTAGACTTTTGTTACATATTGCCAAATGGCTCTGCACTCTCCCTAACCTGAGTGTTAAAAAGTTTTAAAAATCTTTGAAAAACTGATAGGTAAGAAATGTTATCTTTTTTGTTTTTTCTTTGTGGTTAGTGAGGTTTTAGTTTTTTAAAAATATTATAGGCCACTGATATTTCTCCTGTGAATTTTAGAACAGTTCTTTTGTGTCATCATCTGTATCTTAATATATTTATCATATTTTATATTTGAAGTTGCTGTTACAGACCTGTGGCTTTCAGAATGACTGTTTTCCTGGCAGCAGTGGGTCCTTGGCCCTTCCATTAATAGCCATGTCAACCTTTCAGGAAACCAATCACTGTGGACTTGGCCTTTTAGTCCCATGAGCTGCAAAAACATTTTGAGTTCCATTGCCGTATTTATTTCAGATGCTCATACTGACCATTCTGCTTGATTTAATCACCATTAAAGGCTTCTTTGCTTATTCCAGATGATCCCTGTAGGTAGTGGCATCATCAGAGGTCTCTGTTCCTCTAGTTCAAGCCATCATTCTCTTTCACCAGATTATTGCAATAGTCTCCCAAATGGCCTTTCCTTCCCACTCTCCTCCTTGGTCACGTCTATCCCATGCCTTCTCACCTGGGAAATAAGCAATCAACCAATCCAAAAAATCAGAGCTTGGATCACATTACTGCCCATAAACCTCCAATGACCCAATATTGTTTACTGAGTCCAGACAGCCTTGCGCTCAAGGCCTTCAGGACTTGGTCCCAGCTCACCCTTCCATTCCAGTTTTGCCTTACTCTGATGATGCATGAATCTTACCCACAAACCAAACTGAATTGCCTCTGAGTCTATTTACATTGTTCTCTTCTTCTTGAATGCCCTTCACTCTCATCTCTGCTTGTCGATATCCTTGAAGATGCAGTCCTTCTGCGCTCCCTCTCCCCCCCTGAGGTCATCTCCACTCCCCCAGCCGGGAAGATCTCTCCCTCTTCTTGCATCAAACACATAGTACCTATAAATCTTAGAGAACTTGCCTCCCCCTGTTGCCTCCTATGGTTATTTTTATCCAGGACTTGTCTTCCTTAATTAGAGGGAGAACACTCATCTAAATATATGACTATAGCTCTGAAAGATTCTGGAGGAAAATCAGTCAAAATATTTAAGAAGCTTATGTTTTTTACCCTTACACTGTGGGTCTTGTCCCTGGCATTTCCTGCACTTCTATGCCAGCATCCCTTAACCTAGTAACTCAATTGTTTCTATAGCTCTGATTGTGACTGATTTTAATCCTGAATTTTGCATGAGGGTTTCTGAAATGCACTTCAGGATCCCACTTTGTTTTTCTTCTGTGTTTAGGAGGAAGAGAGGCAGGGAGTTGGTAAACACAACCTGGAGAGCTTCCCCAAACAGGCAGCCAGATACTTTGATCATTAGTTCTGTTAAGCGTCTTCCTTTCTGCTGCCTCATAAGGATCTATTTTCCAGGCCTGTTTTGAGGAAGCAGAAGTGGCCACTCTTTCAAAATCAGGGAGCCATGAGGCTGTTCAATAAGGTATTCATTTCTTGTTAATTCAATTACTTATAGCCAAAATTCTGCAATCTAGAACAAAAGTTACTCTTTCTCTTTTACAGTCAGATTAGGTTAACTGGGCAGAGGGGCTAAGCTTTTTATCCATGGTGCCATATGGATGAGAATCCCCTGCCTATCTACATCTTAATATGGTGATGATTTCACTTGGCACTGTCTTGTTGGAAATCTTCCCTTACGTCACACCAATTTTAAGATTGCTAAAATAAAATATTGCTGAAAGTATTCACAATATGCTGGCATAATAAGGGAGGTAAAGGCATTCCATTTCTCTAGCTTTCCCTCAACCCCCTTTTTGCTCACCAACGCTCACACCACCAAGCTATGGTGGGTAGTTGAAAGCAAACTTAATTTCCCTATAGATTTGAATACATTTGGTTCTAGCACCAGATGGCTTGGCTTAAGCTAGGATCCAAGTCCTTGGCTTGCTAGGAGTCACCAGGAATCACAGGGAGTGTGCTTAGGAACCAGGTACAGGAGTCAATCCTTGAGTGGAATGCTTCCCAGCCCCTAAGCCCTTACAGAAGAATCTCCGTTAGCCTCTACCATCTGCTGTCTGCCCACCCTGGTCTCCCTCCATGCTTTCTACCACCTTCCTGATTCCTTCATTTCTGTCCAGTATTTCTTCTGGGTATGTTGCTGCTGCATTGGCACCTGGCACTGGGATCCTGGCCTGTTGTGGAAAACCCTGAACCCTACACACAGAAGCTCTTAGTCTGAGAGGCACTGCTGATTTGTCTTCAGGTCCAGGCAGGGGCTGGGGCACCTTCCATGTGCTGGGCACTGAGCAAACTGGACCAAGGGCAACCACAGTACAAGCCTGGAAGCAAAAAAGGGCAAAAACAGCTTGCTTTCATTAGATATTTAATGGGCCCAGCCATCAGGATGAGCTATCATCTTCACCAGGAGATAACTTCCCCTTATTTGGAGCAAAATGTGTATTTTCAGGTAAGTGCATCTATTTGCTCTCTTGGTTCTGAGGGGCTGAGCCAAGTGTTCCAATTCATAAACTTTAGCTGTCTCACTCCATTGATTAAGAAACTGCTGATGGTTCACTGACTATACATTATGTCATGTACTCATCCATTCATTCTTTTCTTTTTCATTCCTTCATTCTTTATGTATCAGTCTCCTACTCTGTGCAAGACCCTGGGCTCACCCCCATGAAGGAAACAAATATGAATAATAAATTTATGGGGACTGCTTTTAGAGAACTTCTGGACAAGCAGCAAAGATACCATTATACAACCAACCATTACAGAAACATAGAATGTAAGTATTTATTAGTAATGTATGATACAGTGGGAACACAGAAAAAGAATAGTTAATTCAATTTGGGGATCTCTGAGGTGGTTTTATAGAAGCATAAAACTTACTGTGCATCTTGGAAGAGGAGTTGGATTTTGGTAGATGGAAGATGGGGAGAAGGACCATCTAGGGTGAGGAAATGGGATGAACACAATAGCAAGACCTGAAAGTGTATGGCATATTCAGCTAATGGTCAGTTTAGCTTGCAATGTAGGTTGTATGGATAGATTTAAGGTGTCCAGGTAAAAAAGGTAAGCTGGTGTTGAACTTTGGAAGGGCCTGGATACTATGCCAAGGATGTTGGAACTTCATTCTACAAGAAAGAGAGACCCATTAAGTTTTTCTGGGGGCGGGGGGGTGGGGGGGAGTGATCTGAAGAAAGTTGTGTTTTAAAACATCATTCTGGCAGCAGTGGAAAAAATGAGTTGGGGGGTAGAAGCTGTGGACCGAGAAGCCAGGTAAGAAGCTTATCCAAACAAGAGATAAGGAGAGTCTAAACTAGAACATAAAAGGGACTTAAGGCTATTTTATCAACCTAATCTACTGATTCTCCTGCTTTGGTTTAAATAAGGTTGATTTCCAGAAACACTTGAAGAATGAGGGTGACAATTGAATTTTTTTCAAAGACAGACTTCGAGAGGGCATTTCTTTAAATTCTGTGTTAGATTGTTAACATCAATGAAACATTTATTGAAAACCTAGAGTTTGAAGGTCTGTGGAGGGGGGGATACATGGAAGGAAAAAGACTTAACAAGACACAGTTCATTTTGAAAAATCAGAGACTTTAAGATCACTGGAAAAAACCAAGGATACCAAGCACTCCATAAAATAAGGAGTTTATATAAGTAAATGCTCTGCTAGGGTTGTTTTCCTCTCTCCATCTCTTGCAAGAAGAATTCTATTGGCGTTAATAATCCCGATGGCATCAGCAACCCGTCCGTGGCAGAAAGCCAAAGGCAGGGGAGGAGGTTGAATATTTTCAGGGGTGCTCGATTGGAGGATGAGCATTTGCCTTATCCAAGGCCTTAAGCCTTTGTTCCTTATTATAAAAAAAAATTGGATCTGAACATTCGTTAGTAACGTATCACCTCTTCAGGGAAATTCAGCTAGCTGTTGTGTTATATCTATTATGTACAAGCCCCTGTTCTAGAAGACAATGATGAATAAGAAATGATCCTTGTCTTTACCTGTGAGTGGGAGAGCGGAGGTCTTTGCTCCCGCGGCTGGACTTGATTAGAAACCTTCTCACTGTCATCCAGCCGACGAGATAAAGACCAGGAATGAGGGTCAAATGCAAGAATGGTAGCTAGTTAGTTCTGGGTCCTCTTTTTCTTTATGTTGTCAGAGACTTGACTGGATTTTTGTTGTAATCACCCTGTACAGTCTATTTAGTCACTGTTGATGTTCCTCACCTGCAATCTAAGAGTCATGATCACGGGCCCAGCTCAGGGCCCCTCACACCCCACGCTTTAATTTTCTTTCCTCTCCTTTCCCTGTTGGATCTGATTCCCTGGCATCAGAACCTCACCTCTTTCTTTTATGAATTTATTGTTTCTTCTGAGGCTCCATAGTGGTTTCTTGCTTCCTTGTTTCTGCCTTGGCCTCTTTCTCTCCCCTGCTCCCCTCCAAAATGGTTTCTCCTTTCCTCTCCTGCCTTCCTGTGGACTCGCTGTTTGTCCTCTCCTCCGCTTCTTGATCCTGAATGTCTGTCTGTCTGGATTCTAGTAGGGATTGAAGTTTCCATTTTAAGACTATGTTGCGTTTGTCACATAAACCCTCACGTTCCTGATACTAAACTTAAAGATAGACGGATGTAATGTCTCATAAAGAAAGAGGTGCCTTTTACTCTATTAACCTTGTCATCTCCCATTCTCCATGGGGAGGTGACCCAGAGTAGAAGGCCTGCGAAAGATAAGAACTGCCCTAGTAAACTTTGAAAAGGATTAATCTGTGTCTGATTATTGTTTCAGGTAATTGACTAGGCCAGGTTTTGCCAAGGGACCTCGCTGTTCATTTTTTTTCACTGTGTCCAGGGCCAGCCGTCATAGGCAGCCAGATTTCAGATCAACTCTTTTGAGCAAAGCTGAGCTTTGGAATAAATTTTGGAAGGCAATTCCAGTGAAGTTGCTTTGCCTCTGCCTTTTGAGAACATGTGTTCTCTGATTTGGCGAGGTGATTTAAAGTGAATCTCTGGAGGTGCCTGGATGTCTCAGTTGGTTAAGCATCAGACTTTTGATTTTGGCTCAGGTCGTGGGATTGAGCCCTGCATCTGGTTCCATGCTCAGCACAGTGTCTGCTTGAAATTCTCTCTCTTTCTCTCTAAAATGAATAAATAAATCTTTTTTTTTAAAAAAAAAAGTGAATCTCTGGAAATCTATGTCAGTTTCCCTTGCTGTCCACAGAGGATATTAGCATTGATTTATTCTCTCGATACGTGTGTCTACTTTGAGCCTGCTCTGTGCCAGATTCTGTGCTAAGGGCTTTATGTCGAGCCATACCTAACAGTCTATCTCAATTTTCGAGATGAGAAAACTGAGGTTCAGAGAGAGTAATGATGTCATGAGGAGCAATTCTCTGAGACTTAGACCCAACTGTATATGACTTCCATGCCCCCTCCTATTTTCTCAATGTTTACTATGGGCGAGCCTTAATGCCCAATGTGTTCACGCTTAATTTATACAGAAACAGTTAGAAATAAAGATTATTAAGACATTTTACAGGTGAGGACCCTGGAATATGGTTTGAACTTATGAGCACTGAAGGCAGTAGTTTTGAGGAGTGGAAGGTAAGATTCCAAAGGCAGGCCAGGGGTCAGATTATGGAAGGACTTGTACACTCAGTGAAAAAGTGTAGATTTTGAGGGGTAGTTGTGAACCTTGTAGTTTTTGTTTTTCTTTTTCAGCTTTATCTCCATAAGAGAAGTCATATTCTTCAGACTTTTAAAGCTTAAAGGTTATTATAAAAATAAATGAGTGTGTGAAGATGTTTTCAGTTTTTCATAGGAAAGAAATGTTTTAAATTAAAGACATCACTATATTTTATTACTTATAAAACATCGGGAGCCCGTGTGGTTGAGCGTCCAACTCTTTGTTTCGGCTCAGGTCGTGATCTCAGGGTTGTGAGACTGATCTCTGTGTCTGGCTCTATGCTCAGCCCCACCCCCTCTAAAACAAGTAAAATAAATCTTTAAAAAACCCATGAAGTACATTATTCTTGTGGACTTTATACATGAAATATATAAATGAGAAGTTGGCTATATGGGTTGATGAAAATTAAAGTCACAGCAAAAAACAAAAACAAAAACAAAAAAAACTTAAAAGAAGTATTGACCCAAAATGAAAGGGAAATAAATCTGCTCCAAAGAAGCGCCTGACTTAAAAAGATTTCACTAGAACCAGGGTCAAGGACACCTACAAAGTCAGAGTTGAGAAATGATTGGGAAACCTTGTGAAGGTTGGGAGTTTACTCCAATCCAAAGACGTTCTCATTGATTGGGTACCATGGGTTCCAGATTCATGGAAGTTTATTTTTGATTATCCATGAAAAAAATTGCCAAATAATGTAATAGTTTAAACAAGAGGTCATGAAGATATTTAACATGCTTGAGGGAACTAATCATAATTAATCACATCCTAGTGTTTCAGAAAAACATTTTATATATAATTTATATACTACTTACAAATTATTTTTATTTTCAGCTAAAATAGATTCTTAAGGACATAAGCCTCATTTTATTAGTTTGATCTTAGTATATATTTGAAGGGAAATGGACATATGTAAGATTAAGAAAATTCTTAATTAGTAAGAAGTAGGTTTTTTGTTCTTCAAAAATATATGTGTCCCTTGAGCATATTATACCAAATAGATCAGGTCAGCTTCAAAAACGCATGATAGTCTGTAGGAGGTAAGCACATTCATTTGAATAAATTGGTGAGCCATTACTTAATTTTAGACTTGTAACCTGCTTAATAATATATTTGCAATTAATATCCACTGATTAGAATTAGAAACTTTCTTTTGCTAATGGTATTCAAAATATTTTGGAAAACAAAGGGTCAGAATCTTATTTCATTAAATTCATTGCACACAATTACATATTACATATGCAAGTAGTTATTTTTAATTTGACATAAGAACTAGGGGATTATGTGATCCAGGCTGAAAATATAATAAAGGAAGAGTGTAGTATTCACAACTGACTTTGATCTTCATTTTTTTCCTCTATAGAACTTTATGTTTATATATGTAAGGTGGAAAGAGGGTCTCAAGTCATTATCCTAAATAAATAGAAGAGCTACATTTTGCATTATCTTCAATTATCTTTGTATTCCAGGTAGTAGTTTTTATTTTTTGCCTATAACTTCCTGATAATAATGTGAGTTTTTGATTCACATTTCGTGGATACTTACTTGCCTTTTCGTTTTGAAGCTGTTCTCAGACTAGCTCTGGTATTCACAAGAACAAAGAACATGTGTTTTACATACTTTGTATTCCCCCCAAGTGCCTGGTACTGTGTTCTGTACACACTAAAAGCTTAATGAAGGTTTTTAATGATGGTGGCCTTACGGTTGATGGTGGTGATGATGACGATGATGGTGGTGGTAGGATGGTGCTACATTGGGCACATAGCAATCTCAAAATATCAGAAACATCATGGAATCCCACTGTAATATGAAGCCAGGCAGTGGACTATTTTAAGGTGGTTATAGTTTAAATATATTTAGAAAGTATAGTCTTTTTTTTTTAAGTGTAGCTTATAGGGCGATAGTGTAGTTTCTGAAGTTGGACTGCCTGAGTTAAAATCCCAGCTACTCTACCTATTAGCTTTGTAACTTTGTGCAAGTACCTTAATTATACTGAGCCTCAGTTTCCTCATCTGCAAAATGGGCATAGTAATAGAATCTACTTTTGAGGGTTGTAATAAGGATTAAATGTTATAAGGTCAAGTATTATATGAAACACTTAGAAGAGTTCCTGCTACATAGTAAACACTTGATAGATGGTAGCTATTATTATAATTATTATTAAAGTTTTAAAATAAAAAGATACATGTTCAGATTTTATTTATTTGACAGAGAGAGACACAGCAAGAGAAGGAGCACAAGCAGGGGGAGTGGGAGAAGGAGAAGCGGGCTTCCTGCTGAGCAGGGAGCCTGAAGCGGGGCTCGATCCCGGGACCCCATGATCATGACCCGAGCCGAAGGCAGACGTTTAACAACTGAGCCACCAGGCGCCCCAAGATACATATTCATTATAGAAAATTTAGGGAGTACAAAGACAGAATAAAAATCACTCAGTATCGCATCTACTAGGGCAAGTAATTATTAATAATTAGATATATTTAGTTTTATTGTGTATATCAAGTTGTGCAACTTAGGAGTGTAGTCTTAGAATTGATAGGCTATGGGTGGCTCAATCGGTTAAGCATCTGCCTTTGGCTCAGGTCATGATCCCAGGGTCCTGGGTCCAGCCCCACCTAGGGCTCCCTGCTCAGCAGGGAGTCTGCTTTTCCCTCTCCCTCTTTCCTTTCCCCCCAGCTCTTGTGAGTGTGTGCGTGCTCTCTCTCTCAAATAAATGAATAAAATCTTTAGAAAAAAAAGAATTGCTGGGCTATCCAGTTGATATTAGTGATGACAAGATTAGATGAATTTAGGTAAAAAAACCTGGACAGTCATTATAAAATGAAATGTTAAGATTATGGGGGAAACGTGGGAAAATGTTTGGCCTAGTGTTAAATAGAAAAGCATAAAATTAACGTGTGCATGCAGTATATTCAATTATGTAAAATCAAATATAAAAAATGGCTATTGGTATTACTGGGATAGGATTACATGTAATTTATTATAACTATCATTATTAGACTTATTATTAGTATTTTTATTGTTTACTTTAATCATCCTATGTCAAATTTATTTTTAAAGTCATGGTGCCTACTCAAATTGTAATTATACCATGACTGATGGGACGACAGTGTGAACTCTGTTATTGCCTTGTACCATGGGCTTGGAAGGGACATGTAAAGAATAGTAAAGACGGTACTTGCTTGGTACTCGCAAAAGACCAATGTGTTGGGTTACTTGGAGCAATTATATATTGTGAGGTTGTTCAGATCAACCATATCAGTTAGATGTGGTGTTATGGCGATGTGGGGACAAGCATGCCAAAGCAGGAAAGTGTGTGTGTGTGTGTGTGTGTGTGTGTGTGTGTGTGTGTGTGTGTTGGGGGAAGGAGGGAGAGGAAAAGATAGAGCTGGGTGCAAAAGAAAGAAGTGAGAGGAAGTGAGATCTAAGATAAAAGAGATTAAAGAAGGGGAGATTCTTTGTGCTGAAAGTTGTGGGAAATATTCACATTACTACAAATTTTAAATGATAATTAATGCATGCTGCAACCTACAAATATCTATATTTCCTTTGCTACCACTTTTTGATATTTAAATACAAAGATGTACTTGAGTTGGAGATTATGTCCCATCTCTATTGGGAATCCTGAGGAGTGAGTGGCATAGTGACTTGGCAGGGGGAGATCGGGTGGGACATTCGTAAAGCTTATGAAAATGTCACAGGACAAATAACTTCATTTAAACTGCCTGAGGTTTTCCTGAAGCCACAGCCAGATTATTACACTGTGCATCCATCCTATTCTGCCAATGGTAACTTGACCCCTGGCCCAGGATGAATGACAATGTTTGCCAGGTTTCAATGAATTCCAACAGCAGTCATTTTACTAACTGTGATTATGAGAGCGGGAGGTGGGAGCTACAGGCTGGTGAAAAGCCGGAGGGTGTTCAGAAATACTTATTTTGTTGGACTTATTTCAGAAGCATCTCTTAGGATGGAAAAATGAGGTGCCTCTATTACACAGAATGGCTGCCTACTGCCAGATCAGAATTTTCCCCACAAAACCTCTCCTGTTGAATAGGGTAGCAACAGCAACCATCTGGCTCACTCAGACACACGTGAGCTTCTCTCATCTGAAAGAAAAAAATCCTTACTTAAAACCAAAATGACATTTTAACTTTACCTCTTGGAATAAAAGAAAATAATAGCAATATATATTTTCCATTTTGCATAGTTTTTATAAAACTTTATCTCTAGGAGTTTCCTTTTACTTCTAATTCAGGGAGGGCTATGGTTTCAAGGTTGTGGAGAGCTTCTTTTGGATGTGGTTGCAGAAGCTGTCTAGAGCCAATGTTTTATTAAAAGCAACATCAAAAAGCAGAAAACGGTCTCTGCAAAAAGGAGCAGAAAGTGGTTTGTGCCATGACACTCACCGAAATATAAGAGCGGTGAAAAATTTAAGACTCAGAAGCAAAAACAGGAAGAACAAGAAATTCACTTTCAGGGAGAGCTGGAGGACTTTGGAGGACTTCCTCCGTAATCCTATCTTCTCTCCATGTGTTTGTGTAACTAATACCCTCCATCTGCACAAACAGATCAAGGGACATGCATCTTTTGGGGTGTTTCTCTGGGAGGCATTTTCTATCTCCGGATTGAGGTGGAGGGCTTCGGCACTAATTGATTCCACGTTAGAACACAGGTTGGATAGTTAATGAGCACACTTTCCTTAGCATATTTCATAATGAATGTGCACAAAGTTACAGGGAAAACAAGAGTTGAACTTGGGAGGTTTTCTAGCCTATTAAAGTTTCCAGCAGCTTAATAAGGGACTGAATACATACCAGCAAGGTTAAAACCCGGTAATACCAGGCAGATGGATGCAACTGAGCTTTTGGCACTCAGTGGGGGACCAAGAAATGTTGGGAACTGATTTGAATATTCCACCTCTTTTTGGGTGACTGAGGTGTTGACAGGGCTAGGATAGGCATGTGTCACCTCTGGGATGGGTCCAGAGAGAGGTAAATGTGAGATTCCAAAGCCCTTCTACCATGCCATGCTCTGTCAGTGTATTTCATCTGAAACTTGTATGTAATATAAATATTTAATTGTGATCATAATCTATATATTGGGTATATGGGATAAGGTAACATAGGGATCTGTGTTCAAAGAGCTCAAATGTGGTCAGGGAATAGACACATAAAAAACTAACATTAAAATAGCATAACTATTGGAATAATTCAGAGATCTAGGAAGTGGTAAATGCAACTACTCTGGAAAACTGTTTAGCAGTATATGCTAAACACAAGTAAAACACACACACACACACACACACACACATACACTATATGACCTAGCAATTCCACATCTGGGTATATACCAAACAGAAATGAGTGCATATGTCCACAAAAGAAGGTAGGTACAAGAAAGTTCATGGCAGCTTTATTCATAATAGCTCCCAAAATGAAGCAGCCCAAATGTGTCCATTCCCAGAGTAGATAAATAAGTGGTGGTATATTCATAAAGTAGAACACACACAATAAAGTACATATTGTACAATTTCATTTATATAAAGCTTGAAAACAGGTAAATTAATCTATTGTGGTAGAAGTTAGAATGGCCATGACCTTTAGGTGGCAAAGTATTGACTTGGGAGGCGGTAAGTGAAAGTTTGCTGAGCTGCTGGAGTATTTGATAGGTGGATGTGGTGGTGATTACTGGTGTACATATACGTAAAAGTTAATCACACTTAAGATTTGTGTCCTTACACAATGGTTACATTAAAAGTAAAAGAGATGTGGTAACATTGATGAAGGAACCATGGAAATTTCCTGGGGGGTTGAGATGTACACGGGGACATTTGGCCAACTGTGTTGAAGGTGTCTGGGCCTTCGGGTCAACGCTTCAAGGATGTGGACATGAGTCAAGAGGCAGTGTTAGTAGCAGAGAGAGAGAGAGAGAGTTGAGGGGGCTCAAAAGAAGGGCTGGGGGATTGAGTGAGGCAGAGGTGAAGGCGTTTCAGAGGTAAATGAGTAAGGATCTCAAGCGACTGAAACCACATGTGGATGGAGGGAGTGGGGAGGGAAAAGAGAGGATAAAGACAAGAATGACTGTAAAGGTTTCCCTCCGGGTGACCGGACTGCTGGTGCCATTGCTAAAGGAGAAGTTTGAAGGAAGAACACATTTGGAATCATGTTAAGTCATACGATCAGTGGGCTTGACCTGGCAGCAATCAGAACCTGCATTTAAGTTAATTAACAGCACCTGATACATGATTTGAATTCTTCTTTTTGTTCTGCAAATAATGATCTCAAAGTACAGATCCCTTATACTGTGTCTATATAATGTAAGTCCTAGGTAGATCCTTTTTGGTGTCCTGAAGAGAAGTTTTAGAATGTTTGATTGTGATGATATTTATATATTGATATATTTTGGCACATTCAACACTTGACTCTTCTATTTCTAAACTCAGCCCCATTCCAGAGTATTGTTAAATCTTGTGAAGAAACATTAACGAAAGATATGTTCCAAGCTGTGGGTACACTTTTATATCCAGGAAGCTAGGTACAGCAATAAATATGGAAGCACCTTATTATTGTTATATTTGCTAGGAGGTGCTGTACTTCATCATACTGCTTAGTCTCATTTTGAGTTATCATAGTTGAGTGCTACGGTATGCTGTGGTTTAGGATGGGGTTCACCCAGAGGAGTTTTGGGCCCAACAAAAGACTTTCGGAGACGGAGGGTAGCTTGTCTTTCTGCATGTTTACTGCTTTTTGACAAAACTGTTATCTCCCCTTTTGTTTAAAGCCTAATTAATGTGTTTTGAGTATACATTCCTTTTCATTTCCTCAGTATTCACACTGAATGGATGTTATCTGGCTGTCAGGGAGAGTTACTGGGTTATAGCAGCTGTCTGCACTTTACCTACCCTCCCAGGTCTACACACTGAATAAGCCATCTTATTTCCTGGGCTGGGTCAAAGTAACTGATATGGCTCCTCCTACTGCTCTTCCTGCTCTGGGGGCAGGGTAAGAATGGCTGACAGAGAGCTTCCTGTTTCCTGTTTGCCTCCAGGAGAGCACAATTCTAAATGGCCCCATTTCTCTGCCTTGGGAAAGGCAATTGTCCTCTGCTCTTAATCAAGCCTCCTGGGAAGTCACCTGAGACTCTTCAGAAGGTCTAAGCTTCCAGAGATAACAACAATGTTGTTAAAAATTCCTCACTGTGCTGCTTGTTCAAGGAAAAGGTGAAAATGGTAAAATTGCTGATGAATTACAGCTATTGTTATGACTAATTTGAGGAAGACTTCATGAAATTAAAATATTCAGTAATCTTTTGAATATTTTCTTTATTTTGATAAGAAATTGTGTCTTTAATCTAGAAATTCTTGTAATAAATTTTTGATTTGGATTTTTTAAAGTAAGAGAAATTATTTTTCTAGGTCAGTCTGTTAAATTTGTGAGTTTGAACAGACTAATTTTATGCTTCATGACATCAATGAGCCTTTTCAGTTAAGTAATTTGTTTTTTGAAATGTGTAAAAAGGCCACTCAATTCACATTTGGAGCCAGAAATTTACTTGTGCTGTACCCCTTCACTGGAGAGTCCAGGCTCTGGTTCCATCCATGTAGTCTCAGTGTTTGTATGCTCTAGGAATCCTCCACCCCTGTGAAATTCAACTGCTCCCAGCCCTCTGAACCTGTTTTGCTTTTTTCCAGACTCTAGGGCAGCAGCTCTCGGAGTGGTTTAGTGTGTATCAGAATCACCTGGAAGGCTTGGGACCACACAGGTTGCTGGGATTCACCAGAGTTTCTGATTCAGCAGGTCTGAGGTAAGGCCTGAGAATGTGTATTTCTAACAATTGTCAGATGCTGCTACTGCTGCTGGCTCAGGGACCACACTTTAGGACCACTACATTAGACCCTTGCTTAAAACATCTGTCTTAGACAAAATACCGGCCCTCTAAACCTGTCTGCATTTCCAGTCCCCAAATTCTATGACTATGTTAGTTTACATGACAAAAGGGACTTTGCAGATGTAGTTAAGGTAGGGATTTTGAGCCGAGAAGATTACTCTAGATTATCTGGGTGGGCCCGGGGTAATTACAATGGCCCTTATAAGAGGGAAGCAAGAGGACCAGAGGCAGAAAAGGGAGATGTGAGATGTTCACTGATGCACCCCAAGATGGAGGCAGTGGCCATAAACCAGGGAATTCAGGTGGTCTTAAGAAGATAGAAAGGGCAAGGAAACAGATTCGCTCCTAGAGCCTCTAGAAAGGACAACATTCTGTTAAACTGATTTGATAAGACTCATTTCAGACTTCTCACCTCCAGAACTACAAGATAATAAATCAGTGCTGTTTTAAGTCACTAGGTTTGTGGTAATTTGTAGCAGCAATAGGAAACAAATACAATAACCCACCTCATATTGCAGTCTACCTAATCCTATCCACGTTAGCCCAAATGTTAACAGAAGTCTCCCTCCTCCAGCATCTTCATGATGTTTTGTTTTGTTTTTTTTTTAAGATTTTATTTTATTTTTTTATTTTGACAGAGAGAGACACAGTGAGAGAGGGAACACAAGCAGGGGGAGGGGGAGAGAGAGAAGCAGGCTTTCCGTGGAGCAGGGAGCCCTATTTGGGGCTTCATCCCAGGACCCCAGGATCATGACCTGAGCCAAAAGCAGAAGCTTAGCGACTGAGCCACCCAGGCACTCCTCTTCATGATGTTTTTACTCAACGATTTGAGTTCAGAATTTTATAACCTCCTTTGAATTCCTAGAATATTTATTGTCTTGACCAGTTACATAGATCTGAAGAATCTCACCTATTTAACAGTTTGCTATGTTGCAGACACCAAGCTGAAGCTGACAATGAAAAGCTAGAATTCTTGCTTTTGAGGAGCTCCTAATCTATCACAGCAGGCAGACATAAAATGACCACCTTATTCATATATACCATATATGTGAATATGTTACATAAATGCATGTGATTTATGTGTGTATCATATATCATATATAGATATAACATATACTTCCTTAGAGTATAATCATTCATTTGTATATCTTTCTACATAGAGATTGTAAACTTCTAGCAGAAGGGGCAATTTCATATCCTGTTAACTTCTTGAAGATAGTAATGGGTCTTCTTTTGAGCTATGTTCATTATTTTAAAAAATTTGGTAGAAAAATTATACTTTATATAAGGATTACATGAATTGTCATTTCAGAAATACATTTTATTTAGTAAAGTTTTTCGAAAGTTTAAATCCATAGTGGAGGAAGAAAGACAGATAAATAGAAATCACTTTTTCACCTACAGCTAGCCCTTCATCATGAAAAGATCCTTGAGCAGGAGTTAAGAAGACAAAGTTTTTGTTTTGTAGCAAATAATTCTTCTGTAAAATGAGTGAGTCTAATTAGATGATCTCTAAGTTTCTTTCAGATCTGAAGTTCTGTGGTTCTGTTGTCTTTTCTCACAATCCAAAGCACAATGCCTTGCATGTGAGAAGGACTAGGTAAATGAAGGAATCTGAGGACTATTTTGGAAGTATCAGACTATTTTCTATTCTACACATTGCTAAAGTATAAGTATCTCAGTTTCTGGAACAAAATGGGGTTCTTAGACACAAAGTAAAAATAAAAGTTCAGACTCAGGAAAAACTATTTATTTTGGAAAATGAGTTATGTAACACTTTTTAGTCCCTAGTAACTAAAAAGGAAAAAAAAACATCTCAATGTCCTAAATACCTTGCAGCCTGAGGAACAGCCTGTTTAAATAGCACGAAGTGAAGTGGAGATTTGGCAATTAGTGGGTAAATTTGATAAATTCAGATTATGAGAGATTATGATTCATTCTAGGGCAGTTCTTCAAAAATCATCAGTCAGAACACTTCTGGCGATGCTGAATTGCAAATGAATTCTTCAACTGACAATAATTAGAAATGAATAAAATTTAAAAGTATTTATCTTTGAAAGCATCTGAAAGTTACCAAGACAGAGAGAAGTGAAGAGACCAAAATGCTAGAAAGAAGAGATACACACAGGTAAACATAACTTTTGTTGCCTTTCTCTTTCAAGGCATTGGGTGATTCACAAGTGGTAGATTAAGAAGCTGAACAGAAAATGGTGGTGGAGAGGCTGAGTATCTATCAGTATTATATAGGTGAAGGAACAATACTGGAATTCAGAGCCCACCAAGAAAGAAGGGGTCTAGTTAACATTTCAGTCTGTCATTTGGGATCCCCAAAAGATTGCATCCTAGGAGTAAGGAAGAAATAGAAATAGACAACTATTACAAAAAATGAAATCCTTTTTCTTACCAGCTAGCTCTTGATTGGGTTAAAGTGATCTGCTCTTACTCTGAATACTTGCCAGAAGCAAAAGTAAAAAATCTCTAGGGGACTATAATATTACACAGAGCCTTGGATTATCTCCATAGCTTTTCATCTTCAATGTCTGGTGTGCAATAAAACTTTACCAGGCATACTAGCAGACAAACCAAATGATCAAAAATCAAGCAGAAAACCAGAAAATGGCTATAGACCAACAAAAATATCCTGATATTTGAGGTAGCACACACAGGCTTTAAAATAATATGTTTAAGAGATTCAATGACAGTGGAAAATTTCAGCAGAGAACTAGAAACAATGAAAGCAGTAGTTTTACAACTGAAAATTTCAATACTTGAAGTTAGGAATTCAACATCTGGGTTTAAGAGCACATTAGACAGAGCAAAGAAGATGTTAATAAACTGGAAGATAGATCAGAAAATAATATCATGACTGAAGAATCAAGAGAATAAAGTATGGAAAATACAAAAGTGAATATAAGAGACATAGGAACATGATGAATGAAAAGATCTAAGATGTGTGTGATTGGAGAACCAGGAGAGGAAATAAAGAATAGAGCAGAAGCAATACTTGAATAATGGTGAGAGTTCCCTGAAACTTATAGAATGTATCAAGTCATAAATCCAAAGGGTGATATGGAACCCAAGCAGGATAAATACAAAGATTCACTCTAGGGCCTGGATTATCAGAATTAGTTACTTTGGCAGACTACTAGTTTTACTCAGCTAAGCTATTACAATTTCCAAACTATTTTGCAATGAAGATTAGTCACTGAGATGTAAATGGAATTTGTTGATTAAGATTTCCAGGAAAATCCCTTAAGAGAAATAGACACTGTCACACACCCTTTGCCCTTGCCCACTACCTCCTTCCTGCTTCTTGAAATGAAGCATGATAGCTAAGCTAGATTGCTTCATTACGCCATGGTAATTGTTAACTTTATGTGCCAATCTGGCTAAGCCATGGTTCCCAAATATGTGGTTAAACATTAGTTTAGAATTTGTTGTGAAGGTATTTTTAAAAAGATTTTATTTATCCATTTGACAGAGAGAGAGGGAGAGCACAAGCAGGGGGAGTGGCAGGCAGTGGGAGAACCAGACTCCCCGCTGAGCAGGGAGCCCGATGTGGGGCTCAATCCCAGGACCCTGGGATCATGACCTGAGCCAAAGGCAGATGCCCAACTGACTGAGCCACCTAGGTACCCCTGTTGTGAAGGTATTTTTAAAAGAAAGATGAATTTTGAAGTCAGAAGACTGAATAAAGCAGTTTACCCTCTATCATGTGGGTGGACCTCATAAAGTCAGTTCTAGGTCATAAGAGAAATAAAACATATATCCCTTGAGGAAAAGGATATAATTTGCCTTTGGACCTGAGCTGAAACATCGAATCTTTCCTGTGTCTCCAGCCTATTGGCCTACTCTACAGATTTTGGACTTGCCAGCTTCCACAGTCACATGAGTCAATTCCTTAAAATTGTCTTCTGTGTGAATATAGACAGACACATCCTATTGGTTTGTTTCTCTGGAGAACCCTAACTAATATATCCGTGAATGTCGTGTGCAAAGAAGAGTGGAGGAGAAAGATAAAGATGAATCTGGGTCTCTGGTATCTGTGGAACCTCCAGCTCTAAACTGTTTACTTCTGGACTTCTTTTATGTCGGAGACAAGTAAATCTATACATGTTTGTGGGATTTTCACTATATTTTAAAAATAGATGGCCCAAAATAACACTATGAGAGAAAAGTGATGTTTTACAAATCGCCTGAATCATGGTCAACTTTTCTTTTCACTCATACAATATCCATGCCGGGCAAAAGTCCAAGTTGCTTCCATTTTCTTGGCTTGTTTAATAGTCTCTACTTATTTTAAAATATGTGAAAGGACAAGGAACATGGATTCTCTATTATGGCTTATTAATAATAAATGGCCATGAATCAGGCCACCTAAATCTTTCAGGCCACCTAAATCTTTATCTGGTCCTATCACATGAAGAAAAATTTCTTCTGATTGATATTAAACAAGGAAAGTTTGGATAAAATTTTTTGCTTCATTCAGAAGCCAAATCAAGGCTAGAAATTAAACTGTTGTACACTAGATTGTCTCATCTCTGTAGAATCAAAATAATGACTGAATATAAATTTTCATCTTCCATTTACCTTGTTCTCCTACTGTGGCTGAGTTCTTAATTGTACCATTTGTGACAGTGATTTATTTATTGCTTTTAAGGAAATATTTGCTTTTCCTTTAAGTATAATTTTTCATGAAGTCTGTTGGAAGGAATTTACAGATGCTCTTGTGATAGTTTTTGTCTGGATTCTGAAAGAAAATTCCACCACATGAATTGTGATGTATGAGTGCTGCACCACTGGCCTAAGAGAAATCAAGTTAAACTTTAGTAAGGTCTCAAGTAAAGGAGATGCTTTGTGACTAATGATTAATGCAGTACTTAAGCTAAGCCTTATTAGATGCATATCTATAAATGGTATGGCTGGGGAAGAGTTGTTGATATTTTTTTTTTTACAGACTAATCATAATAATTTTTTTCTTATGTTAACTATAAAATTTTAAAAACTACTTTTTGATAGCAACACATTTTCTGAGCCTGGGGACCTATTTTACTTTTGTCTGCCATAATCTTGAGAATTAACTGTGATGTTCAAATGGCAAAACTACAATGGTCAAAAAGCGTGAAGGCTAAGAATAGAAAAGACTTTGAAAATCAAATACCAATTTGAAATTGGGTTTCTCTACTTTCTCTCCATTTAAATCTATTTATCTAAAATATTTGTTTTCTCTTCTTTTGTCTGTGATGAATCTTTCAGGCCTTATAGGCTCACAGGCCATACAGAACAGGTTGAGTGAGATTTTTCCACTTCCACTTGCTCTGCAGTGTATTTTCTCATGTTTATGTGTACCCTGTTTTACTAGAACTTTCAACTCTTTTCATGTTACAATTAACCAACTGGTATGCAATCCCCTTCAAAAATTTCCCTCTTACTTTGTCTTGTTTTATCCTGAAAAAAGGGGGTTTCAATAGTTTGAAAATAAAACTGGATGTAGAAACTATATATTATAGTTAGCAGATTACATTTAATTTATTATGTTAACTTCATCTGTGTTTCCCTTCAACATGGTATCTTTTATTTATTTTATTAAAAAATTTTTAACTAAACTTTTTAGTTTGAGATAACTATGGATTCACACGCAGTTGTAAGAAATAATACAGAGTAATGCTGTATATTTTTCACACAGTTTTCCCCAATGGTAACATCTTGCAAAACTATAGTGCAGTACCATAATCAAGATATTGACATTGATAGAGTCAAGACACAAGACACAGAAAATTCCTATCATAAGAATCAAAATTCCTATCGTAAGAATCCCTCATGTTAACCTTTTATAGCCACACTGCTTCCCTCCTCCCCCCCGTTCCCTGTGTACCCCCTGGCAATCACTAATCATTCTACATTTCCACATAATTTTGTGACTTCCGGAATGTTATGTAAATGGAACATATAGTAGTAATGATTTGTGTTTGGTTTTTTGCCCTCAGCGTAATTCTCTGGAGTTGAGCATCATTTCATGTTCTTAATTTGCCATTTGTACATCTTCTTCAGTGAAATATCTCTCCAAGTGTTTTACCTATTTTCTAATTTCTAATTTACCCATTTTTTTTTCTCTTGAGTTTTGAGAGTTCTTTATATAGTTAAGATACCAGTCTTTTTTTTTTTTTTTAAATTTGTGTCTTGCAAACAGTTTTTTCTAGTCAGTAGCTTGTCTTTTCACCCTTTTAGCAGGGTCTTTCACAAAGCAGAAGTTTTAAATTTTAATGAACTCTGATTTATCAATTTTTCTTTTTATGGGTTGTGTTTTTGTCATTAAGTCTACAAACCTTTTGTAGTCCTAGATTCCACAGATTTCCTAAGTTATATGTTTTACATTAAATTTGTGATCCATTTTAAGTTAATTTTTATATAAGGTATAAGACTTAGGTCAAGGTTTTTTGCCTTTTTTTTCTTCTTTTTTGCTTATGACTGTTCAATTTCTGCAGCATCATTTCTTGAAAAGGCTTGAAGGGCCTTGAAAAGGCTTTCCTCCATTGAATTTTTTTGCATGTTTATCAAAAACCAATTGGGCTTATTTGTGTGAATCTATTTGTGGGGACTTTGTTCTGTTTCATTGATTTGTATGTCTATCCCTCCACCAATATTTCACAGTCTTTATTACTGTAGCTATATCACTTTCTGAAATTAAGGAGACTTAACCTTCCATTTTATTTTTCTTTTCCAAAATTGTTTTAGCTATTCTAGTTCCTTTGCCTTTCCATATAAATTTAAAAATAATCTTGTACCTACAAGACAATCTTGCTGGGGGTTTGCTAGGAATTTTAGTAAGCCAGTAAACCAATTTGGGGACAACCGATTTCTTGACTATATTGGGTCTGTCAATCCATGGGCATGGTATCCCTTTCTATTCATTTAGATCTTCTTTGATTTCTTTCATCATTGTTCTGTGGTTTTCATCATATAAGTTCTGTACATGTTCTGTTAGATTTATACCCAAGCATTTCATTTTATTTGAGTGATTGTAAATGGAACTGTATTTTTAATTTAAATGTTCATGGGTTCATTGCTAGTATATAGAAATATGATTAAGGTTAGTTTGCTTAGTTGTATTCTATGACCTTGCGGAACTCAACTATTAGGTCTGGATTTTTTTTTTTTTTGTAGACTCCTTGGGACTTTTCTCTGTTGATAATTACAACATTTGAAAATGAGGACAGTTTCATTTTCTCCTTTATGACCTATACGCCTTCTATTTCCTTTTCTTGGGTTATCGCCCTGGCTAGAACTTCCCAAACTATGTTGAACAACAGTGGTAAGAGTAGACATCCCCATTTTATTCCTGATTTTAGAGGGAAAACACCTTCTTTCACTGTTAAGTAAAATGTTAGTCGCAAGTTTTTGGTAGACACTCTTTATCAAGCTGAGGAAGTTCCTTTCTGTTACTATTTTTCTGAGAGTGGTTAACATGCATGTGTTGAATTTGTCAATGCCTTTTCTTCATTGATTGATATATTATTATATGGCTATTCATATTATCTCTTCCATATTGTGTGAATTGTGGTAGTTTGTGTTTTTTGAGGAGTTGGTCTATTTTGTCTCAATTGTTAAACATGTGTGCAGTACTTCCCTAGTCTCCTTTTGATGTCTGCAGGGTCTATAGGGATATCCCTTTATTTTTTCTGATCCTTACATTGGCAGTTGGTGTCTTCTCTCTTTTTCCTTTGTCAATTTTGCTAGAGGTTTGTCAGTTTTATTGATCTTTTCAAGGTACCAGCTCTTTTATATGTTAATTTTCTGTTTTTAACATTTTCATTTTCATTGATTTTTACTCTATGTTTATTATTCCTTCCTTCTTTTTGGTCTGCCTTCTTCTCTCCACCTTTCAGAGTCTTTTAATGTTTGTTTTACATATCATGGTTTTTTTGTTCTTGTCACGATGTTCAGCAAGTAATTATTGAAAGTGGACAAGCAATAGTGCTTAGGGTAGGGGTGCCTAATTTAGTGAATATTTACAGTAGATCTAGAACACCCCTGCACTTCTGTTAGATGACCACTGTCACCAGGACTGCCTCTGATGAGCTGATTTCTTGGTGGGGAGAGAAAAGAGCAGTAGGCTCGGGCACCTGAGTGGCTTAGTTGTGAAGCGTCTGCCTTCCGCTCAGGTCATGATCTCAGGGTCCTGGGATGGAGCCCCACATCGGGCTCCCTGCTCAGCGGGAAGCCTGCTTCTCCCTCTCCCACTCCCCCTGCTTGTGTTCCCTCTCTAGCTGTCTGTCTCTCTCTGTCAAATAAAAATAAATAAATAAATAAATAAATAAATAAAGTTTAAAAAAAAAGAAAAGAGCAGTAGGCTCAGAAAACTTGTCAATTTCCCTTCTCCCTCTTTTACTCTTCTCTGTTCTTTTGCTTCAAAACGATCTCAAATCTGGAAAGAGGAAAGTAGCACCCTTTCATCATAGAGATAACAAAAATCATGCTTTACCTTTATTTACCATATATATATATGCGTCAACAGATAGTTCAATTGTACTCATTTAAGGTTTTACACTAATGATGGGTCAGTTTGGTGTCGCAATGGTTCTTATTTTTCTGTTACCCTTTCTCATTCTGACATGAAAATCATGTTGAAGGGGAAATTGAGCATATAATGAGTATAACTTGCATCCTAGGGGCCTTGAAATGCAGTTTACTAAACCAAATATGAAAGACCACAGTCTAAACATAGATTTCTCCATAGTCAAGCTCTTCCTGTGAAGGCTTGAAAGAAAAAAAAAAAAAAACTAGGGAATTGTCACACTTCCCATTGTTATTCACACGCTTATTTGGGATCTGACTGTGGTAGCGACCAGAGGCCTGACATTTTAGCAGGGATGAGAAGCAGGGCAGGAGGTGGAAGTCTCTGGATCAGAATAGCACCTTCAAATTCATTGTCCTCTTTGGGCTTTCTTGAAACTATAACGGTTGTGGAATTTGGAGAGATGATTCCAGTAGAAAAACAAATTCAATTAGCTAAGAACATGTATGAACAATTACAGAATACAGAATTAAAATACTACCAAACCCTATAAGTTGTTTTAAACTCTGTTTTTAAATGGTTTGACATTCAAGTTAAATATTTATCAAGAAACAACCATGTAGTAGGCACTACACCAAGAGCTGTTGGGGATACAAAGATGAACAAGTCCCAGTCCCTGAATTAAAGGAATAAACAATCTAGAGGGAAAATAAAAATGCATACAAAGAATTGCTGTACAATGTGCTTGCATTTTGGCTTTATGAAGGAGTTGTCACTTGAACTCAATCTTGAAGGATGATTTAGTGACTGCAGATAGCAGAGATGGACTCTGGCTAACTGAAGGCAGGGAGAAAAAGAGGAAAAAGGGGGAATCTACTGGGTATTGTGGGAATCACTTCTGAATTGAAATAAAAGGGAATAGACAGGGACACCTGGGTGGCTCATTCGTTAAGTGTCTGCCTTCAGCTCAGGTCATGATCCCAGGGTCCTGGGGTCGAGCCCCACATTGGGCTCCCTGCTTGGCAGGAAGCCTGCTTCTCCCTCTCTCACTCCCCTGGCTTGTGTTCCTCCTCTCGCTCTCTCTCTCTCTGTCAAATAAATAAATAAAATATTTTTAAAAAGGCAATAGACATTGTGAATTGATGTATCAGGAGTGGTTTCGGATTTCTTTTTTCAGAATATGGTCTATAAGGATGGGTCAACTCTAATACTGTTGGGTCAGGTCACCTCTCTCAAGGTATTTCAAGGTGAGAAGGCCTGACTTGGATCATGTGCCCACTTGTTGGCCAGTACAATGCCAGGGGAGTCATTCTTGAAAGGAAGATCAGGGTCTCTAATCAAAGGTCAATGGCTCTGATGTTGGGCACCATGAACCACAGACAGGTGGAGGGAATGACTGAATAGAGACACAGAGGTGGGGAAATAAGGAGACTGTCTGATCATAGCAAATAATCTAGTCTAGCTAGGGCATAAGGTGAAGGAGGGGACTGAGTTGGGAGAGATGAGGAAGAAGAGGCAGATTGAAGGTGGGCAATGTGAGGCCTTCACCACCATGTTTAGAATTGGTGATAGAGTCAATGGCTGGGAGTGAGAGCAGATATGGTAAGATCTATGCTTTAAGAACAGTTTTCTGGAAACAGACTTAGGTTGTAAAAAGGAAAGTCTACGGGCAGGGAGGTCAAAGAGGAGCTTGCTTAGGTGAAAAGAGGAAAAGAAGGTTTATATGATATATGCTTTACTTATCACTAAACAATAACAGTGAACACTTGGACATGTTTTATTTTTACCCCATAAAGAGGACAGGGCACAAATGATTTACCCCTTTAAACAGGTACAATACCAGAAGCTCGAGAACTTAAGGACTTGCTCTAGATCGCCTGATGGGTATGGAGGAGTCAGGGCACCCCCTGCCCCCAGGTCATCTGCTGGGGGCTCTGTCTAGCATGTGAGACATGGCAGCCAGAGACAGCCAACTTAGCTTCCCTGCACCACAGGCTGTGACCCATTTTTTCACCACCAGGATGATGTTCTTTTGAGATTGTGCCCTTGAGTAAATAGCTTCAGTAAATCTAAGTCTTGGCTTGTGCCTGACATGTTTATGTGGCCTGAATGGGGTTTTTCTTTCTCCCCCTTGAGAGAAGATTTTGCAAAAGGAGTTACTGAGCCTGTGCCCAGCAGCTAAGTGCAAAGATGAAGATAGCATAGGAGGAAACACAACAGTGGAGTGGCTAAGAACTAGGTTGGGGAGCGCCAGCTTAGCTAGGTTAAAATCCTTGCTCTGCCTCTTCCCAAGTCGGGTTTCCTCGGCCATGATTCTCACCTCCCTCTGGCTCAGCTTCTTTATCTGTAAAATGGAGATAGTAAGACATCTGCTCTGTAGAGTTGTTGTGAGGGTTAGATGAGATGCTTGCAGAGACCCCGGGCGAGTACCTGGCACCCAGGAAGTGCTTAATAATGCCACCACTGTGGTACTGGTGTTATGATCTAAATGAAAACATGGCGGGAGTGATGTTCCAGACTTGTGACATTTGAGCTTCGGTGCCATCTAGTGGCCAGGACGTTTCAGAATGTGCTGTCCGCCCAGGTGTTGCCCCGACAGGTGATAAAAGGGCCTGTTATTCTGTAGCTGAATGAATTTCCACTTACTTCCACGATGAGTCTTCCATGCAGGCCAGGGCCAGGAATGTTGCGTGACCTCATTCCTGGCTTGAGTTGCATGGAGAGCATAACTTTGTCTCTATAGACAGAAAGGGAAACCAGACTATGGAGCTTCTGGTGCCTTCTCTTTCTTGAGCTGGCCACACAAGGGAACAACTCCTCCTGTTTTCAGTAGGTGTGGCAGCTTCCCAGAGCAATGCAGACTACAGACTGACTTGCTATTGTAGTGGGTAGGAACGTGATGATGGTGGTCATGTGGTTTGTGACTCAACCAGCAGGATAACCTTGGAAAGTTGCTTAACCTCTTTGAGCCTCTGGGGCCATGGAGGGTCATAGTAACTACTTCATAGGGTTCTCATGAGAATGCACATATGTGCCTAGCATAGGTCCTGATGCACAGAAGGCGCTCGGTAAACATTAGCCATGCTTCCCCCCCCCCCACTTTTGCAGTAGATGCTTGTGTTAAAGGAGGGCCATTCACTCATTCATTCATTTAATCATTCAACCATTCAACTGATATCTATTGAGAACATACTCTGTTCCAGGAACTGAGCTGAAGCCAGGCATAAAGCAGACACGACTGCTCATGGTCAGTGGATGGGCATGAAACAAGTCGTTGCCAGGGGAGCTGTGCATCATTGAGCTCGAGCTGTAGACTGAACAAAGGACCTTCTATGGAGCATCATTCATATCCTAGATGTCCTGGCTTTGTACAAATTTACATGATACTTTTAAAGCACAGGGGAGTTAAGTTTCTTGTTCTTAAAAAAAGTCAGTATATTACAGTGACTTTTAGAAGATGAAAGTAAAGTGCCTTGAAGGGGTGTCCTTTTTGAATTTGTCTAAAAGCACCATGTGGGCTGGTTGTGGACCTAGTGATTGTATTTGAGTGCGTGTATTTGGATTCCCTGGGTGTTACAAGTCTGGTGGCGCAGGGCAGAGCTTTCACTCTGTGGACGGGTTAAAGAGCATCCTATGTATTTTTCACCAGTATAATCAATCTATTCCTCTTCCTCTTTTAGCTTTTCTCCATAGTGACTGTGTGTTCCTGAATGCTTTCTTGTTTCAGTTCATGGGAATTCAGTGAGCTCCCGATGTCCCGCTTCTTTCAAAGACCACCCTTCAACCTACATCGGAGATGGAATAATTCCCCTAAACTAAGTCCTAAAACAGTGATTTTCATGAAAGGCTCAGTGAGGGGCGTTGGGGAGAGGAGAAAGTGGCTTATGTATGCTTGGGGAAAACATATTCAATCTGATACTATATGAAGTAATGTAATAAGGCAATATACTACTATATACATGAAACATTCTGTATTCTACTGAACAATTGAAAATATGGACTCCTTTCATAATATAATCAACAAAAGTGGAGCACAACAAATTCTTCCTGACTGGTGAGCCTGCATAAAAAGACAGATTCTTTAGGGATTCCCAGGAATATTCCCACACAGGGAACATACTGAGCTCTCATTGAGACAGCAGAGTAAGACTTTTCTACTTAGCAAAATGGGACATAGCCTAAAACAAAATTGACTGAGAAACCTAAAGGCTGAAAGATGTCTGTTTTTCTGTGTTTCAAATACTCCTAAATGGACACCGCCTGGGGACTTCCAAATAATAGCAACAATGATGATTGCAATGACGTTGACTTTGTGTCGGGTTTTGTGCCGGAAACATACCACGTGGTACCTCCTTTACTCTTCACTGTTTTAAGGACGTAAGGAAGAGAAGTTTTGGGGGTGCGGCTGCTACGGTTGCTGCTTCAGCAAAGCTCAGTGACTTTCTTGGGGTTGGATGACTTTTCTTCCTGGGCCCTACATTCTTGCTTCGGAGCTGTTTCTTCCTGAATAGCAAGCACCTTCCTGATCCCACTTGGCAGCCTGATTCATAAATTAGTTTCCTTCCATTTAGATGTGTTCTGCAGCCCCTGGAGGATAATTAAAAAGTTAATTTTATAATAATTAATATTCACATAGGGCTTCAGGGTCAGGGTCTTTTACCAAAATCCTGTCTTTTATATTTCCTTTTCAGCCTCTATTGTGGAGAGGCTCTGCAAAAGAGATTTCTGTTTACATACTGCTGGTAGAAAGAGAACAGAATCTTTGCTACATGGCTGTTTTTTGACTTTAAAAGAATCTGGGTTAAAAATGTGTTTTTGCCTTGTTTTATTCTATAGGATTGGTTTATTGCTACTGAGCAAGTTTTGCCTAAAAGTTACTGTTATTGAATACATATCCAGGAGATCCTAGACTGAAATGGCTTAAACTTAAAAAAATATATATCTTTTCAGGCAGTTACATTGGGGGAGGAAATATCTCTGTGATGAGAATAAAACTGTTTCAATCTTAGCCCTTAGTTTGTGTTCCCAGAAGCATAGAAACTGTCTAAAATCTCACTCCTTTTATGGTCTAAATGGGCACCTTTCCTGCATCATATACTAAGGTATATCTATCTCTCTTGAACTACAACTCTTGTTTCTTGCTTCTGTGATATATCTTTGTTCTATGAAGCCTGGTGTTTTAAAGGATTGTATTTGGATCTATTTTTTGGTGGTGGTGGTGGTGGTGGTGGTGGTGGTGGAGAGTTAACGTCCCCACTTTCCCTGATGGCTTACACAGGAAGCTTAAGGCGTAATCAGACTATAAAATCCTGACCAGAGAGGTGATCGTAATTTCAACTACAGACTAAGCAGATAACAGACCACCGGTTATTCACTAGGCAGAAAGATAAGGGAATGAGTTTGATTCCTCATTAAAAGCTTCATGGTTTAAGTCTTTAAAAAAAAATGTGCTGGGTCTTTGCTTATTAAGTTACATAAACAGACTGAAGTGCCACAGGGGAGAATGGAAACTCTTGGTGTGACCTATAATTAGAAAATTTCCACACAGAGAATAAAAACAGAGAGTGTATGCCACTTCCTGACCCCACTCACCCACAGAGGCTAAGCCATTGGTGAGACACAGATAAGAAAACACCAAGGAAAAGAAACCCGAGCCAGGCGGCCTGTTTGCTCGGACGGGATCCAGCCTGAGAGCGATGGATGGATGGAACGTGCCCTTGTAGTCTAAATCACCTCCGAGGCACCGGTGAGAAGGAAAAGCATCACTTTCCTGAACTGCAGTTATCTAAATAACATGAGAGTGTTCCATGCTGGCTAACAAAATAGACAGAGATCGCCTACTGATTCGTGTAGAATGAAAGGTCCGGGTTGGTATACGGGCTCTTGCCCACCACTTCTGGCATTTTTGGCGAGCTGCTCCCCGCCCCCCACCTCCCTGGTCTGTCTGTAGGATTAGGGTCACGAAGTCTGCCGTCCTCCCTCCTCGTAAGGTTCTTATAAGGATTCAGTGTGAGGATGCACACCAGAGCACTTAGAAAGCTGCAAAGACCCTCTCAAATGCTGGTTGTTGTTGTGTTAACTAGGTCTCTCTACAGCATGTTATAAAAAATTGTATCTGGAATCTAAAGTAGACTTTAAAAAAAATAGATTCTGATTTTTCTCACCATTAGACAAGCCCTGGGTAAGGAGTGTTGTCAGTGGTATCGAGTCTGACAGAGGTCGCCTCTACCTCTGCTGTGGCTCACAGACACTGTGCACTGATCAAGGTCAATCCTGAGCCTTCCCTGCCCCCTGGCCCCGGGCTTCCTGATGCCAAACTCTATGCTAGGGTTAGAGTAGGCTGTGGTGTGAGTCCTGGGTGGAAGGAGGGGGGTCAGAATCTTGCTTTCCCGCTTATTCAGTATGTGACTTCGGGAAAATATGTTCACTTTTCTGGGCCTCCATTTCTTCCTACATACATATCACTCTCCTATGTATCTTCACATATCCTAAAATGGGCTAAGAATATGCACTCTGGTGGTTTGTTGGTAGGTGCCATGAGTCAATAGATTGGCAAACTGTTTGAGGACAGGGAAGGCATCCCAAGCACATAAAACAGTGGCTGGCATGTAGTAGATGCTCAATTAATATTAACTGAATAAAAATATATTTTAAAAATCCTAGCATGGTGACTGATCCATAATAGGCACTGGTTAGAATTTTTATTCCTTTTTCCCAATGAAGTTTTTTCCTTAGAAAAGATGTTACCAATTAACTGAATAATAAACTTAATAAATCCCTTAGCTCCTCTGGGCTTCATTCTTCATCTATAAAAGAAATTAGAATAGTTCATTTCTTATGTCTGCTCTATCTGACAAAGATTTGCTTTTTTCAAAAACCAAATCCACCCCCAATGGAGACAAGTTCGTCTGCAATGCATGTCCTGTAGCTTTGGCACTTGGCTTAAAGTCCGTTGGTATAAGAAAGGGAAAGCCTCACAATTTTAACCGATTTCAACTTTCACATGAAAAGCTCTCGATTTTGCCTTAGACTGTTCTGTTTTTTCCACATCCCATCCAGTTAGTGTATTTTCCACTCTCAAGTGTTCGGGTTTAGAAGATGAATTGTGTTGTCACGAACTGTGAATGATGAGGGAAACTGGCTGCCTGGCCTCCCAAGCTCTCCAGCAGGAAGGCAGGCCTGGCCTCCTGAGCTTGGTACCAATGGGGGCAGCTGTCCTGGCCATGCTATTGAGTTCTAGGGACCCAGAGAAGCTCTGACTGACACCTTTGGGGGAATCTAGAACGATGTCATATGAGGAACAACATTAGGAAGGAGGGATGTTCAGCTTAGAGAAAGCTCTCACATGGCAGCTAGCGGGCTGACTGGAAATGTTTTAAAACCATCAAGACTCTTTCAAGTGGCAGCAGAAGGCCAAACGAGGGCCCGTGAGAGGCCTGCCAAGGAGAAACATGTTACATTCATCGTGGACTGGCCTGGCGGTGATATCAGTCCTTGTGTCAGGATATGGGACTAAGTCCATGATGCACTATTCAGTTTTCAAACAGCTGGTAGCAAAGGTGTACGTGGAGTCTGGTCCCATTTATGTAAAAATGCAGACGTCCATAACTTTGTGTATAAACAGAAAATGTCTGAATAAAGAGGATGGGAACACGACCACTGAGGAGTTTTCTCCGGAGAGTAGAATTTTGTTGAGCTCAGTAGGCGAACTTTAATGTTTTACTTTGCAAACTTTACCTTACAAACTGCTGTGTTGTTTGAATTATTATGGATTTTTAAAGATAATACATGAGAAAAAGTTGTAATGACAGAAAGTAATACATAAGGTGAAGGAGAGAATTAGAACCATCAGAACTCAGGAAAAAAAAAAGAAAAGAAAGAAAGCAAACTCAGTTGCCTTTGGAAGCAGAGGTCCCCTCCTCGGGAGATATCCAAGGATGGGGCAAGTGTTTCACTGGTGTCAGAGATCCTAACGTCTGAGGGAGTGTTGAGCCTGTGGTCTGTAAGGATCTGACATCCCTGGGATGCTACTACAGTTGGAGAGTCTATGAGATAAAATCATGTAATGGTTATACTTGTAGCCATTTTAAACCATAATCCTGGGTTGAAAAGCAAAAGTAGGCTATTACTATTACTCTCTGCTCTAAAATTTCTCTGTTTAATGTTGTTATTCTTTTTAGTCATCACATTGTCATGGGACGTTTCCTGAGTGGCTACTGTGTTGCAGACTTTGTGCTTTACATACTCAATTTCATTTCATTTTCTTGATAGTACATGATAGCATCATTATTATTTCCATTTTATGGATGAGGAAACAGGTGAAGGGTGGTAAAGCCATTTGCTCAATGTCACAGTGGTGGTGACTCTGGATGTCAGTCTTTAACATCCATCTGATGCCTGCCCAATTACAGATAAAAAGGTGACCTTGGCAATTACCTCCTCTCTAAAGATAGTTTCTGATTAGTCTAACCCAACCATTATAACGAAAAAAAATAAAATTCATTTTTGTTCTCCTTATTGTAACTGGTAGGATGATTTGGAACTCGTTCGTGTGCTTTTTGGGGTTAATTTTCTGAGGAAATGACCTTAGCCCTGGTGGGACCAGGGCATCCATCTGCCTGAGTGGGTGGCGTGGGAAAACATAAGGGAGCAGTTTGGACATTGGAAATCTTACATATAGAATGCAAAGACAAACGTGCAAGTAATAATCCCTCCCTAATGTTGAAAATGAAATTGCATTCTGCCGGAAGACAGTTATTGTTTTGAGGAGGGATTTTCTGAATTCCTTAATTTCCCCTTAAAACACACAGAGGAAAAGACCTTGCTTTCTCAACTAGAGATGAGATAGCTTGATTACTAGGCTTGTTGCTCTGCCATAGAACACTGGGTAGTAAACGAATACCCCACCCATTTCCAGCCCCAAGCCTCAATGGAAAGAAGAGAAGTGGGCAGGAGAGAGAGGGAGAGGAGGGGGAGGTGAGAAGCAGGCACCTGGGCCTGTCCCCCTCTGGGCTGGAACTTCTTAGGGAGGATTTCTGTTAAAAGCGGTCAGAGACGTTTCGGGGAGTCTGAGGGCTGGAGCCTTGTCCCAACTTCTTGGGTGCAGCCTGGGACAGTTGTAGTCTCTCTGGAGAGGTCCTCGATATATCAGACTCTGGAAAACTGGGTGGCCTGCAGACTTAATCAGACATGGCTGAGGGAGGCTTCTGGTGGAAGAGTTTCCAATTTTCCGAGGGGCTGGGGCCAGAGGGACAGGCAGTTCAGGGAATCCCATGGGCCCACCCTGCTAAATGAGTCACAGAAAGTGGTCCAGTGAGGAAGCTGGCTTGCTTCCCCCAGCCCCACTCAGGCCTGCTTGTGGACTGGGGGACCATGGGAGGAGACAAATAGAACCTGGGCCTACGTAAAAACCCTGGAGTCAGGAATTTGAATGAGAGATGTTTGTATGGGTACCTAAAAACTGCTCAAGGGCCCCCCAGTGTTGAGGCAGCCTGAGCTCACAAAGACCAGCACTAAGCCAAAGAGCTCCTGTTCACCAAGCCTCACTCTTTTCTCCACACATCCAGACCCCTCCAGGCCTCACCCAGAATGCAGCAGCCAGGGAGGGGCCAGATGGCCCAGAAATCTGAAATGGCGCTTTATTTGGAATGGCACTCTCTGATAGAACATTCTGCAATGAGGCAGACATTCTAAATGTCCAGTAGGGTAGCCAGGAGCCATCTGTGGCTGTTAAACACTTGCAATGTGGCTAGGAACCTTGAGGAATTGAATTTCTTTTCAATTTTAACTTTTTTTTTTATTGTAAAAAAGAAGTAACAACATTGAGAGAGAATTTAAAATAGAAAACAGTAGCCCTCATAATCTTTGCACTATAACATAAAGTTTTTTGCTTATTCTCTCTTAGTCTTTATTCTCTTGGAGGTCTATTTTTCCGTTCTGAAATCATAAAACACATACAAGATAAAAGTTAACTATTAATTTCTTTACCTCTAAGGATAACTAGGAAGAGAGCTAAAATATTTCTGAGTAAAGAGCAGGGAAAATAAAGATTTGTTTTGTATTTTTTTTTGAAAATAATTTGAAAGAATCAAAAGGAAAATCAAATAGATGTGTGTGGAATTGAAATTTAAATGTTAATTAATTAACATACCGGACAATGCATATTTAGAGGGACCATTTAATGCACTAGATTGAACCAGGTTAAAGAGATAGAGTGAAAAGTTAAGGTTTCCCTTTTAACAAATGGGTATTATAAAGAAGAATGAGTTAGTTACAGATCCAATAAGGAAACTATCTCTTCTCTGTATATCTGGGATAAATTTGTGACCGCCCCCCCCCCGTATTATTGCTGATGAGTATGTGCTCACTGTCCAAAAAGCTGGAAAATACAAGTGAGCAAAAGGAAAGATTGACAAACATCTATAGTCCCACACTTCCCTTTTTATTTTAATAAATGTCTGCCCAGTCATGTGTGTGGGTGTGTATGCATGTGCGCGTGATTACTTTTAGGAGTGGAGTGATCATGTCCTATTGTTTTATAATTTGCTTTTCCCTCTGAATTATATCACAGATAACCCCCTAATGAAGACACTGGGGTTGTCTTCAGTGTTTCCCGGTTATGAACAATGCCTTGCCCCATGTCCCGGTGGCTAAATCTTTGTGCACAGCCACACCACTCTTCTTGGCTACTACTCCTCACCACCCTGCGTCTCCCTGACTGCTGTGACGGCTCCCTGGAACATTCGGTGTCGCCTTCCCTTCAAGCAACCAATCTACTTGGCCTCTTCTCTCCCCACAAGAAGCCCACCTTGCCCCACGGTGAAGGAATTAGAGGAAGATACATTGACCTCACCTGAGTTGAGTATCTGCCAGGATTAAGCCGGAAGGATGGGAGAAGGTAGGTCCTCTCTGCTGGTTGGGAGTGGGGTTCTCTGCTTGTCTCCACATAAGATTTAAGAGGTAAAGAAGCCGTACGGTTGTTTCCTGTTTATGGAAATCTCATCTTTCTTCACCTGTCCTTCCTGTTCCTGTCTTCCTGCCCTTGCCTTCATGTGCCCCCCACAATTTCCTGCTCTGTTGACCTGCCATGAGTTTATGGTGGGAATGTTTGAGAAGATTCCCCACCAGGTAGGATCATTGTATATTCCATTCCCTTGGCTATAAACTGGTTACAAAACCCCATGTCTAACTTGACTGATTTCCACAGTTCAGGAATATTCCTCTCGCCTGACTATTCTCTCAGAGCAAATCATTGCTCTACCGTCACTTCTCTGAGACAGATTCTTTAAATTACTAAACAATGACAAGAGTAAGAGGAATAGGAAAGAGTTATTCATCACTGATAATTGTCTTCATGCTGCATGAATCATCAGTCCCTATTTGTATCTAGAGTGAATAAGAAGTTACCGTAAGGAAGTGCTGTAAAAATTATTCATTTTATTCTGAAAAGGCAAGACAAGCATAGGCATAAGATTAAGAAAGCCCAAAAAGGTAGAGAGTCAAAAGTAATTCTCCCTTCTACCTCCATCCCCAGAGAGGTTCTTCACTAGGCAACCGTTATGACCAGTTTCTTGTGGAGCTAACTATACCCACCACATGTCCAGTAAGGTGACTGCCTCCCACGTGTGCCGGTGTGTGTCCGGTTGCACCGAGCACACGAAGAGTGGCCAGTCCAGACTGAGGTGTGCTGTAAGTATAAAATACACACCGTATTTCAAAGACTTATGAAAGAAAGCACGTAAATATCTCATAAATAATTTTTGTATTGATTGCATATTGATCATATTTTGGATATTCGTAAATGAATTTTATCTATTTCTTTTTTTTAAAGATATTATTTATTTATTTGTCAGGGAGAGAGAGGGAGAGCACAAGCAGGGGGAGTGGGAGAGGGAGAAGCAGGCTTCCCACGGAGCAGGGAGCCCGATGCGGGGCTCGATCCCAGGAGCCTGAGACCATGACCTGAGCCGAAGGCAGACACTGAACCGACTGCGCCATCCAGGTGCTCCTACCTATTTCTTTCTACTTTCTTTGTAGCTACTAGAAAATTTACAGTTACCTATGTGGCTCATGTCTGCGGCTTGCATTGTATTTCTATGGGATGGTGCCGGTCTATATAGAACTGAGTATGCATATATACATATTTGTACGTCATGGTCATATGGGCTTATTTAAAATATATCTGAGAATAATAATAATAAATTTTATGTCACAAACTATGGTTTCCAAAGCATGTTCATTGTTTTCTCATTCGATTCTTACAATAACCCAGTGACATAAGCATTTTACCTAGAAGCAAACCAAAGCTGAGGGAAGGAGGAGAAACTGAACCTTTGCGTGGGGTACTTTATATGCATAAATTCATTTAATTCTCAACACAATATGGAGACAGGTTTTATAGGTTTTTTTATTTTTTATTTATTTATTTATTTATTTAATTTTTTTTAGAGAGAGAGTGTACATGCGCAAGAGTGTTGGGGTGGGGGGAAGGGGCAGAATGTGAGGGAGAGGGAGAGAGAGAATCTTAAGCAGTTTCCATGCTCAGCGTGGAGCCCAACTTGGGGCTCCATCTCACAACCCTGAGATCATGACCTGAGCCAAAATCAAGAGTCATATGCTTAACTGATTTAGCCACCCAGGCGCCCCTTATAGGTTTTATTATTCCCATTTTACAAATGAGGACAATGAGGTTCAGCATGATTAAGTGACTCACAGGAATCCCATAGTCAATGGAGGGGTTATTGGTTAAGTGACTCACAGGAATCCAATAGTCAATGAAGGGTTAAGCATCAGTGAGCTGTGGCTCAGCCACTTTACTAGCTGTGTGAACTTGGACAGGTTAATTTAATATGAAAAATGGCGAGGATAAAAGACACTGTGTCATGGGGTTGTCAAAATTAACGGAGATAGAATATATAAATGTTTAGCCCAGTGCTGAGCACAGAGCAAGCCCTTAAAACGCTCGCTCATGTGTGTGTTTTGGGGGGGGAGGGTGGTGCATGTGTGCATGTGTGTGCCAAGAGTCAAACTCAGATTCCTTGTTTCCTGAGCTCCAACCTCTTCATTTTCCCCCTCCTGCTGACTCAGTCCCTTCTGGACAGCAAGACTTAGTTAGTCTGGCTCAGTTATGATCATTCCCCTTACTCAGCTGTAAATTGGGGGGAAAGGCAGGAACAGAGAGGAGCCATTTCCAGGTCTTCACGTGCCTGCCACCTCCTCTCCAGTTGAGGAAGGTGTTGACCCTCACTGTATCTGAGCATCTTCTTCATCAAATGTGTCATGGGGTAGTATGGATGGGCTTTCTTCGATGTCTTGGAGCAAAATAAGTTGCAAGCCACGGGGACTTGTGAATGAAAACGAGGGGACCCTCAATACTGTGGGCGGATGTGGAATCTGCCCATGGCTTTGGGACACCGGTGACTAGGTTACGCAAGTGGTGGTGTCTTTAGATGGCCCCCAAATCAAGCAAATAATTATAATACAATAAACCACAGTTGTGACATTGAGCAGAACCCTTTGTGATTTTCAAATGGTCTTTATTCTTTCCCTTTTGAAAAAAAATGACAGGAAGTAAGTGATCAGGAAAAGCAGGAACAATGGCCTTTTCCTGGAAGAGTGGCTCCGAAGGATGACTAAACGGTCAGCCACGCCGCCGGGCTCCGCTGGGGAGGATAAGGCCAGGGGTCCGCACGGAGAGAGGGGCCGGAGGTGACCTACAGCGGTGTGCAGAGCCGCCCACGTAGCTGGTATATTATTTACGACTCCCTATCTGGTGAAAAGAAGTGAGAGACTGTGGCAAGGTCAGGTCGGACCTGGAGACCATCAAGTTGTTAATTGGCAAAAACTGCCACCTAACTTGAGGCCTTTAAAAAGTTCTTCGTATCAGGCAGGAACAGCCAAGAAAGACTGCTTTCACTTATGAAGCCCAGCGTTGTTTTCTCTGTGTGAAAATAATCAATCATAATTTGTAAAAAATCAAACTACCGCTTGGAATGTCTCCCCGGCCTGAGGGAATCAGTGTTATACTGAATTAATGTTACTCTAGTGCTGGTACGGACAGGGGTTGCTTCAGCTCAGCTAAGCAGCCATATTACCAGCGAATGCACCACTTCTCCTAGGCTTCGAGAGATGTTCGAAAGCCCCTCTGGAGTCCCCCTTTGTTTCTCCTCAGATCCTTTAAAGGACCAGGAGCCTCCGTGGCTGTGTTGCAGGGGTTCCTAGGAAAGGAGGAGGTCCCTTTCCAATGGAGCATCGGATGAAAGTAACATTAATGTTTTGATTTCTTTGAAAAAAATTTAAAGTTGAGAAGGAAAAAATTATACAAAATCCCATCACGTGGACTAATTATATAAGTAGAGGGTCGTTAGTCCTCTCATTCCATGCCTCAGAGGTAACGCTGTAAAAAAAAACTTCCTCCCATTTCTTTTCTTAACTGTGCAATGATACGTATATAAAATAGGCAATTTTAATACATATACAAATACATACATTTGTCATATAAATATAAAATATTATACATATAAATATATGATATAATATATTATGATATAATATAAATATTTTATACATACATTTAGAAATATATTATTTATATAAGTAAAATACTTATTCATTTATAAACACATGTATTTATATAAATATAACAAGACTATATAATAATTACATATATATACCTACTTTCTTAAAGCGGGATGCAATTTGCTACTTTTTCCTCAGATTTTCCACATCAACACCTAAGATTTTTTTAAAATGGTTACAAGGGGCGCCTGGGTGGCTCAGTCGTTAAGCGTCTGCCTTCGGCTCAGGTCATGATCCCAGGGTTCTGGGATCGAGCCCCGCATCGGGCTCCCTGGTCAGCGGGAAGCCTGCTTCTCCCTCTCCCACTCCCCCTGCTTGTGTTCCCTCTCTCGCTGTCTCTCTATCTGTCAGATAAATAAATAAAATCTTTAAAAAAAATAAAAATAAAAATGGTTACAAGATAGTCGACATTTAGCAAAGTTTATGATGTGCTCTGTATTCTTCTAAGCACTTTACAAGTACTAACTCACTTTAGTCCTCACAACGACCTATGAGGCAACCACTCTTGTCATTCCCATTTTACAGAGGAAAGAGAGGAATACCTCGTGAGGCTAAGTCATTTGCCCAGGATCATACAACATTAATGCACCCAAGGTTCCAGCTCAGGCAGCTTGGCTCTAGACCCACATACCTCTGCTCTGTCACCTGCATTCAGAGCCGCTGTGCCATGGATGGACCAGTTTAGTTGCCATCCTAGTTTCTTTCTTCTTTGTTATTTCCATGCTTAATGAACATCTCTGTACATACATCTTTGTGTCCTTTTGTTTTTCTTTCTGATGTATAGTTATGTCCTAGAGGTGTTATGTCCCAGTGGGGGCCACTGATTCAAAGAAGAGGTGTTATTTAAAATTTCAATTTCAATGGGTGATTTAAATTTCTTTTTTAAGCACGTGCTAGGTACCAAACATATTTTGCTGTTCACTATCATGGCAATCTTGTGCATATGTATTATGATCATTCTCATAACGTGTAGAAGTTAAGAGATTTGTCCTTTATCCCATAGCTAATCAGTACCTGAAATTCCAAACCCAGACTCCTGGCTCTACATTTTCGTGTGAATTCCACTGTATGCTAGCATTTAATGCTGTAATTGCAATTGGGGGTTTTTAGGATTTATTCTTGGGAGCCAGAATTTAAGCCTAAACCACCAAGCCTGTCAATGCCATAGGATCTCAGTTCTTTCCCAGTTAAGGGAGGGACTTAAGCTCCTAGAAAAAAAGCCTTGAATATTTCTTTGGAGCTCATTGTTACTAGAATATGTTGATCCTGAAAAATGATTATTATAGTTTTAATTCTTCTTAATGTCTTAACATGATTTATATTAAAGAATAGAGTCTCTGCATTTATCAAGTGTTTGTTTACCGGAAATTCAAAAAAAGAATCATAGCTTTACTTAAAAAATATAAACAGAGTCTGGTCATGGGACAACTGATCAGGCCCCAGGTAGATTTTGTCCATTTCTTCTTTCTCCTCTCCATTTTTGTGTCATTTCACTGCTCCGCTACTTACTAATGGGTTCACCTTGGGCAAGTTACTTTATCATTTTTAAACCTAATTTGCTCATCTGAAAATGGGGTTAATGAAAGTATTCCATTCTGTGGAATTCCTGGGAGGAGTGAGCCCAGTAATCCATGCCCAGTGTTTGGCACTGTGCCTGACACACAGGAGGCCTGAAGAAATGTCCGCAGGTTGTCACATCAGCAGCACAAACCTCCCTCCAGAATGGACAGTTGGGGACGGGTGGGGGGGATGGGCAAAGTGGTGAAGGGGAGCGGTGGGTACAGGCTTCCAGTGTGGAGTGAATAAGTCATGGGAAGAAGAGGCACAGAATCAGGAATATAGTTAATGCTATTGTCATAGCATTGTGTGGTGACAGATGGTAGTAGCTACATTTGTGGTGAGCAGGGTGTAACTTACAGACTTGTCGAATCACCTTGTTGTACACCTGAAACTAATGGAACACCGTGTGTCAACTCTAATTCAAAAAAAAAAAAAAAAGACTGGGCAGTTAGCCATCAGACTGGGTACAATATGCAGTCCATATGACAATTTCCAAAAGAGAGCATGGAGAAGGCTTCTAGTGACTAGGACGAGACTACTTGGCAGTTGGAGTAAATGAGGTGAGTGCGTCTACCATGAAATAGAACTGCCACCTAATAGAACTTCAACCTTTTCTGTTTCTCATCTACAGTCTCTCCCTGGTGATCTGTTTATGGTTAGGTAGTAATAATTCAGGGTAGATGAGAAAGAAATCATTTTGTGTGATGGGGATGGTAGGAAAGATGGTTGGGAGTGTTGGCTAACCTCGAGATAGGGGGTAGGGTAGGAAGGAATTCAGTTTAAAATGTCAGGTTTTGTACTTGCTTTTCACCATTGGCTTTTTGAGTTCTCGGTTAATTGAGTCTTATTGCCAAAATGATAAAATGCTCCCCTTTTGCATTAGGGGTAAGTTGATATGAATTAATCAGGCTCTGTGAAGTGTGTCGAGGAGCTATGATCTATCTAGGTATGTGTGGGAGCAGTTCTACCAGATGTGAAAGTCAAATTAGTCAGTGTGGCTCCTCCCTGCAGCTGGGGTGAAGGTTTATCTGGGAAAGAGGCTGAATCTGTTGGCTAAAAACAAGACTTTGGGTTTTTATCCCTGGTTGTCCATATTCTATGTTCTTCAATAATTAAAAGTTGGCTCTATACCAGTAATGTGGGAGTCTTAGAATTAATATGTAGGGGTTTGGGTGAATAACGTTTTGATGCTTAATGTTGCCTGGAGGTAACTATTGGGTCTGTAGGACTAGCCAGGAAATCTCATGAAAAGAGTTCCTTTGTTGATATATTGGCTCCTGTTTTATTGTATTTGATACAGTGACCCAATGAAAATAATAATTTTTACTTTTCTGGTTTATTTGTGGGTTAGACCGAGTAGCTAAGGAACTCAGTACTGAAAAAGGACCCGGAGAAAAATGAGTTAATTGAAGCCTCCCAAACTCTGAGTGAAGAATGCTAGAGTGACCATCTTGTGGTTGGCCAGTGCAGTGCCCTTCCCCTGCACACAGAATCCCTCTCTTTCTTTTGGAAAATCACATCTCTCTGATACTGATCTTATGCTCTGGATAGAGATGGCACTACCCCCTAACTCTAGTGGGGGCTCAACTCCAACCCATGAAAATACCATATCCCTCTGGCTACAGTAACTAATTCTGGGGTGGGCCTTTCACCAGTGCCAGGTCAAACAGAGGCAATCCTGATCCTCTTGCTCAAAATTTTGGGAGAGAGATAATTTCTTTCTATTGGGATTGCTACGCTGGCAGAGTGAGCACCTAGATCTGATGGAGGCCATCTTGCCGCCACAGAAGGGGAGTCTTCCAGAGAAAGAAGCCAACATAAAGGAAAGCAGAGCCAGGGATGGGTACCAATTCCTGATGACACCATATGAGTAGCTGGATCCAGCCATACTTGAAGCCAGAACAGCTTGGATACTTGTTATCTAAATAAATAAAAGGAATTTTTTTGTTCAAGTTGATTTGAGCCTTTTAAAAAAAAAAATCTCCAGTAATTAGTAATCTAAATATTCTATACTCAGTAAGGAAGAATCTATCAATATACAAATTTACAGCCTCGAGAAATTAACTGTCAGAATATTGTTAATTTTCATGGTGTTAAAAAAAAGAAAAATATCTCAGTGATGAGACTGTATTCCCGTTGGCTGCCTTCCAAAATATGTTACGATGAACAGCCATATTATTCTTTTTCTTGCCCCAAATGTGTTTCTGACAACCACATGGTATTCAGATAGCCAGCGTTCTGTACAAATGCCCTACCTGTCCGTCCAACCTTATTGTGTTCATTTGTTATCTGTTTTGCAAAGACCAGGGGTCCCTTCTCCCTCTTTTGTCTTTACTCTTCACATCCAGATTCTTATCTGGAGCTCTGTGGAAGCCAAGTTTCTCTCTTCAGAGGAGCATCTTGCCACATTAATGCATGAATCACACTGATGTTACAGATTGTCATTACCCTCCAGGTCCCGAGGAAAAGAGGAGGCTCAGAAGGCTTAAGCAGACGTGTGGTGGCAATCTACAGAGAGAGAAATGAGACGGCCGAGACCACAAATGGCAAACGGAGGTTGACGTTAGCCCGATGCCAGAGGGGTTGTGTTCCCTAGAGAGCAGACTTAGCACCACCCATCCCTCACCAGCAGCCATATCTTAGACCCTTGATGTGGGATTGTAAAATTGAGTTGGCCTAATGCCAAGAGGGCATTGAGACTGGAACTTTCCAACTCTAAATGTCTAGCTTTACACTGTAGGAAAACCATACTCAATTGGCAAGTATTTATTTCATATTCTGCACCAGTTTACAATGGTTAGATGAAACCCAGTACTGGCCAGAGCATCCCTAGATTGGAATTAAAAATGCAAATGCCCGAGGCAGGCCAGGCAGCTAGCAGAGTTAGGGGATGTGGACTGGGGGGAGGTCTTGAGCACCCGCATGATTAAGGGAAGCTGTCACTGTTCAATCTATCTAAGGGGCATGTGCACGTGCAGCGTGAGCCCTGAGCTGCTAGATCTTCAGTGCTTCACAGAGCGGCTGGAAACCCGGAAGTCATCAGTTTGTAATCTCTGACTTGATAATAACATCAGTGATTATGCCAGGTGGCTGGATGTTGGGTTGGGTTTAAACCTAACTTAGTTCACTTTAAACAGAACCCAAAGTGTCATGGTTTAGACCACAGACTCTGGTATCAAGCCGACCTGGTTTTATGGCCTGGCTTTGACGCTCACTAATGTCATGACCTTGGCCAAGGAACTTGTCTTGGAGATGCTTTCACATCTGCTTTGTGAGGGGTGGCGGAAGTTGAGGTTAAAAGACACGATGCTCTTAAAGTTCTCACAGAGTGGTCATGTTAAAGTGTAAAGCTTTAATTAATTCTAGGCAATTCTAGAGCTGACAGAAATCCATGTAAGATATTGTTTTTAGTCTCCAGAAACATAAAGTCCGAGAGGAAATATTGTGAGGTGGTTAAAAGTAGTACACACCCTGGAGTCAAATTCTGCTCCTTTGGCCTCAGTTTTCTCTTCTGTGAAATGGGGATCTCAGGTTGCCTATTCCAAAAGATTCTGAGGAGGATGAAATGAATTAACACATATAAAGTTCCTAAAACATTTAGAACAGAGCCTGACACACATTAAGAACTATGGGAGTGAAAGGTTATAATTCTATTATTGAAATAAAGTTTTAATAGGTCTCATAACTTTGTCACTTGAGTAAGGCTATATACACACACTGGAACTTTTGGTTTACATAATACTAACTTTAATAACACCTGCTGCAATTATTTTTTACCTTAAAAAGTTGGAAAGGTTTACTTACTGTTATAAGAGCCACTTCAAATCCACAGTGAGAAGGATAAAATGAAGAGTATAAAAATGAATGCAATTATGTCAAGTTCTTTAAAAGTGAGTTTTACAAAATTGCCCCAGAAGAGGGTCAGGTAGATTAGCAAACAAGAATTTTGCAGAAAGCCTGTTTTGTGCAATGCACATTGCTGCGCCTAGAAACAAAGCTAAAATAAATCGGGAAGGTAAGCACCGCTCCATCAAGGCGACGTTCACGCGCACAGACGCCAGCTTGTGGTTGGCGTGGGGGCGTTTCCTGAGATCTTTTGCTTTTCTCAGAGGTTACCTGGTGGTGCTGGTGTACAGGGGTAAAGATCGGCACTGAATTCGGAAGTAATGCAGAAGTGAATTGCCTCCAGGGTGGGCTGGCGGCACAGGGACCAGGGCCGGTGCGGGGAGCGCAGCCAGGACGCGTCCCGGGTCCGGCGCGCGGTGGCCCAGGGGCCTCGGCTAGGGAGCGGCGCGTTCGCTACTTCTTCTTCCCAAAGCCTAGGGAGTGAGAGCGAGTCTCCAAAAGATTTCGATCTGAACTTCGTGGGCGTCTGAAAGAAGGCAAGACTGACATCTTCTGCCCCGGCTGATGGCCCGCGTAGACGCGCAGCTCCGGGAGCGCGGGCAAGAGCCCAGGGAGAAGCGGCGTGAAGGGGCGGCCCGGGGAGAGGGCTGGGCAGGAGCGCCCATCCGCGGCCCGGGGCCGCAGAGCCGGGCGCTGGGACGCGGAGGAGCCGGGGCTGTGGCTTGCTGGGCACTGCAGGAGCCCGGCGGAGAGGCGCGCTTCCCGGCCCGCAGTGGCACTCTCCGCCGAGGCCAGACGAGGCCCCGGGGACACCCGTCCACGGACGCTCGGGAGCGGCGTGTGGCGGCCTCCACAGTCACAGCACCCCGCAGCCCCGGTGGTCCGGGAGAGGGGACCGCCTCCTCACCTTGCGGGGCAGACATGCCCACCTCGCCCCCACTCTGCGCCCCAACTCTAAGCCCAGGGCCACCCTCGACTGCCCGCTCCGGGAAGGGCGCTGCCTGAAATGAGTCTGCTTCATTAACCAATAAGTGATGGGAAGTTATGAAATCAGGCTGAGAGGTCATTCAGGGAGGTGCTTTCCAGCTGGAAAAGGGCGAGGAAGTTTGTCCTCCGTTGGTAGCATTTATCTGAAAAAGTAAAAACATTTTATGTATATGCGCCTCTGAGGAATTCAGAGTCTTCCCTCAGCAATTTCGCACCTGTACAGGTTGTGGAGCTGGGGGCTGTTCGCAACTCAGCCAGAGTGAGTGGTAGTGTCAGGTAGCTGGGTTCACTTGTGGAGGTGACCTCTGGTGAGTATGGTCATTTAACCTCTCTGAGACTCCATTCTTTAACGTGAGGATGACAGTAACCCTTAGCTACCTCCCAGGGTTCTGTTTAGGGGCAAACGAGGCAGTTTCTGTGAGTTGGAAGTTCTTTATGAACGAGCAAGTAGTATAATAAACATTGGCTATTATTACATGAGTTTCAAATTAATTCCTCCATCTCCTTCCTGATTCATCTAATAATTTAGGGTACAACTGCTCAAAGTGGAGAGTTGGATATTTAGCTCAATATGATAAGCATTTTTTGAGGGACTCCTGTTGTAAGTAGCTGTCTATATGATCTGATTAGTGTGGACAGCGGGTCTGAGGAACATGAGCCTCTTATATCATGTTGTCAGTGGCTTTGGGGAGTTTTTGGGGTGAGTTATTTGCACCATCGTCTGCAACCATTCATTTCCTCTGTGATTGTTTGTTGAACTTCCATTTTTTATTATGGAAAATGTCTATGTTATGAGTAAAAATTGGCCTTTTTTCCAGGTTATTTCCTATACCTACTTCATTCTTTTTTAAGAATTTCATTCATTCTTATTTAGAATTGTAATTAAACACTCTTATATGGTTTAATGTGAGATTTCATAGTTGAAGCAAAGACTAAATTTATTCAGGGAGGAAAATACAATGCTATTATTTACTTTATTTCAGGTCAAATATATTAAATATGTATATAAACTTGAGAACTCCAATGAGAGAAAAATCCTCTCTACACAACTACATATTAGAATTTAGAGGAGGAAAAAGCCCAAAGTTGTCTTTCAAGAAAAAGAAGTATACTTTAATTAGAAAAATTTGTATATTTAAAGAACTGAGCCTGTAGCTTGAGTCCTACATTATCATCTCATTATAATTAAATCAAAAGGACTATTTTCTCCCTTACTGGAAGTTTAAATGCATGTATGGTCTCTGCACAGTTTAAAAAGTGTAATGATATACTGCCCCATATTACTGAAATTCATTGCCTAGGTATTATTCTAAAAGAAAGAGGGTCGTTGGAGGGGTGAGGTTGTGTGGCTCATTCTTATGCCTCTCCAGCGAGCCTCTTTCACAGAAATGACTCGCAGTCATTGCATAATATATATTTTTGACTTGATTAATTGTCCAGATGCTTTTGCTGTACTCTAGTTTGTTTCTATTGAGCCAGATACTGTTATCCCTAATTTAATAAATATCTCATTGTCAACTTTAACTTTCTGTAAATTTAAGCCTCTTATAAATTACCTTGGGCTGTCAGGCTTCTCTAACAATTTCCAGGGGGTTGTCACTTCCCTTCTTTAATCTATATAAGATTAAAAGAATAAAGTCTTTTGGAGATAGTTCAGAATGACACTCAGCATGAGTGACTTTGAAGAAATAAAGCTGGAGAAACGCCTTGCAGCTATGCCCAGCCAACACGTCCACGAGGGTGCTGTGGGTTTTGGTTTGAGGCCCGTAGAAAGCCATCTCCTTAAACAGAGCCATCTTGGATGGCATTTTGCCTCTAATTTCAATCTATGGAAGGGGAGGAGGGAGGAAGAATTATGCTTCTTTCATCACTGATCACTTTGGTGACATCAAAGGATTAAGGGAAGTGTTTTGTGGTTGTTTTTTTTTTTTCCCTAGGCCTCTCACCTACGTCCCTTCCTCTTCACTCTCCATAAAGCTTATCTTGGAAGCCAGGCACCATTTGCCACGTGACAGTAAGGTGTGTGTAATACGCGCTCTGGTAGGTTCGTGTTTGTAACACAAATACATGGTGTGGTCACTGAGTCAGCAACTGCTTGCTATCAAGAGGCACATCCTGAATGGGGATTACCGAGTCTATGGTCAGAATGTCTTCTTGACATAGCTTTCTCTCCCCCTTAATATCTGTATCTTCACTTGGGAGATTCTCGCTTTGTTTGTTACTGTTGTTCATTTTCTTTTCTAATCTCAACCTATGTGTGCATAAACTTTTGTTTCATCTCTCCCCACCCCCCCAATACTCTTCCAGTTTCAAGGGTAGAGAGGTGAAAACAAAATAAAACGGAAAGCTGTTCAGATAACCCAGGAGGATTTTAAGACCCCTTTGTTATAACAATCCTTTTATGTTTGAAATATTTATTGGGCCTCTTCCTGGTCATGATCAGAAGGGAAACCTGAATTGGTGCCCTCTAAGTGGCGTGGGCAGACAGAAGAGTACATGTTTACAGTCAGGATGGTGCTTGATCTTAGAACGACAGGAAATGATTTTGCAAATCCTGATAAACCATTTTATCCTAGAAAGCATACATGCAAACACAGTTTAAAGTAAATACACAAGAATCTTTATGTTGTGCCCCATGGGCAGAGTGTTGGGAGAAGCTAACACTTCTCCAAACTAAGGACAATTTTGTGAAATAGTTGCCTCTAAGTGACTTGTTTTGCCTGTGTGTCCTCTTGTCTTGCAGGTGTAGGCTTTTAGCTTTTAAGATTTCCATTCTGGAATTTGTTTAAACGAATGAATGAATGAATGAATGAATGGGAGAGAATAAATATAGGATAAATATTCCCCCAGATAAATACTATGGGAAATCATCAAGAAAGTATGAAAAAGATTAGGAGAGGAATTTTCCTCATCAGATTAAAATTTGCTCTAAAGCTAATACTAAAACAATATATTATTTATATATAGATCAATGGAACACAAGAGTATTTAGAACAGATTCAAATATACATATGCTATTGCTATGTATATTGCTAAAAGGGACATTTTTTAAATTGAAAAATGTGTTTAATAAATGGTGGCAGGACTTTTCAGCTGGGTCAGTTAACAGCTAACATTTAGTGAGCATTTACTATGTGCCAGATATTATTCTGAGAGATTTTCATTGTATTAACTCAATCCTCATAACAACCTTTTGTGATAGAAACTCTTTTTTAAAAATATTTTATTTATTTATTTTAGAGAGTGGGAGAGAGAGAGGGAGAGAGTATGACTGGGGAGGTGGGGAGGGGCAAAGGGAAATGGAGAAGCAGGCTCTCTGCTGAGCGGGGAGCCCGATGTGGGGCTCAATCCCAGGACTCCGGGATCATGACCTGAGCTGAAGGCAGATGCTTAACCGACTGAGCCACCCAGGAGCCCCAAGATAGAAACTCTTATTATCCCCAGTTGAAGAAGAAAAAATGGAAACACGGGGAGGTTTAGTAACTGATTCAAAGTCACACAGCGAATAAATTGAGGAGTCAGGATTTGAACCTGGGCGGTAAAATTAGATCAGTATCTGGTTTATTCCATATAAAGACTCAATTTCAGGGGTTCCTGGGTGGCTTAGTCAGTTAAGTGTCTTACTCTCCATCTCAGCTCAGGTCTTGATCTCAGGGTCTTGAGTTCAAGCCCCGAGTTGGGCTCTGTGCAGGGCGTGGAGCCAACTTAAAAAAAACCCCCAAACCAAAAACAACTCAATTTCAGATGTATTAAAAATCTAAATGTATAAAATAACATCTTTATAACACTAATACACTGTAAAATGATAATCCAAAGGAACAGTTACATAATCTTGAAATTAAAGAAACTTTCTTAAGCAAGACAGAAATTCCAGCAGAAATAAAGAAAAAACATTGGTCTGACATTAAACAAAAAACTTGTTGATAAGATACCCATAAGCAAAATCAAAAGTTCAGTGATCAAGCAAGAGGAAATATATTTGCAACCCTTTTGACAGAAGAAGAGTTTGTGTCTGTAATCTACAAAGAACTTTTATAAAACTGACATTTAAAAAAAAGTCCAATTAAAAAATGGGCAATAGATATGAACTGGCAACTCACAGGAGATAAAGGGCAAACGGTCGATAAATTGTTAACAGTGGCAATGTGTGGGGTGCTAATAGGCTTTTAGGGAACCTCCCAGCTTTTCTGTTTGGTCTCACTTTGGTCAGTAAACTAGGTTTTTCTTTAAGTTCTTCTCCTCCCTCCTGCTTTCTGACAACACCCCACTTTCCATCCTTATTATCTTTCAAGATGTGTAAGTTCCTTTTCCTCTGTTTGGAGAGTCCAGGACATTGGGGTGGAGGATGGTTAGTGGTTGGGGAGTGAGCTGTTGAAAGTACACTATTGAGAACTACCTGGAAGTGATTTTCTGCTGCTCTGTTTCCTGCTTCTCTTGGTGGAAGATATTTCTCCTTTCCACTCTGTGATCTGGAATCCAATCTTTCCATCCCTTTCTCTGCTCCTACTTAGGATGGATTCTCTGTTCCACATTTCCGCTTCTTCTTTGTTCTAGCCACAGTCCTATCTAATCTTGGGGAAAGGAAAAGCAGGCATTAAAGCCTCCCTACTCTGCCTCTAGGCCTGAGGTTTCTTTGAGTCTTTGTTTCAGCTTAGAGTGGGGGTGGGAGTGGGTGATAGAAAAATAGCCATCAGAGTCCAAAGGTACCAGTAAGAGAACACAGAAAACACGTACATTAACTTAACGCTGAGATATTATCTGGCTGTAGGTCTATGTTTTTAATTTTTCCAGTACTCAGGAAATGCAAATAACAATGAAATGACTTTTTCCCCCTGCTTTAAATTGTTCAAAGTTTAAAATATTGATAACATCCAATATAGGCCAGAGCTGGGGGGAAAGATGCTCTTTCTATATTGCTGGGAGATGAAGTGCTAAAACTTTTTAGGAATTGCTAAAACATGTCTGTACCCATTAAAATTTAAATTGACATAGATTTTGACCTAGAAGTACAAACCTAAGGATTTAGCTTGAAGAAACAAAAGCACCAGATACATGGGCCCTCTTACAAGACTTATTGTAGAATTATTTACCAGGGGGCTGTAGACAACCCAAATACCTATCAAGGAATAATTGAATAAATTATAACACATTCATATAATAGATTATCATGCAACTACTAAAAAAGACATTAACCATTAATCTTTCTGTCTCTATAGATTTTGGCTATTCTGAATATTTCATTTAAATGGAATCATACAATATGTGGTCTGGCTTTGTTTACTTAGCATACTGTATTAAAGGTTTACAGTAGCACATATCAGTTCTTCATTCTTTCTTATTGTCTGATGATATTCCATTGTATGGATATAGCACTTTTTATTTATGTATTCATCAGTTGATGGACATTTGGAATGTTTCAACTTTTTCGCTATTATGACTAATGCTGCTATTAACATTCTTGTACAAGTTTTTGTGGGGACATATTTTCATTTTTCTTGGGTATATACCTGGGAGTGAAACTTCTGGGCCCTGTGCTTGGCCTTTTGAGGAGCTACCAGACTGTTCGCCAAAGTGACTGTGGTCATAGAATTTTAGGACTTAGATGGGACCACAGAAATTATTAGAGATATTTAAAGTATCTCTAAGTGTTCCAGGGAAGTGACTTAACCAAAGTTAAAAAACTAATTTTGGGACATAAGAACATAGATTTCGATTTTTTGGTTTACTTTTATCGTGCTTATGCTTTATTCCTTTAACTTTTTTTAAATCTGAAACATTTAGAATAGAAAAATATTTATGCATGTATTCACACATATACATTAATTTCCATTAATATGATTACAAACATGCTATTTTTTGGATTCTCCTCTTTTTTATGCTTATCGTCTTCCCCCCTCCCACATTACCTTTGTCCCCTCTACGGGATAATTAATACTAAAACCCTAAAAAGGGGCACCTGGATGACTCAGTTGGTTAAGCATCTGCCTTCGGCTCTGGCCATAATGTCAGTGTCCTGGGATCAAGCCTCACTTTGGGCTCCCTGCTTAGCGGGGAGTCGGCTTCTCCCTCTACCCGCACCCTCCCTTCCATCCACTCGTGCATTCTCTCTCTCTCAAATAAATTAATAAAATCTTAAAAAAAAACTAAAAATATTCTTTTGTATTTTATCTATGATAATAAAATCCTACACATATGCACATACACAAATGGAATTTTTGTCACTGTTTTACAAGAATAGGATCATATTATACTATTTTTCTGTATCTTCCCTGTGGAATTCCCTCCAAATCAATATTTATTTCAATATTTTAAATGCCTGCATAATACTCAATAATGTGGATATTTTATAATGTATTGAGCCTATAGTAGCCTCCTTGCTACTCAGGTGTTGTCTATGGATTAGCAGCATTGGCATCACCTAGGAGTTTTATAGATCTTCAGAATCTCAGGTTCTGGCCCCAACCTACTGAATTTGCATCTGCGGTTTTTTTTTTTCTTATTTAACGAATTTATTTATTTTTATTTATTTGACACAGAGAGAGAGATAGTGAGAGAGAGAGAGAGCGCAAGCAGGGGGAGTGGCAGGCAGAGGGAGAGGGAGAAGCAGGCTCTCTGCTGAGCAAGGAGCCCAATGCAGTGCTGGATACCAGGACCCCGGGATCATGACCAGAGCCGAAGGCAGCCGCTTAACCGACTGAGCCACCCAGGTGCCCCTGCATCTGTGTTTTAACTAGATCCTCAAAGAGTCATATCCCATTGCAGACTGAGCACTGATCTAGTGTATATGACCTTTCATACTAGTGCTAACATTTCTGTAGTTAGATTCTAAGGATTGAATTCTGGAGCAAAAAGGTATTCATACTTTTAATTATAATAATTCCTGGAGGTTATGTTTACTATGTAAATTAGCTCATGAGTTTTAAGAGACTCATTCCAACGTTTCCATTTCCAAGGTTGCTGTGGCTTTTAAACAAGAAAACCAGATTGGTGGCATGGTTAGGCAATGGTGTGGTCGCACAGTGGCTGGACATGCAACGAATCATCTGCAGAAGATGTGGGCAGACTGATGAAGTACAGTGATGGGTCCAGGACACAGCGATGGGCAGGATGTCATTGTCAGCTAAGCTCATGTGCAGGTGACTGCCCTTGAACAGAAAAAAAAGGTCAAGGGTCAGGAAACATGTGGACCCCGAGAAGAGCAGAGAAAGTACTGAGTTTAAACCACTTTTCCTGGTTTGTTTCAAGCCAAGAGGAAGGCAAAGGGCTGTGTCAACTAACTTTCTCTGAACTGGTGCATCAGCAGAATGGGCTGAGCCTCTCTCACTTACCTTTAGATCCCAAACACAGAGTTTGTGCCCATCCGGCTACCCTGCTCAGAGCTTCAGCACACAAAGGAGAAAAAAAACCACTTGGACATCTAGCACTCCTCAATCTTGCTCAAGGCTGGCAACTGTCACAGAATGTCATCAGCCAACGGAGCATCCTATCAACGTGTTTCCCGCTTCTTAAGCCGGTAGCCTCTCAATTTGTGATCAGTTCCATGAGCGATGTGTTGTTTCAGCTTTGATATTTGCGCTTCTGAGGTCTTGAATTATTTATTATCACCAATAATTAAAAAAATACTCATTCATCTATTGCTTGAAGAAAATCTGTGGGGCAATGACCAATACTTGTAAACTAAAAAAAAATCTGTGTATAATGACGATTCCTCATGCATAATGGTTTATTTTTATGGCCCTTTTGTTACTATTCTGCCTCACTCTAAGTGGATGGTTCTAGGTCATTTGTTAGTAAAGCAGAGTATCTGAAAAGCAAAAATGTAAATATTATACATATACATACATGTGTATTAATAACTATTTTTTAAAAGTATAAATGTAATATAGTTTTGAAAATCTCCATCAGCACAATAATAAAAAATAGAAGTCATCTTTCAAATTCACAGACATCAACATTGTTAACAATTTCTTATATTGCCTCCTGGACCTGGTATGTGCATGAGGTGCATTCATGAGGTACAGATGTCTTTTTTTGTTTCAACTAAATGAGATCACATGAGAACACACCTGCTTGTCAGTTTGCTTTTTCCATCAGCAATATATTTAACTCCTCCCTATTGATAGATATTGAGGTTGTTTCCACTTTTTAAGCCTTCGGATAATCTAATACTGTAATGAATATCCTTGTTATGGGAACTTTGTAGGCTTGTACATGTACATCTTTTTTTTATAAAGGATTTTATTTATTTATTTTTGCAAGAGAGAGAGAGCGAGCATGCATGAGCGGGGGGAAGGGAGGGGCAGAGGGAGAAGCAGACTCATGGCCAAGCAGGGAGCCCAATGCAGGGCTCGATCCCAGGACCCCGGGATCCTGACCTGAGCCAAAGGCAGATGCCTAACCAACTGAGCCACCCAGGTACCCCACATGTACATCTCTAAATCACTACATTCTGGTGTTTGTTATGCAATCCTGGTGATAGTTTTAAAAACTGGAAACAGAGCCTGAAGGCAAAAATAAAGGGTATGACATATCTCTAGAATTATCCTCTATAGTCTCTCTCCTTAACTGCTACAGGTAATTAAAAGCCAACTATAGGAAAAGAAGAGAAGCAGAAAAGAAATATATTTCGGGAATATGAACAAAGATTTTCTTGGATACCATGAGGATCAGCTCTTAGGAGATATGTGACTTAGTTCTGGTAAACTAAAAGAAATGATTTCATTTGTCACAAAATAAGTTATTATTATTTTTTCTTCTTCAAGTATCGCCACTGAAGGTTTACCTGTCATCCCAGCCCTGGATTTTTGCCCCTCAGGAATGCCAATGATACTTACTGCTTGTCCTATAAATTTGACATGCTGTGTGTTTAGCCTTACGTTTTTATTTTCTAATGTTAGGTATTCTGCCTTGCTTATCTTAGGAACCTCTTTGTGGCAAGCTTTCTATCTCTCTAAATACTTTGTAGCACCTCTGTAGCAACATTCAGTGCTTTGGAAAGGATAGTGACTACTTAGTCACTATACCAATTGATTTATCTGGACTCCAGTTCTACCTTATTTTCTACTCAATACCAACAGATGAATAAGGGAAGTATTTTTTTTTTCTCCCATAACCCCTTCCTAAGGTAGACCAATGCGACATCCCATTTGAGGCTCTCAACCTGTGTTTCCAGGGTCTGGGTAGACCAAAACATGACATTTTGGTAGACAATGACCACAAAACTTTGTTTTGTTTCCTTTCCCGGTTCAGGTGGCCTTAGCTGGCACACAAGTAGAAACAGATGTTGCAAAGGGTAAGGAGGTATGTGGTGCCAATGTCTCAGTTCTGGGAAAAGGAAGCACTTCACAGAGAGTAGGTGCCACCCATAGGGGCTGTTGTCTGCCAAGTGAAACCAGTTTGGCTGGGATAGCTAAAAATACTTCCCAAGGGTATAAGGTAATATTTGTTTATCCATGAAATTGAATGAGGGTGTGTGTGTGTACATGTTTCTTTCTGTGTGTGTACCTGGTACATGCTCCACTCCAATGGAACCTATTGACCTGTTTATGAATCCCAAGCACAGAAGAACTTTTAAAATGTAATATGTGATCTGTTCAGAAGAATAGAGTTGTTATATTTGTTATAACCTAGAAGAAAGTCCTAGAAGAAAGAATTTGAAATGTCCTTTGGTTTTCAACTATCTCACTGAGAGTCGTCAAGCTTTCCAAAAAGGATTTAGGGCTTTGAAGAACTATGCAACTCTACAGAGTGATGAACTATTACTTATTTCTGTCTCCTAGCAGAATTAGGTTACATTTGGGGAGATTAATTATACCCAAGACCATTAGATGGAGTTTAGTGCAAAAGCCATGTCTCTCTGGATTACTAAACTTCTTTGTGCCTCAATTTCCCCATTTGTAAAATGGGTATAATAACTGTACATAACTCATAGGGTTACTGAGAAGAGTGAATGTTCTAAGGAAGTCACAGCATGTAGCACATAGGAGGTTATCTATTCCTACTACTAGTTTACTAGTAGTGCCATTACTATGACCACCACCACCACCACCACTCCATCCCTTTGTCTTTTTCTCTGTAACTTTTCTGCTTTAATTCACAAAGATCTTCAATAATTTAATTTAATTTTGATATTCCACTGAAGTTCATGAAATATTTCCCAAATATGGGAATCCATAATTCTTTTTGATGTTGGAATTTAAATCATGAGGCCAGAGATCATGGAAAGATCACTATTTTAGGAGTCCAGTGAATTATGGATTTAGTTCTAGCCCTGCTACTTACTAGCTGAGTCACCCTGGGAAAGTTGCCTCATTTTTCTAGGCTTCTGCTCTCTCAATTGTAAAATGAGGGTGAGTGAATGAATGAGATGTTCTCTAGGATCTCTAGGTGGGCTTGGACTATGTTAAAAGACCAAGATGTAGAAAAACATCGTGATATCTAACACTCCAAGCTGAACTCAACTGTTTATTTTGCAGAAGGAAAGTTAAAAATAATCTATTACAAATGAAATAGCTTAGAATTGAACAAAATAGGGGCGCCTGGGTGGCTCAGTTGGTTAAGCAACTGCCTTCGGCTCAGGTCATGGTCCTGGAGTCCCGGGATCGAGTCCCGCATCGGGCTCCCTGCTCGGCGGGGAGTCTGCTTCTCCCTCTGACCCTCTTCCCTCTTGTGCTCTCTATCTCTCATTCTCTCTCTCTCAAATAAATAAATAAAATCTTTAAAAAATAAATAAATAAAAAATAAAAAAAAAAGAATTGAACAAAATATTTTCTAAAATTAATAAACAGGACTAAAAATAAGGAGATCAGACTATAAAATCTTCAGGGCAGGGAAAATGCAATTAATATGTATTCTTGTATCTCTAGAGGCTAACAGAGGGCTTGGTACCTGGTAGATGTCCAAACAAAGTTTGCCAAAATGAATCAAACAGAATTTAGAGTCAACATAGCTTGTGAACTAAATAATATTCTATTTGGATGGAACCCAGGACTTAAATTGAAGAAATCTTGAAATTTCTAGAATCAGAGGATTTACATTAAAGCAGTAATTCTTTTGTTGTTGCTGGACCAACATCATCATGATCACCTATGAGCTTGTTGGAAATGCAGATTCTTTGGCTCTACCTCAAAGTTACTGCATGAGAAACTCTAAGATGGAGTTTAACAACCTGTGCTTTCATTGTCAGTTTTTAAATAGATTTTATTTTTTACAAATGAATAAGCAAACAAAAAGCAGAATCAGACCTATAAATACAGAGAACAAGGCGATGATTGCCAGACGGAAGGTGGGTGGGGGTATGTGAAAGGGAGTGGGAGATACAGGCCTCCAGTTATGGAATGAATAAGTCATGGGGATGAAAGCTACAGCATAGGAAATGTAGTCAATTATATTGTAATAGTGATGTATGGGGACAGATGGTAGCTGCCCTTGTGATGAGCAGAGCATAATGTATAGAATTGTTGAATCATTACGTTGTACAACTGAAAGTATGGTAACATTGTGTGTAATTATACTAAAAAAAAGATTTTTTTAGGGCAGTTTTAGGTTCACACAAAATTAAACAGAAAGTAGAGAGTTTCCATATAACCCCTGCCTCTGTGCACAGCTTCCCTCTCTATCAACATCTCACACCAGAGTGGGACATTTGTTACAACTGACAAAAGTATATTGACACATCGTTATTACCCAAACATTTGGACAAATGTATGACATTTATCCAAGATTATCATACAGAATTGTTTCAATGCCCTAAACAATCTCTGTTTTAAGAGGCCCTTTGAGGAGTTCTCATGCATGTTGGTGTTTGACAACCATTGCATTATAGGATAGAATTTGTTAAAGCTAAGTTGAAGAAATAGCCAAGAAATTAAGACTGTCTTAAATCGCATATCTAAATTGAAGATGTAATTGATTTGTTATCCTACTGTCCTCTCAATACCCATTTGGATACTCATGACTAGTCCACTCTTTAAAAGGATTTGAGAACTCTCAGTGTCTAAGCCTCTGCTTCCCTCTTTGATGAAATTTTAGGACACTCTCATCTCTCAGCATACTAACTGGAAAGTAGGATAGAGCTGTGGAAAGGACATTGATTTATTTTTAAGAGAAAATATTGTATTATTGAAAATTTCAAACATATACTGAAGGGCAGAGAAAAGTATAACAAATCCCCATGTATCTATTGCTAAACTTTAATATTAACTCATGGCTTATCTTGTTTTATCTATATTCACATTCATCCCTCCCCATCCCCAAATTATTTCTGAGCAAATCCAAGATAATATCATTTTTCTTGTAAATATATACGGTCCAGAAAGATGGAAGAAAAGGGAACACTTCCCAACTAATTTTTTGAGACTACCATTACCATGATAACCAAACCAGAGAAAGATATTACAAGGAAAGTAAACTATAGGCCAATGTTCCTCCTGAACATGGATTAAAAAATCTTAAACAAAATATTTTCAAATCATAGCTAGTCAAACATAAAAAAAATTAGCACATCATGTCCAAGTGAAATGCAAGTTTGGTTCGACATTCAAAAATCAATCAGTGCAATTTGCCAGTACAACCATATGATTATCTTAATAGATTCAGAAAAAGCACTGGACAAAATTCAATATCCATTGATAATAACTTCTAATAAATTAGGAATAGAAGGGAACTTCCTCAGCGCAATAAAAATAATCTATGAAAAATTTATAACATTAAAGTTAATAATAAAAGACTGTGTGCTTTTCTTCCCCTCATGTATGGGTATGAGGTAAGGATGTCCTCTTTCATCATTTCTATTTGACATTATATAGGAGATGCTAGCCCAGGTAATAAGCCAACAAATAAAAGCACACAGATTGGAAAGGAAGAAATAAAACTGTCTTTATTCACAGAAACATGATTATCATAGAAAATTCCAAAGAATCAACCAAAAAGTTATGAGAACTAATTTGTGAGTCTAGAAGGGCACAAGTTACAAGGACAATATAAAAATTAATTGTACTCTTATATAGTAGCACAAGATAATTAGATATTAAAACTTAAAAAATAGTACCATTTATAATGGCATCAAAGAACATAAAATACTTTGGGTTAAATCTATCAAAATGGTCAAGATTTGGATGCTGAAAACTATAAAGCACTAATGAGAGAAACTAGTCAAGTCCTTGATGATCCCCAGTGACCTCCACCTCCTGATATTCAAGCCCTAGTGTTAATGTCCTCCCAACAGTGAATAGGGCTAAACTATATAACTAATAAGATATTGTGCAAATGACCGTGTATGACCTCCAATTCTAAGTCATAAAACACACATCGGTTTCCACCTTGCTATCTTGGATCCCTTGCTCTAAGGAAGCCGATATCCATGTCACGAGGACAACTTGAGTAGCCGTAGCCCTATGGAGATCCCTGACATTCAGTGGGAGATCTGAATCCTTCTTCAATAGTCATGTGAGTGAGTCACACTAGAAATGGATTCCTCAGCCCCAATCAAACCTTCCCAGGACTGCATCTGTGGCTGACATCTTGACTGCAACCTCTAAAAAGACCCAGAACTAGAATCAGCCAAATTACTCCCTAGCCCCTTAACCGCACTCATGAACGACAGAAACTTTGCAATAATGAATGCTTACTCTTTGAAGCCACTAGGTTTTGGAGTAATTTTTTTATGCAGGAATAGACACTAACACAAGTTTTGGTGCCTCGAACTGAGGTGCTGTCATAATAAATATTTAAAAATGTGAGGGACACCTGGGTGTCTCAGTCATTAAGCGTCTGCCTTCCGTTCAGGTCATGATCCCCAGGGTCCTGGGATTGAGCCTCACATTGGGGGGGGGGTCCCTGCTCAGCGGGGAGTCTGCTTCTCCCTCTCCCTCTGCCCCTTCCCACCATTTGTGCTCTCTAGCTCTATATAAAATAAAAAAAATTTTAAAAAAAAAGAGAGAGAGAGAGAGAAAACAGTGAAAAACCACGAAAGCCACAAATTTGGGGAAGGGCTATATCTCTTCCATTCTCTATTCATCCCAAGTCTCTGTTCATGGAATCTTAAACATTTCACTGTAGGCCATCGCATCAGGCTCCCTGCTCCGCGGGAAGCCTGCTTCTCCCTCTCCCACTCCCCCTGCTTGTGTTTCCTCTCTTGCTGTGTCTCTCTCTGTCAAATAAATAAATAAAATCTTAAAAAAATAAATAAAATGAATTGCTACTGATAACTTATGATTTCTCTGAGGTCAAGATTTTGCTTTGGCATTACCATGGAACACACTAGGAGACAGAAATATTTCATCCTCTGCAGGCAGAAGGGCAAGCACTTCTGTTCACATTCTCTTACCCACCTGGGCAAATGCAATGTTAATAAAAACACCTCCACGTTAGAGAAGATGAATGTGGTCTTATAGCAGCTTTTTTAAAATTCAGAGTTTATTATCATGTTTATTATTATTTAAATTATAATGTAAAGTTATCATTTATCAATTAAAAGATTCAAAGATATAAAAGAGTTTAGTGTAATAAATGAAATCTCTCCTCTGCTCCCATCCCTATCTTGGTCCTCAGGGGTAATTATTTTCAAGGTTCATGTGTGTCCTTCAGGACTTCTTCTATGCATATACGTATGAAAAGTATTACGTGATTCTTGAAGAAAATTTAAGTCATCCATATTTTTCTTACTGAGGAATAATCACTGTTAAATTCTGACGTGGGGGCCCCTGGGTGGCTCAGTCGGTTAAGCTTCTGCCTTCTGCTCAGGTCATGATCCCGGGGTCCTGGGATCCAGCCCCACATTGGCCTCTACCCTCAGTGGGGAGTCTGTTTCTCCCTCTGCCTCTGCTCCTCCCCACTGCTTGTGTTCTCTCTTGCTCTCAAATAAATAAATAAAAAATCTTTTTAAAAAATTCTGATGTGTACACTTCTAGTCTGTGTGTTGTATACAAGCACACGCATACAGACATTTTAAAATGTTTTGAAACACAAGCTCATAAGGAATTTTAAGGATTGTTGTAGCCTGGGGTCCTCATTTTAGACCCCGAAAAATTCTTGTAACTGGATGTAAGAACTAGCTAGCACTACAGATTGCTCCCATTCGTTGGAATTTAGCTTTTGACTTGAGTTGCTAGGAAGGGTGAAAGACAGCATCACCTACTACATTGTATTCAGCAGTGTTTTTAGATCAGAGAAACTGATTTGGATGATTATCTTTGTTGAAACTCAATTTTGGTGTCTGCCTTCCTCCTGACCTCCCTCAAGCAGTTCTTTCATTCAGAATAGCATTTAGCATAACTCAGAAAAAAAAAATGGGAGAGTTGCTTTAGTAAACATAAAAGCCTTATCTTCTGTTTGAAGCCAAGACCTGGAAAGTTGTAATTCTTTCTATCAAAATGAATTGTTGTTAGCAGACTGTTGACTTCAGACCCTTACTTTCTTGGTATTTTCTCAGCCCTAGATAGGAACATTACACGTGGTAAATATTGAATTGTCATCTGTATTCAAGGGTGTTTTAAGACTTTTTAATATTGTGGATGTTCTTACTTTTGGAAAATTTATGCTGAATCGTGGCAAACATTAAAATGCATTCACATTAAATAGATTATTTTTTGGTTATTTTAGCTATTTATTGTAGCTTTTTTTTGCTAAGTACTTTTAAAAATAATTTTGAGTTTGCTAAGAATAAGTTATTTTGCTCTAATGAGTCATACTTTTAAAATTTCTCATATATTTTTGGTACTCTTTAGAAAGCTCACTGGAACTATAGTATTCAAGAGGTGAAGTAGTCCTGGAGCTATAATGTTTTTGTTTCTAAGTTTTGGAAGACTCTTTTCTGTTCTCACGAACAAGAGTTTAACGAGATTAGAATGATTAGAATCACATTAGAACACACAGAATAATCTGTTGTTCAGGTCTTCTTCCCAGAGATTCTGACTCATTTGATGTAGGATGGTGGCAGGTACCAGGATTTTTTCAAAGCTCTCCAGACTCAGGAGATTCTAATGTGTAGTCTGGATTGAGAACCCCCAGATTAACATTAATAAATACTTGAATAAATTAATTACTAAACAAAATTTTTAAATAAAAATAAAATATATTATGTAAGTGTATAATACATATACATAGTATAATATAAATAATACGTAAATATATAACATAACATATGATAAATATAACTATATAACAAACGGAAATAGAAATAAAGATAAATTCTTTAACACAAAACAAGAGCAATATATCTAATTCATGGGCAATACTTTCAAAAAGTCTAAAATTCTGGTGCTTGCATCAATATGTCATAATAACCTTGCCATTAAAAAGTAAATTAATAATTTGCTGAGTGGATTGAGATTGCTGGACAGTCTGCCACTTGTACTCAAGGAGCAGGTCTCTGACACTACAGCAGAATACTGGGTACAGAGCATGGCGCAAAGCCTCATGGTGTTGACATATCAGGAAGACTCTGTCACAGTCACATGCTGGAAGAAATTTTGTGTTGCCAAATGTGGCTGTGGAGGATCTTTTCAATACTTCCTTAAGATGCACATAATCAAGATCTGTCTTTAGAAGGTAATGACTCGTTGACTGAAGACAGGAGACTGGGTCGTATAATCTCTTGAGGGCCCCCATAGTACTAGGAGTTTCATCTCACAGAATCAACAGCCCTAAGGAGTCAACTGACACACTGTCCCATAAGAATTATTGTCAGGAGTAACTCCAAATATGACCTAGGATTAGTTTCTCATGGGTTTATTCTCTTATGATCATGAGCTGAAAGACATGAAGCATTTGATATTGGACATCAGATCAGGAAGAAGATATTGAGGCACAGAGGATAGTTTTGGGTGAAAATATGAAATTGATCGATGCTCAAATATATCATCCTAGGAGCCTTGTCAAGAGATGGTCAAAACTTGGATGGTTGATTTAAAATAAAAACAAACTAGCAAGAACAGATATGTTAGGAAAGAGTAATTGGCAAGATTGTGAGATGCTCCGAATGGGAGAGCTGAAAGACAAGAAGTAGCTTTGTGACTGTTTTACCAGGAGGTATATTTTATTAAGCGATGAACCAGCATTAAGAGTCTTCTTTCAAGTGTAACTTTGGATTCATTCTGCCCTGGCTCAAATCCTGGCTCTACCACACACAAGCTGTATGGCATTGGGCAAGTTACTTAACCTCTCTGAGCCTTACTTTCTACATCTATGAAATAAAGATAATAATAGTTCCTACCTTGCAGGTTGCTGGTGAGGATTAAAGGAGTTAACACATGTAAAGTGCTTACAACAGGGCCTGACACATGGTAACTCAATAAATGTTAGTTATTGCTATGATAATAACATTGGATGAAGAGGAAGTATTTCACAGGAAGAACAAAAAGTCATGTCTTCAATTAATTAGAAGTTTAGAGAAAACAATTATGAAAACTGCACAAAGCCTGTCCTCTATCTCACAATATGTTGGGGAAGAAAGACACACATAACCCAAATAAATCTGATGTAAAGCGAAGTATCATATATGCTACAACAGATATTGAATAATGGGTTTTTGGAGTATGAGGAATATTGTGATCATTGGTTGGTTGTCTCCTTAACAACCATTTCCCCTTGCTTTCTTAAAATCTTCCAGGGAGCACCTGAGTCGCTCAGTTTGTTAAGCCTCTGACTCTTGATATCAGCTCAGGTCTTGATCTCAGGGTTGTGAATTCAGGCCCCCTGTTGGCCTCCAAACTGGGTGTGGAGCCTACTTAAAAAAAATCGTCCAGATTTTTCTTTGAGAAATAATCCCTTCCCCATTTCAATGATATGTTTTTGATGATGTTATCAACCCCACTCTGAATTGCAAGGATGGACTCTGATTGATCTAAGCCTATTGGCATCCTTCCTCCCTGCTATGATTGAAATGTTTATTCCCCCCACCCCTGATCCATAGGTTGAAATTCTCACTTCCAAAGTTGATGGTATTGGTAGGTGGGGTCTCTGGGAGATTTATTAGGTCATGAGGGTGGAGTCCTCATGAATGGGATTAGTGTTTTTATAAAAAAGACCACAGAGGACCCTCTCAACCTCTTCCACCATGTGAAGACATTGCTAGAAGATGGCTTTCTATGAAGCAGGAAGTGGCCCTCACTAGACACCAAACCTGCTGGCACCTTGATCTCAGACTTCCCCACCTCCAGAACTCGGAGAAATCAATTTCTGTTGATTATGAGTCACCCAGTCTGTGGTTTCTTGTTACAATAATCTAAATGGGCTAAGACACTGCCCCTGTAATTGGTGTAGGGATGTAGGCAAATAAGATACAAGGAGATTTTTGCTGAAGACAAAGAGTCTTCCTCAGTATTTCTTAAGTGTTTCCAGCAAAGAATTTTCTCTTTCTGTGGACAGTGTATTGTGAGTATGTACAACCATTTTTTTTTCAATTATGAAGAGATCCTGAGAGCAGAATTGAGAAAATCACAGAAAAATGGCAGGATGACACACTGAGACTTGACAAAACTATCTGAAGCCAGTCTATAACTTAAAGCAACATGATCCTATACATTAAGCCAGCTCAAGTTGGCTTTTCTGTTGCTTAAAACCCAAGAAATCCTGACTGTTGTAGTCTGGGAGACAGTAATTCATGTGGGCAGGGCAGGAAGGGTAGGGATGGAAGAAACTTCTTGGGGCCTGGTTTTGAAGAGATGCCAGCCTCCTACAGGCAGATGGTAGAATAAAGTACATACCAAGCAAAGAGAACACCTTGAGCATAAGCCTGGAAATGAGAAAATATAAGGCATTTTCTGGAAGTGGTCAGTGGACCCTGTCTGGCTGGAATATACAGCATGTATGTGGTACATAGAAAGGTAACCTAGAAAAACAGGAAGCAGGCAAAGAATGAAGCCTTTGAACACCAGGCTTAGGATTTGGGGCTTTATGCTGTGTGTAAATGCCAACTGTCAAAGATAAAAGACAGCTGAACCTTGTGTTTTAGAAAGATAACTCTGGCGGCAGAGTGATGAATGGATTGGAATATTCCAGGACAAAGGCAAAATGGTCATGAATCAGGGCAGTCTGATGAACAAAAATAGGGGGTGGATAATATGAAAGATATAAAGACTGTAGACCAGATTGGACTTGGGTGGAAAGGAAAAGGTAGGGGAATGTCATGCTTACCAGGTATGGAGTATAATTGTCTAGAAGGACTTTGTTCTTGAGAAGGCTGGAGGAGGCAGTGTAGGAGTGAAGTGATGAAGAGTTCAGTTTTTGGGCACTTCAAATTTAAGACATCAGTGGAACATACACATAGAGATTTGTAGGAAGGGTTGGAGATTAGAGTCTGGAGCTACCGCAGGAAATCAGAGCTGGAAAACACAATTTTGCAAGTGATTCCCACAAAGAAGGTAATTGATGGCATGAAGGGAATGAGATCCCTGAGAAAGTTGTAGAAAAACACATAGGATGATGACCAAAAATGGATGTGGAGTTTCCCTATGTTTAGGATTGAGCAAAGGAGCTCAAGCCTCTGAAGGGCGTTGGCTGGAGAGGTAGGTGTGTACGGTATTAGGAGCATCAAACAAAGGCAGAGCTTCAAAAGGGGATGGACAACAGGATGGATATTGTGGAGATGCTGGCAGAGTCAAGACTGAGAAGAAGCTATTGTCCTTGAAGAGAGAAGGTGAGGATGGCCTCTGCTCTTTCAAGAACCTCTATGATGAAGGAAAGGTAAAAGTCACAGACAACGAAGTAGCTTTAGGGAAAAGCAAAGTCAAGTTTTCTTAGGATAAGGAAATGTAAGTGTTTTGTGCACAGTCCAAAGACCATTCTAATGTCTAATATTTTCGATGTGTTGCTTTGTTGCTAGACTCGTTTTCTCCACATCTGGAACTTCTATTTATATTATGTGGTCAGATGCATGAAATGACTCCCTTATGGCCTTTCATGTGCCTATAACCAGCCTGACCAATTTTTAGATGATTATCAGTTAGATCTGAAGTTGTATTTTTTATCCTATTTAAAAATTTCCCTCTGTGTGGAGTTTTCCTTGGTGAGTAGCTTCATTTGGTGGTTTTTTTTTTTTTTTATGTGCATCAAGGTAGTGAAGTATTAGAAGTGAACATTCAGAAACACAGCTCAGAGAGAGAATTTTTATTTGTGCCTCAAGGGACTACTCACTAATGTTTTGGAAACTTTGGAGACTATATTTATATACAAAGAACATAAAACTTTTCTGCTGTCATTGACTAGTTCTTAATGCTGGTGAAGCAACATTACTGGGAAACACTCTTTATTCTGTAAAAATGTGAACACTGAAAACTTGTACAACTAAGCTGGAAGTGTATATATTTTTCCTGTGAAGGATGAGTGACTTGCAACTATTCTCTGGGAAACAAAGGCTTTTTCTTTAAAAGCACTATTCAGTTCTTGAAAAATTTTGATAAGCTTTTAAAAGGGGAGATGGTCTCAATTCAGTGGAAAATGGTTACAATCTACAAAAGGCACAGACGTGAATTTCAAGTCACTCATTTCTTGTATAGCACATGCAAATCTAATAGATGCTTTTTTCTTTTTCTTCATTACTTAAAATCAAAAACAAAACTCCAATCGCCCCTGCTTAATAAATTAAGAACCCTTTCATTCTGTCTGTGTCTATGTTGCCATTGTATAGTTCTCTTTATTTCAACAAGTTGCTCTCTGTAAAGATAACTGTGATGGATACCGAAGAGACATGTGATTCTGGGGGGAAAAGGTGAAGGAGAAATAAAGACCAGCAGAAAGGAAAATGACAAAAATCATTTGAAATTCATCAATGTATTGAGAGGTGAATATGCACGGAATATTAGGCACTGAGGATACAAAATGAACTTGACCTAATTTTTGCTTTAGAGGGAGAGTCATTCACATAAACATATGACTATATTATATATGATATATCATATCATATAAGTGCTGTGTGTATATAGGAAAAGGAAAGCAATTTCCTAGCTATGTGAATAACGTAGAGTTCATATTAATTTGTCTAGGATAAAGTATAAATTCAGTATAGCTCTGGATATATTTATTAAATGTATGACTATTATTTAAATGTGAATTTAAGAATGATCATGTAATGTACGTGATAAATAGCTAGCATGTATAATTTGCACTCTATGGTATCTTTGACAATAGCTCTATTTAATTAGACATGTCACCCTAAGTCTATAGTATACAAGATACATTTTATTAAATAAGCATCATCATTATGTATTTCACCATTCTTATTAAAACTTAACATTCTTATTAATAATTCTTATTAAAACTTAACAACCATCCTTTTAAACTCAACTACCTGCTCAGGTAAGACTTAACCCCTGACTGTTTCTTCTGGGAAGATTTCAATTTAAGAAGACTTGGAACAAAAAAGTAAAACATACCACTTGGGAAGGACATTTGAACTCAGTATTGAAGGATGACTAAAAGTTTTCCAGGAGACCAAAGGACAAAAAAAAAAAAAATCCATGGTGGAAAAATGCCCCAAATGTACAAATGATTATGTATATGGTAACAACTACCTTTCTTTAGAGGAAAAGATCAATGGTACAGAGGTTGGGTGGAGGGTGAAGATCCATTCGGGTTGGGTTCCCAGTGTGGGTGAAGAGGAGATCTTATTACCTGCCTTTCGCTCACTTTTTTCCTGTGTAGAAAGTATCTTTCTTTTTTTTAGTATCTTATTTTATTTAAATTAAATTACTTAACATATAGTGTATCATTAGTTTCAGATGCAGAGTTCAGTTATTCATCAATTGTGTATAACAACCAGTGCTCATTACATCACACGCCCTCCTTAATGCCCATCACCCAGTTACCCCATCTCTCCACCCACCTCCCCTCCAGCCACCCTCAGTTTGTTTCCTCTTTCTTGGTTGTTTGTCCCACAGTGATTCTCTCAAGTCACCCTTGGCCTTCTATCTACTTGGGAAAATGGAAGTGATCATCATGGAGAGGCTAAGGAAGCCAGTGGCATTGACTGACTCAGTCTCATCCCTTGAAAGAGACCAGCCCTCAATAAGAAACTGTCTCTATGTGCTTGGAGGGGTCTCTCTTAGATGTTTAATACCTCTCTGCCTTTCAATTCTGATTCCACCACTTGTTGTGGGATTTTGGAAAAATTAAACCTTCTAAATCTCATCCCCCACCGCCCGCCCTTGCCACAAGCCACTATGAGTATCTTCTACTTTGGGTTATTGTGAACATCAAAATATGATAATTCAAGGAAACTACCTGGCACATAATAAGTGCTCCCCAAATCGCCTCCTCCTCCTCCTTCTTTAAAAAATAAAGAGTGTCTTGACTTCCATTATGTCATTAACTAATGGTGAGAAAACTATCAATTGTTTGCAAACAGATAAAGCAACTTTTTTGGTAAGACTTTTAGGAAGGCAAAGGAATACTATGAAAGTTAAAAATAATTTCTTGTCTTTACTTCTCTTCTTCACTAAGAATTGCTAATAGTGCTCACTGCCCTCATGGGAGGTTGTAAGGATAAAGCAAGGGATGAAGTGAAGTATTCAGAACAGGATCTGCCCAAAGGATGTGTTCGATGAGTGTTGGCTACTTTTATTATTTTCTAACATCCTTTTCTGGTGCCGTGTGAATTTTCAGTTGATTATTTAAATTCCCTGCTTGCTTTCCACATTTAAAAATTGTTGTATTTATCCTATGTGAGATATAACAAGAAACTATATGGGATAGTTTAGGGAGGGCACATAGACATACCTATTTAAAGTAACTGGGATTTTTCCTTTGTGGGTGACAAGTAATGAAATTCTGTTTCATCTGTTTCACAAAAAGGTTGAGGAGTTTTTTTGTATTTATTAGGATGTAAGATTTTATGAATGAAACCAACCACTAATAGAAACATGCAAGTCAAGCCTCGCTTGGTGGTGACCTAGCCTTTTTTCCCCTTGAATATATAAATATATTTTGAGTTTAAGTTAAAAAAATAAATCACACAGACAGTGAAATAAATGTGGGTGTGGAAGGAAGGTGAAGGAGAGATGAAGGGTATGCTCATAATTTCCCATGGCATGATAGTTGTGGGTACAGGTGTGCTATGAAATCAAGCCAACATCTGGCAAGTCACAGGCTCTTGTAAGTTACAGCATAAACAAATATTGGAAACAAAAGAAGTAAACATGAGAAAATATGCAAATATGTAATCAACAAATGGCAGTATTTGAAAATACAACAGCCACTAGAAGAGAGAGTTGATCTTTATATTTTTTTATTTGTAAAAGCAACACTTTCTTCTTTTGATTAAGTATTATAGAAATATATGAAATAAAATGTGCAAATTCTCATCCATCTGCCTCTTTGCTTCAACCATTTCCCAGAGGTAATGTCAAGATACTGACAGTGGAAAAGTTAGTGATGGTATACTAGATCAGGCATCACTTTGGTTATAGTTACTTAAAATTTTTTTAGCGTGGAAAATTTTAAACATGTAAAAGTAAAGAATAGTAAAATGAACCCATATATACTCAGCATCCAACTTCCACAATTATTAAATTTTTGGTAGTCTTCATTTTTACTTTTTAACATACAAAGTCCAAAATGCTTGTGGTGATGGAGCCAAATTTTGCATCACGGAATATAATTTATGTAGTGTGCTTTGGTGATATGAACAAGGTATATTCTGTGTGCACAAGACCCAAAGAAGGAGTTGGAATACAGAGCACTCTGCGATGGGTGAAAGTTGCCCTAGATGGAGCTACATGATGACTACTCATTTATGCTCACATTGCCTTTATTTTCACCATTGTAACTGCAGCCTCTATTATAGTGCCAAGCACATAGTAGGTGCTCAAAAACTGAATAAGCCTTATTTGCAGTGTAGATCTCTGTAGTACAAAGGAGGCCACACACTGTAGCATGACTAACCCTTGCAGAATGCTTCCCAATGTATTAGGTGCTTACTATGTGCTAGGTGCCTGTGCTCACCAGCTGTTGGGTCCTATTCTAAATGCATTACATGCAGTAAATCATTTAGTTCTTGCAAAAACACCCGATGAAGAAGGTACTGTTGTCACCTTTTGTGTCTCATAGGTATGCAATCAGTAAGTGGGTCAAGATCACATGAATAGTAAGGGGTAGATCTGGGGGTTAAGCCCAGTTAGTGTGGCCCCAGAGTTTGTGCACTTAGTGACACTCTTTGCTGCTTCACCCCCAAATGTGTCTGAATCCCATCTCTGGAGCACTGAACACTTGAGCACTTTGCTAGACCGTGGTTGTACCTGTACTGCGGGAGTAACTCACAAAATCACTCCAATGGTGCCAGATAATGGGAGGGTGTTGCCCCTAGACCAGACGTTTTTCAAAAAACAGACTTTGTCATTTTTCATGAACATAAGGCTACTTCTAAGTACTGTGTGGGAGGGAATGTGGTAGACTGATTTCATTGAGACCCTGCCAAATTCTGGTCTTGTGGCCATCAAAGACGCATCATTTCCTCCAAGACTTCTAAAGGGGCTATTACCACGGGCCTGCAAGTTCTGGTTTGCATTCGGAGGAGACACTATCTTCCTAAGTGAGACCTGGAAGAGGAAGTGTCATGAATTGTAAATAAGCCTGAGAGAAAAGAATTGTTTGGAGATGGAAATGGAGAAAAATGGCCTTTCCAAACCAGGTTCCACCCCCCCTCCCCTGTGTCCAGCTTTGCCACAGCCTGTCCTGTTTTACTTGCTAAGTTTACTAGCAGGAAGAGAGGAGTTTCTTTAAGGATACCCGTGCCTCTTACAAATAATTATCTCCTAGGTCAAATATTAGTACATCTCTACCATAGAACGTCATGCCACTATTAAAAAGAATGAGATGGAGCCTTATAGGTTGATGTAGAATGATCTTCAAGTTATATTATATTTTATTTTCTAAAAGATTTTATTTATTTGAGAGAGAAAGAGCAGGGAGAGGGATAGAGAGAGAGGGAGAAGCAGGCTCCCCCTGGGATCATGACCTGAGTCGAAGGCAGATGCTTAACCGACTGAGCGACCCAGGCGCCCCTCAAGTTATATTTTAAAGTGAAAAAAGCCAACACACAGTATTTATACCCAAGCCAACCTTGCTGATACTCCTATACCTCAACATGCATAAATTTTGCTCGGAAAAAAAGAGGAAAGGTGAAAATGCTTGCCTCTGCTGAAGAAGGGCTTTTCATTCAAAACTTTTTCATATTATAAAAAAGTTTTAAGCACATATATTCATTATATTTCAGAGTTAAAGTATTTCAATTGTCAACCTGGCAAAGTAGAAGAGTAAATACAGCAAACATTTTAAACATAGAAGAAAAGCATCACTTTACACTGGGTGTTTCAGGAAGGGGGGTTTGGCCTAGATGCAGAAATAATAACTCTACTTCTTCATCTCCCTGAAGGTGGTGGTCCTTTAAGATAGAGAGATCTGCAAGATCCTTATTTAAAGAAATTAAAGGACTTTTGGTGTCACGCTCTAAGTGTGGGAAGAAATGGAGAGAAAAGACGGAAAAAAAATGTCTAAAGGAATCTGAATTCCCCAAACAGCTCCATGAGGAGTCTACACATGCAGAGATAGTTGTGAGGTTTGGTACGGAGTGTTCTGGGTGCCCGGGGTCTGGGAGCATTCGCTTCATTGCTTCTCCAGCGAAGCCTGCCTCCTTCTCCTCGGCCTAAGGGTATCTTGGCTGGGAACTCTGTTCTGAAAAGGGGCCTGGTCAAAAGTCCAGGAAGAGTCAGGTGGGGGCTCCTTGTCAGGTAACACGGTGGACAAAAGCCCCTTCTCAAGGAGAGAGCCTCACTCAGGGATAGGTGACTCTCACGCTGCGGGTACACTAGAGCCCTGGGTACCTACAGCCCCCTGGAGTCCTGATGTAGGTTTTTGGTGAAAGTCCGGTAAAGGGTCTCAGATTTAAGAGCCTTTGGGGGCTAGGCTGGTAACCTAAAAACATTTGAAGCTGCCAGGTATAAGAGGAAATAGGGGGAACTTTGGAGAACTGAGCATGTGTATATTCTGACTAAAGGCATTCAGATTCAGATTTTTAAACTACAGTTTTGCTAGCCAAGCAAAACACTGGCTGGAGTCACTGCCGGTTTGCGATCCTGCATTCGCCTGGGCTCAGTATCCGCTTTTCTCTGGTTGCTTCAACCTGCTGCTGATCCACCGTCTGTCCGCCAGCCACTTCAGGAACGCGCGGACGCCGAAGACGGTCGCAAATTTTGGCGCGCCTCCTGAAGGCTCAGTGTCCGCCTGCGCTCGCCGCGCTGTCCCCTCCTTCGGCACCACCCAGCCCCCACCCGCATCTCGGAGGGCCCCAACCTACTGAAGCTTGGAGTGTCTCAGAAGCCCTTACGGGCTACAGTTCATCTCTACCAGAAATGGAGTTGTTGCGCCTGGGATGTTCCCCCTCCGGAGACTCGGAGCCAGATGCGGTCCCAGGCAAGCGGGGAGACCGGGAGATGTAGTGCGCTGGGGAAGCAGCGGGTCCCGGCTCGGTAGCCGGCTGAGAGGCGGGGCCGGCGGCAGAGGGAAACCCCGCCCCGGCCCCGCCCCTCATAGCCCCGCCCCGAAGCTCTAGAGTTTCGGCCTCTAGCTCCCACCCCGCACTGAGTCCCGGGACCCCGGGAGAGCTGGCGGTGGATGGTTGGGTTTCTTCTGCCCGCGCGGAGCATCACTCGCGCGCTACCGCCAGCCCAGAGCTGTCGCGCAGCGGGGATTTCCTCTCCTCCCGGCACTCGCAGACGCCCCTGCAAGCCGCGGCCGGAGTCAGGGCACCCTCCCCTTTGCGCCCCACAGTCCTGCGCTGCGGCGCTCGTTCCACCTCCGCGCCTTCTTCGCGGGGCTGGCCCAGGGAGAAAGAACCGGCGCCCGAGTCCTGGGCACTGCGCCCGGCGCGAGGTGCGGGATGGAGAGCAAGGCGCTGCTGGCCATCGCTCTGTGGCTCTGCGTGGAGACCAGGGCTGCCTCAGTGGGTAAGGAGCCCACTCCCTAGAAGGAAGGCGGAGAGGTCGGGTGCGGGAGGAGAGATGGGGCGATGTGGAGAGGTCCTGGAGGCCGGATCTAACTCGGAATCAGAGAGCTGGAAAGATGAAAAGTGACTTGACACTTTGTGTTTTTTCATTTACCAATGAGGAAACCGAGGCTCTTTGATTGGCCCAAGATTATCCAGAGAGTTGGTGGTCTCCCGAGCCCAGTTCCTTTTCCACGACTCGGGTCTCCGACCCGGGCCTCGGCTGGAGCGAGTCCTGCGGAGGCGACACACCCTCGGGCTCTCGGGCAGGCGGGGGTGGGAAGGCAGGCGCCCGGGGCTGGCAGGCAAGAGGTGCCCTCGCAGGCAGGAACAGGCTGTGGAACCTTGTCCGGCTGGGCGCACAATCCTCAGCCCGGGCGCGGGGAAGGAAGCCTTGCAGGGAGAGCCGGCCGGTTCGCTCGGATCGCCTGCATCGTGCACTCAGCTCTGCCTCTGCAGGAATCAGGCGGACCCCGGTGTGCTGTTCCCTTCTGGCTGGAACCCACAAACACACCCACTGTATGAGGTGTAGTTCAGGGAGGGAAACTTTTTTTCCTTCCTTGGTGCAGGATGCTGCTGTCCTTGCAGAGAGAAGGTGAAATTGAGCTCCGAGCCGGGGTTGTGACAGCTTCCCAAAATGTCTCCAAGTAACAGTCACCTTCTTATGTAAAACAATCACATCTTTCAAAGCTTTGGTCCTTGGGATAAGCGCATGGTCAGAAGCTCACGTTCTGAAAACTTAACTCTGCGGGACTCGGTAGCTAGATTTAGCGCCACTCCGCGCTTTCTTTACCACCTAAAATTTCAGTCTTCTTCAGGATTAGGAACACACATGCCCTTGATGCAATAAATGTCTGTCTTTCTTCGCTTTACCCGCCCCCACGCCCCCTTCTCATATCTCTTTTCTGTAGCCACAGTTTGCTGATTTCCAGATTTCCACTCTTTGGAGGGTGAGAAAGGGAAGAGGGTGGAGGGGGAAAAAAGCCAAATAATTCAGGGAAAAATTCCTTATATTGAAATAAAAGAATCACATGTCTTTAAAAAGAGACACTCGTATAAAGTAACAAGATCATCTGTCTATAGTTATTAAATTTTCTTAATAATGACTTGGTTCATCAGGGCCAGCTCCACCATGGACAATCATTTGTCCCCGACAAGACCTCTCTCTCCCCCTTTATGGTCTGGAACATGTGGTTGTTCTGTATCCCACAAAGAAGTGAGTTGCTTCTAAGCCTGGGGTGTTTCATCGCGCAGCAGTAGTAACTGTAATCGGGTTGTCCTGAATATAATGATGAGGTTGCCCTTTTGGAGTGTGTGACTTGCTTAATTGGATTGGGCTGTAATTGGTGCCATCAAATTCTAGAGACAGAGGCACTGTTGTTTTTCCTTCCTGTCTTTGAGCTGGAAGGGTAATAGCGCACAAATTAATTAATTTTGGTTAGGGGATTTGAACATAGAAGGGCTTTTTATTGAGTAGCAGCATATGTACTTCTTATAGTTATTTCTTTATAATTTTCTGAAGAGTAGAACTTAAACTTGCCAATAAAAATGAATGAAGCTTAATGGAGCAAAACAAAATTGAATGTTGGTTGGTCTACAGATACGAATTTGAAGTTATCATTATTGATATAGCCTTGTTGAAAAGATTTTTGTTGAATAGTATGGTATTTTCTTAGCTTCCTATGAATGGAGAACATATCTTTAATTAATTTTTTAACATAAGAAAGTGTACCTAGAGTGTGAGATAATCTGTGACAATAATTTATGAGAGATCTTCAAGAACCTCTTATTTTGGTGGCAGAACGAACATGGCTTATTTAGAGCTTTGCCTTTACTACCATTTTTTTTTTCCTCACATAAATGTGCCCAAATAATGGGTTCTTTCTCATTTGGATCATTGTACACATTGTATTAAGTTACTGTTTTCAATATATTTCTCAACCTAGTGTTTCTCAGCCAAGTTTGATACTTGTACTCATCCAAATGAGTTGTTTTCATTTTCCTTTTCTTAAAGTGAGACTCCGTTGTTGGAAGGCTTTTCTATTTTTAAAAACTTTGCTTCATTGTTTGTCTACTTTGGGGGCAGTATTTCCTTCCGTATTGAAAAGGGCTATGCTAATTAACTGAACATGATAAGCCAGATCAATAGCTGTCCAAGAGTCTCCCATAGGGCATGTGTAATTGAGTCATCTGAAATGCTTGTGAAAATGCAGATTTGTAGGGCTAGGGATATCTTACACATCCTAAAGTTTAAGAATTACTAGTCCAAACACAAATCAGTACCCATATCAATTAGTTTCTGAGATTTATTGATATAACTTAATTTCTAGGTTTTTAAAAAAAAACTATGATATTGATCAACAAATCTACAGTTGTGTCAGCAACCTATTTTGCACATCTGGGTGAGTGTATAGAAATATGGGTGATTGAGCTGTTCATTTTTGCCTGCAGCTATTCACATTGAGGTCCACAGATTCAGTGTACTGGATATTTGCACTGGATATTTGCTCACTCTCTTTACCCATACTTTTTCATATCTGTTAATACTCTCTTATTTACCCAACAAGATTAGTGCCAGTTTCGGCCTCGAGAGTCAGTGGTTCTTTTTTAAAAAAATTTTATTTACTTATTTTTAAAATTCTAGTATAATTAACATACAGTGTTATATTATTTTCAGGTCTACAATATAGTGATTCATCAGTTCTGTACATGACTCAGTGCTCATCATGATAAGTGTACTCTTAATCCCCATCACCTATATCGCCCACCCCCCCCACCTCCTCTCCGGTAACCATCAGCTTGTTCTCTATATTTAGAGAGTCTATTTTTTTGTTTGTTTTGTTTCTTAAATTCCACAAATGAGTGAAATCTTTGGTATTTGTTTTTCTCTGACTTCGTTTAGAATAATACTCTCTAGCTCCATCCATGTAGTTGCAAAATGGCAAGGTTTCATTCTTTTTTATGGCTGAATAATACTCCATGGCATCTGCATCTTCTTTATCCACTCATCTATTGATGGACACTGGGTTACTTCCATATCTTGGCTAATGTAAATAATGCTGCAATAAACACAGCAGTGCATGTATCTTTTTGAATTAGTGTTTTCATTTTCTTTGGGTAGAGAGGCTTTTGTTCTTAGTTGATGTGAGTTAAAGATCATATTAAGCTTGGGTGCTTACCCAACATCCATCACTTTTTAAGGTGATGTTTTGGAATCTGGATATTAGTTAAGGCCCTAGCATGGTGGCCGGTTTTTTTTCTTTGATAGTTTTCCATCACTTACTAGCTCTTCCCATTTAGTTCACAGAGAACTCTGTTTTCTTGCTGTGGAGTGATCCATGGTGAGGAATCTGTCCAGTGGTATTTTTAGGTAAATACAGCCTTCTTGTATTGTAAACTTGGTATCAGGAAGAGCTCAGAGCTTTGATTAATAAGTTGAGATTCCCCAATTGTAATTCATTAGCACTACACTTTTTTAGTTACATTCTCTAAGGAAAAGTGTATTAATAGGTGTATTATATGGACACTGGCAAATTTTTTTTTCCCCTCAATTCCTCTCACCTGGTTTTAATGTACAGTCTTCCAACTTTGGCAGTTCAGTTACCAGAGGAAGTGCAGTAGAAAATTGATAAAGGAAAATGAGACAATGTCATGGGCACTCCTCTCCCCTTCAGGGTACATAGATGAATTGTATAGAAATCTCTCTTAGTAGTATTCATTAATCAGCAGTTTAGTCAACTGTGTACATCCTATGCTTTATAAGAAATGTCAGTGGGTCCGTTCCCAAGGGAGTGAGATCATCAGATGAAGGTTCATTTGGTTTCAATGTCCTATATCCTTTTGTAAGACCTTGAAGTTGGCAATGCAGGAAAACAGGAACTCCACCCTAGCTCCATGAATTGCAGAACTTTTGTGTTGGTTTATGACCATCTGCCCATTCTTCCTGTTATGACACAGTTTGTGAACTTTTACTGGGAATGGTGAAAAGTAAATTCACAGTTTTACACAATGAATTGCTGAAGAGGCCTTTTAAAGTATAGAGTGTGCATTGTTTATGGAAGGTGTTTCCTATTGGGTCTGACTCAGTGGCAACTATAGTCATTTATTTAATTTGTTTCTAGGTTTGCCTAGTGTTTCCCTTGATCCACCCAGACTCAGCATACAAAAAGACATACTTACAATTATGGCTAATACAACTCTTCAGATTACTTGCAGGTAAGGATTCATTTTAGATTCAGATTTCCTAGGTTAAGTAACTGATTGTTTATTGAGGGAAAAATAATTTACATAGCAGAACTGTAATAGAGTTGTAGTAATTGTAAGTAGTGAGGTTTCTAATAAATGATTTAATAATGAAAAATTAGAAAGCTCTTCTCCCCAAAATTTTGTATTATTTTTCTGGAATTTTTTTCCTGCTATTCTCTGCCAACACACACAACACACACACACATGCACACATGCACACAGTACAGCACCTGGCACATAGTAAATAGTAGACATTCAATAAATATTGAATGAATAAGTGAAATTAAGGACTTACCCTCTTACCCTTAGGGATGGAGTTGAAGGGGTTTGGGGCCATATTTATTATATTCAGAATGGCTCTTGGACATTTGTTTAGCCCTTGCCAGGAATTTTATTTTATGATAAAATTATGACTGTAGTAGCAGTTTAATATTTAGCCATTAATATTACTGAGTGCATGTTCTGCACAGGTAATGGACTTCATGCTTTGGCTTGATGTTCTGGAATGCCTCTCTTCTCATTTGCTAGCAAGAAGTCATGCTACTGTTTTTTGCTAACTGGGGAAACCAGGTTCTTTGAAAGGAAGAAGATGTATTTAGATTTTGTCTCGTAGCCCCAACCACAAAAGGAAAGGTAGAAGACCTTAGGGTTTAATGCAGTGACCCGGAGGCTTCTCAGGAACGTCGCAGTGTGTCTTTGGCAGAGGTGTGGAGAGATGGGTGGAGGTGATGTTGCCCTCTGAGAAGAGAGCCAGGGGTCCACAGAGAACCTTGGGCAGCTTACTGCCATTGTTTACACTTGATGAACACCAATGTTCATCACAACGCAGATCTATTTTAGACTGTGGACTGTGAAGGATACTCTCATCCCCTTATCTAAGGTAGGTAACCAATATAGAGCCCTTGGGAGAAGACATAGTAACCGTGCTATTTCTCCAGCTTTGCTATGAGAAGACACATTTCTTAGTGGATTTTCCTCTTACCCTTCCTCAATAACAGAGGCTATTTAAAATCCTCAAAGATTCCATACTCGCTTTTAAAACTCATTCAAAAGAATTTCTTAGGTCCTGAAAAAGCCATGGAGTATGTTAAAGTAACTTCACTAATGTAGCTGCAACTTCATGTAAATTTCAAATTCTTTGAAAGAAGAATCAATGATGTTACATTCTCTTTGATGTGGACTATCTTTCTTAAGGCTTTGCCCAGAAATGCTGCAATGAAAGTAATCTTTGTTTGAATGCAGTCTGTATAAGGTCCAATGAGGCTCTTAGACAGTTCCACCGTCTTCCTTCTGAACCTCACTTCTTATTGTCCTGCCTGCCCACTGTTACCTGACTACTCTGGCTTCCATGCCATTCCCCTGATACTCCAAATACTCCTGCCCCAAGACCTTTACATTTTCTGTTCCCTCTGCCTGGAACACTGTTCCTCCTTATATTCATATGGCTTCATCAAGCCCCCTCCCACCAGAACTCTTTACTCTTTGTATATTCTATGTTTTCTCCACAGTACTTACCACCACCTTACATTTTACTTACACTACATATTTTACTTACTTTAAAAAAAAATTCAGCTTTGTTGAGGTTTACTTACTATTTCATTGCCTGTTTCCTCTAACTAGACAAGTTCCATAAAGGCATTGATTTTTGTCTGATTTGTTCACTGCTGTATCCCCGGACTTTAACAACACTTGGCATATAGCACCTGCTTAAGAAACATTTGTTGAGTGAAAGAGTTAATTAATAGAAAACTCAGGAATCCTTATCAGTGGTGTCCAAAGCTGAGTTTAGGGCTTTTTGTCATTTGTGCATTCAGCCTGTCATTGTTGGTAGAAGGCTGTGAATCTGTCTGTTGAGTTTATATAAGTTTGAGAAACAAACCTTCTGTTTTCTTAGAAACAGCCTCATAGTGTGGTATTTCCCATGATCACTTCCCTGGAATTAATTTTTCAGGGGGCGGAGGGACTTGGACTGGCTCTGGCCCAATAATCAGAGTGGCTCTGAGAAAAGAGTGGAGGTGACCGAGTGCAGGGACAGCCTCTTCTGTAAGATGCTCACGATTCCGAAAGTGATTGGAAATGATACCGGAGCCTACAAGTGCTTCTACCGGGACACTGAAATGGCCTCGGTCATTTATGTCTACGTTCAAGGTAAGTAGTTACATGGCATTCATTTCCCAAGCTGATTTACCGGGTATAAAACACGATAGGCAGAGAAGAATCAAGTACAATGGAGTACGACAAAAGGCTTGCTCCAAAGGCTGTTTGCCAACAGGAATACACAAATTTCTTCTCTCTCAAGGTTTCCTCTGAGAATAAGACTCATTGATTTGTTCTGGAACGTGGGCCCCGTTACATCTCTTTTGCCCAGTTAGTGGGCTTCTGCTCTTTGTTTCTAAGGGAAATCTGCATTCACAATTGGCTATAGGGATTTATAAAGAGCCTTCTGGTATTTGAGAAAAAGAACCTGAAATCCTTGAAAAGGAGGGTTCAGGGGTGCGTTATGGAGAGGTTTCTGTGGAGAGATAGGTTATCTACAACAGGGTAGGAGATTTTCTCAAGAATGCGCAGGGAAACAGCCAAGGGCTCTGGAGCTTTTATGTACATGAGAACTTTTCTTTTCCGACTTATACTTTGTGAAAAACAATTTCCATCTTCTTGTGCAAATGAAGATACTACCTCAAAGGGCTTTTTGAGGACAGTATTTCTTTCCTTTGCTTGTGTGGTCCAAGATCTTGGATGATACACAACATCTTTCCAGAGTTTGCAATTTGGGATTGACACCATGGAGGTCAATTTAACATCCATGTAGAATAAAACACAATGTTACATGTATTTAGTATTTATAATATAAATTATTTTTTCTTTTGAGTTTCAAAAATCTTATACTATCTTAATTTTCATGTGGAAACCTGACTTAACTGATGATAGTTATAATTCTGTCAGACAATTTTGGGGAATGTTAGTGTTGCATAGTACTTTTCTTGGATATACTAAATATTTTTCTTTCCAGTGAAATTGAGCTGTTTAGACATTTTATTTGTTCATTTGTATATATATATATATTTGTTTTATATATATATTATTTGTTCATTTGTGTATATATATATATATATATATATATATATATATATATTTATATCCTGGAGGATTTGAGGCAGGTGAAGATGGCTTAGACTTTTTTCCAGAAACATCTTTTATAGAATGGGAATTTCATTAGCTTTGGGAAATACACTTGCATATCTCCATTTACATTTCAATAGTGCAATATGGCCAGTGCAGTGGGAAATGGAGACTACATCAAAATAACGTATGTCATTCCTGGACTGCACAATATTGAGAATTATTTTTGCCTAGGGTGAGCACAGTCCAAGATAGAATTCTGTGCCCTTCTCCTTCCTCTGCAGAATTTGAAAGAGACAAGGCTCAGATCTTGGAGAATTTCTGGCTCCTTTTGATCTGGCAGTCTTAGGAGATCAGGCTTTCTCAGAAGATTGCAAGGATTTCCTGCTTTTAGCCTGTCTGGAAATACTACAAGATGAACCTCTCCCGTAATATCTCGTTATTTCCTTCTCCCCAAGTCAGGAAACCTGGAGACATGTGAAAATCCATTTCATGAGTTACAGTAAATATTTTATTTTGAGAGGATGGGTGGTTGTTTGGGTTTCTTTTGTTTATTTCCTTTTTTTGGAAGACTGAAATAGAATTGATTTACTGAATAGCTTTAGTCTTACGTAAGGGGTTAACTTAGCTTCCAAAGACTTGTTGGAAGCAAGCTTGGTAATATTTCACAGTACGTGGATGAAAGGTAGGTAATATTCAGAAGTAGCAATCCCAGGCACTGTTTATTTGTACATTGCCTGTCTTTGGGTATACCATTAAATTCTGCTGCTTGTCTAAGCCTAATGTTCTAGGAGGTGAGCTGTCCAAGATTTTAACACTGAGAAAGAAAGCACTGAAGTATTCCCTATGGACGGCCCTTTAATGTCCCCTCTGGTCCCTACCTTGCTTCCTTAGTCTTCTGACCCCATTGCCTCCAGCAATGGATGGAGCCAGGAAGTGGGTCTTGGCCTCCTAAGATAATGGCTATGACATGTGGTGGGCTGGATTGGCTGCCTTTCTGTGCTTTCCAGCTGGGAAGGAAATCAAACTTCTGCTGTTGCAGGGAATTATCTGCCTTTCTCCCCTTGGTTTAATTAACTCTTTGTTTACTTGGACCAGCCATCCTGAAGAGCTCTGGAAATGCTCGATCAGGTGTGTTGGGCATAGCAGTCTGACCCATTATCTCTGTGAGATTTCAAGTACAACTTCACACTATGGCGACTCTATCTCTGGGGAGTAGACTATTTTCCCAGTGGTGTATTCACATTGTAGGAACAATGTTAGAATGACATTAAAATCACTTTTTTGTTCTTCTCGCTTTTTGCCATGGTGGTTTTTGAGTTTTTAATCATTGAAGATATTAATGATTGCTGAATTTTAGACTGAACTAAATAACCACTGAACATTATTTTATAAAGAATCTCATATCTAGTGTTCACAACCTTAAAATACCCACATCAATTTTTCTCTTGAATAATTAAATCAGAAAGTTGTTATTTTCTGCTTATTTTAAAGATCCTTTGGAATCCATTAGTTTATTTTCATGACCCTTGGACATTATTTGCCTAAAGAGAGAACATACTTTTTTTAAGCATCAATAAAATTCAGTAGGTAAAGTACAGATTTAACTTTAAAATTAATTTAAAATTTAAAAAATTACTTAAAAATTTATGTACTTGAAAAGTATTTAGTATCCGGAACCGCCATCTTCCAGTAATTTGCCAAAATGACCAACACAAAGGGAAAGAGGAGAGGTACCCGCTATATGTTCTCTAGGCCTTTTAGAAAACATGGAGTTGTTCCTTTGGCCACATACATGCGAATCTATAAGAAAGGTGATACTGTGGACATCAAGGGAATGGGCACTGTTCAAAAAGGAATGCCCCACAAATGTTACCATGGCAAAACTGGAAGAGTCTACAATGTTACTCGGCATGCTGTTGGCATTGTTGTAAACAAACAAGTTAAGGGCAAGATTCTTGCCAAGAGAATTAACGTATGCATTGAGCACATTAAACACTCAAAGAGCCGAGACAGCTTCCTGAAGCGTGTGAAGGAAAATGGTCAGAAAAAGAAGGAAGCCAAAGAGAAAGGTACTTGGGTTCAACTGAAGCGCCAGCCTGCCCCACCCAGAGAAGCACACTTTGTGAGAGCTAATGGAAAGGAGCCTGAACTGCTGGAACCCATTCCCTATGAATTCATGGCATGATAAATGTAAAGAAAATAAAAGACCTCAAGACAAAAAAAAAAAGAAAAGTATTTAGTATCTATGAAGAATGTATATGTGTATATGAAAATGATATGAAAAATTAAGTATGCTCCTTCATTTTGAAAAAAATTATAACGATCCATCTGTTTAAATGCAGAACCTATAAAATATACTCTACTTGTTGATGATCCTAGTGAAAGGAGTCGAATTCATTCTAGGAATTTTCTTTCAGATTTTTTCACACACACACACACACACACACACACACAACACACCCTTTCTGCAGCATATCTTTGGAGCCAGATATCTACTAGCAGACCAACCTGTGGATCCCTTTGCCTGGTGTGAAATGTCATTCTCAATCATTTGCTTATCTGGTTAGAGTTTATGAACTGGAAACAAGATCAACTTTTCTAGTAAATGTCATTAACTAAGGGAATTAATTTTTCTTCTAGATTACAGATCTCCATTTATTGCTTCTGTTAGCGACCAACATGAAGTTGTGTACATCACTGAGAAGAAAAACAAAACTGTGGTGATTCCATGTCTTGGGTCCGTTTCCAACCTCAATGTGTCACTTTGTGCAGTAAGTTACATCTTTTTCAGTCACCTCTCATGTTTTCATAATATTAAGATGGGTAGCCTGTATGTAATATCAACCACGTGTTTTAAAGATCCTCAGGGAAGGGTCAAAATGACAACAAATAAAACCAATTTATATTCTTTAGTGATAAATTCTTTAGTGATCATTTTACATGGTTTTCACTTTTGGATAGCACTTTATTCAATATTTGATATTTCTTTTTCTACCCAGAGGTACCCAGAAAAGAGGTTTGTTCCTGATGGTAACAGAATTTCCTGGGACAGTAAGAAAGGCTTTACTATCCCCAGCTACATGATCAGCTATGCTGGCATGGTCTTCTGTGAAGCAAAAATTAATGATGAAAGTTACCAGTCTATTATGTACATAGTTGTGGTTGTAGGTAAGTGGACAGTTTACGTATCATTAAATCAGACATTAAATATTGGTTTCCTATATTAAGATCCTGGAGATTAAGGTGTTGGGGGAAGGACAAAGGATATTGAAAAATATCTTAATTCAAGATCTGGTGTGGGGCAATTCATTACATCTGCTCTTCTCTACCGAATAAACCTGTGTGCAATTGAGTTTTTCTCTTTTCTTGCCAAAACCAAGGACGGAAAAGAGTGTTATTATCGGAGCATATTTTATGGAAAATTCAATGTTCAGAACATTGCTTGCCATCAGTTCTTTTAATTATACCTATTTTATGGAAAGTTCAGTAATTTACTAAGGCTGGCTTTGCTGGCTATTGACTATTCAAATTTTACTGCTTTTCTATCCACTGGGCTACATCTTTGAGATTCCTGCAGGTTTACTTTGTAAGTCTCTGTAGGCCATTTTGCTGGAAGGTACCAAGTATTGGTGAGACACTCAGGGAAAAATGATGTGGCACATTTTGAAATTGCATCATTTTCGAAAAAATCCATGCAAAGTTATAGATTTGTTTTCTCTCTCTTTCTCTGTATTTTCAATTTACTTGCTCCAGGGTACAAGATTTATGATGTGGTTGTCAGCCCCCCTCTCGAAGTTGAGCTGTCTGTTGGAGAGAGGCTTGTCTTAAATTGTACAGCAAGGACTGAACTAAATGTGGGGATTGACTTCAACTGGGAATATCCTTCTTTGAAGGTAACACTAGCAATTCAAAGCCAGACCTCTCAATACTTTGATAATAAGCCCCAATGGAATTGGCTTAAGAGATAGGGAACTCTCTGGCCAGATAAAATGTAAGGGCCTTAACTCTCAATCTCTCTCTTTCACACACACACACACACACACACACACACACACACACACACACACATGCACACACAGTTTAAAAGAACTGCAGAACATATAGCATCCATGGAAAACAGATGCAATGCCAAGAACTCGGTCCCACTCTGCTTCTCTCAGGCTGTGAAGATGAATTTTCTCTAGGTGATTACATCTTGTCAGGTTGTATTATTTCTCTGTGCTCCAAAGTCTTTTTTATATTTTCCCTTTAAGGGAATTTGTCTTCAAGAGGTGGCATAAAACATACTTCTCCTTAAGCAGTGGTCATATTTGCTTGTGTTTCTGTAGTACATATCCATCTCATTCCCACTATGTGAGGCTTTAAAAACCTTAATTCAGTTGGTTCCATTTATTTCTCCTGAAACCAAATATATTGGTTGCTTAGATGATATGAAATGTTCTGAAGTCCCTTATTTTTAGCATGAATAGTGTTCTCCAAGGGCCAAGACTTGATCTTGTGGGTATCTAGAAGCTACCAGGTAATGTTATGGTGGACTTTGAAAGTTCAGTGAACTCTTTTTCAGCATCGACATAAAAAACTTGTTATCCGAGACCTAAAAACCCAGTCTGGGAGTGAGATGAAGAAATTTTTGAGCACCTTGACTATAGATGGTGTAACCCGGAGTGACCAAGGGCAGTATATCTGTGAGGCTTCCAGTGGGATGATGACCATGAAGAGCAACACATCAGTCAGGGTCCATGGTAAGCTAAGATCTCCTTTGGAATTATGCTGTGCCTTGAAAAGTGAGATAACTTAAATAAGTTTAAGTCAGCTAGTGATTCCTGTTTTGTTCATTCAGAAGACATTTTTGAGCTCCTGCTAGGGAGGCCATATGACCCAGATGTCAAGAGCACAACTTGGTTCAAATCCCCACTTTAATAATGAGATGAGCTAATACAGTAAGCCCTCACTAAATTTTACTTGTTGCGATTGTTGTTAATGCTATTATTAGTAGTATATTATCTAAGTATTATTATCTAAGATAGTTTTTAAATTTTCATTTTATTGCAAGGCCGAGAGGTCTGTGTGAATAAGCATGGGCTTTGTAATTGGAGAAGCCTGGATTTAATTACTATCTGTGGGGCTTTGAACAAATAACCTAATTTCTTATTTATTCTCTTCCACTAATGTCACATAATAACACATAAATGTCTCAGTTTAGGTGATAATTCATATGGCACCCAACTTACAGGCCTTGGTAATGATTTTGGATTTTATAATATGGGAAATCATAGAAGGGTTTGAGCAGAGAGAGACATGCTCCAGTCTATGTTTTTGTAGGATTACTATGTATTTTTTTGAGAAATACTTTCGGGAAGTAAGGGCAGAAGTAGGGAGTCCAGTGGGGGGCTTGTTGCTGTTTGCTGTTATCCAGGTGAGAGATGGTGAGTGGCTTGGAGAAATGATCTGGTTCTGGATACATTTTTGAAGATAGAGCCAGCAGGATCTGCCTTTTGACTTAATGGCTGTAGGGGGTAAGAGAAAAAGAATGGAAGATGATTTGAATTTTTAGTGTGAGCAAGTGAGTGAATGGTGGTTTTATTTACTTAGCTAGGGAAGGCTGACAGGGAAGTAAGACTTGGAAAAACAGGGTTGGGTCTGTTTATTTGGACATGCCTACTAAACATCCAAGTGGAGATATTTTATATATAAACCTGGAACCCAGAGAAGTCAGGGGAGGAAATAGAAATTTAGTAGGAATGTGGGTGGCACTTTATGGCTGAGCCTGGAGGAAGGTGTAGCTAAGGAGGAGTCGTCTGAGGACTGAGTCCTGGGGCATAGAGTCGATAGGGATAGGGCGCCATAGGAGCAGAGAAGGAGCACCCTACGGTCCCTGGAGGACTTGGAGAAAGCTTCACAGAGGAGCAAATGCTTGAATTGAGACTGGAGCAGTCGGTAGGCTTGCAATGTGCACCTGGAGAGAGAGGAAAGCAAATGCAGAGGCCAGTTGTGTGGGAGAAGCTGGACTGTGGACAAGGAAAGGAAGTGTGGGGAAATCCCTGCACTGTGGCAACTCAGACTCCCCAGATCGTTGACACTTCACGTGAAATGAAAAACTAAACCAAATGACCATTTATAATAAGTTGACATTTATGAGAATAATTATTTTTGTTTTCTTCCAGAAAAACCTTTTGTTGCTTTTGATAGTAGCATGGAATCTTTGGTGGAAGCCACAGTGGGAGACCGTGTTAAAGTCCCCGTGAAGTACCTTGCTTACCCTACCCCTGAAATAAAATGGTAAGTATTGCAAATAAATGCAAAGTGTTGTTCCACTTGAAAGAAAACCCTTAAATTATACTAATTCCTGGGATTTTTCCCCCCCAAGGTATAAAAATGGAAGACCCATTGAGTCCAATCACACAATAAAAGGGGAGAAGGAACTGATTATTATGGAAGTGAGTGAAAAAGATACAGGAAATTATACTGTTGTCCTCACCAATCCCATGTCAAAGGAGAAACAGAGCCACGTGGTATCTCTGCTTGTGAATGGTGAGTTTATTCAGGTTTCCTTCTCTGCCCAAAACTGATTATAAAGAGTACGATTAAATCTTCTTAAACAGCCAGGCCACCATTCCTTTGTCACCTCTTGCTTCACTCACATCATGAATGGGCTTCTATTTATAAAAATGATCCAGATCAGTGGAGTTGAAGTGAAGTACAGGGCGGTGCGCTCTGGACATGTTTGCTTCAGGGGCCATGTAAATGGACTGTTTGGTGTCAAACGCAGTATTGACTTAGATGATATACTTGATGGCTATATGCTGTGAAATAAGGATGCCTACAGGGACAGTTGCCATACCACCTTTGCTCTTGTCTCGTGAAATTGCGCACCTGGCATGCAAATGTGCAAGTGTCTTTTCGCATTTTGTGGGAAGCTGCTAGTTTGATGCACAGGCAGGTTCCAACTCAGAAGGCTTTTGCAGGCTGACACTGTTGGCTTCTTGGAACTTAAAAAACATTTTTTTTTTTTTTAAAAAAAAACAGGAGTCTAGGATCTATCTGACTCTGAGGCTATGAAGAGAAGATACTAAGTTTATGATTTAAGGATGATTTGAACGTTGTTTTTCCAAACTGAAAGTGTTCTGGGTGGGGAATAAAATGGTATCATGGAAAGTGTAGGAGATGTAAAACCGATGTACAACAGGTGTCTTTATAGCAGGACTTATCAGGACCTTTATTTAACGTGTTCATATATATTGCCATTCTCCAGGGGAAGAGACATAGAGTATGGAGGGTTTGACAAAGTTATTTGACCAGAGCATCCCCCTCCCACCCTGGAAATCCATTTAATCTCTTGTCCCAAACAGTTTGGGAAATGCTTTTCTGTTGGAATTCTTTGTTCTCCCTTATCGGCATGGCATATGAAAACTTTGGGATCTTCTTTTGTAAATTAAGGTGTTTCCCCATATATCCTGCCACCACTCTGTATGTCTGCTGAGCTCTTCATTTCTTTTCTGGGACATCAGCTTCAGGGAATATTTTAAAGTGTCACTCAAAAGCCACTCAGGAGTAGGGCCTTGGGGAATGGCGAGAAGCTGGAAAGCTAATAAGTAGGGTAGGGAGAAGAAAATGAACACAAAATAAAGATGTAAAAACGGACAGTGAATAACCCCATCTCAAGAATTCATGAAGTTACTACTACACATTTGATTCACCCTAACATTTACCCTGCTATATAAAATAAACATGAAAAAGTCAAAATTTGAGAGTATAATTTGAAGCTTTAAGTTGATAGTGATGGGGGAATAGTTTTGCATTAATGACTTTGGAACCAAAAAAGGAAAGTGAGAATAAAAGGGTGAGACAGAGGGGGAGGGGGAAGGAAGAAATGGCAGGGAGGGAGGGAGAGAGGGAGGGAGGAAGGAAGGAAGGGAGCGGAGGAAGTAGAGGGAGAAGGAAGAGAGGTGGGTTACCTTGGGCAAGTCATTTAATGTTTCTGTTTCATTTTTCTCATGTGTGATTAGGTGAATTAATCTATGCAGAACACTTAGAACAATGGCTTGCACATCCTGAACGTATTTGCTGTGCTAGTCACAATGATTTTCTTTCTTTCTGATCTTTTGAGATTGGGAGCACAGGGAGAGTTATCCTTATCATGTAGACCAAGAAAAACTGAGGCAGAGGGTGGCCAGACTTGCACACAGTCCTCCACTTATGGGGATGATGGTTATCCCTAGAAGTCACATCTCCCGTGTCCAAGTCTAGATGTTCTTTGAAAAACAAAAGGAGGGCAAAATCATATGCTTATAGAAGCATAGGCTTCAGTTGATGAAAACTTCCACTTTCTGTTCCTCAAAGCGGATTGACAATTAAAACGTGGGTTTTCCCATCTCTAGTCCCACCCCAGATTGGTGAGAAGTCCCTGATCTCTCTGGTGGATTCTTACCAGTATGGCACCACACAGATGCTGACATGCACGGTCTACTCCGTCCCGCCGCCACATCACATTCGCTGGTATTGGCAGCTGGAGGAGTGCGCGTACAAGCCCGCGTGAGTAGCCTGGGGCCTCTTTTTGCCTGTTGTTGTGCATTTCTTACCGTACGCTGTGGTATGACTCCATTCCACCCCGAGAAGGCCATTCCTAAGAAAGTTATGCCCCAAGTGGTCCTTTTGCTATCTTTCCATCTTTCTCCATGTCTTACGTTTTAGGATAAGTCTTTCCTTGGGGTGCCCCACCTTGAGATTAGATAGCTCTCTCTTCCTAGCTTAGCCCTAGTGTGCACACCTCTCCAAACGCAGGCTCTTCGATCACTTTGCCAATTGCTAATCTTTGGTGTTTCTCCTTATACCAATCAAGTGGTGAATGCCACCCTCTCTCCTTCTTATCTGGAAGAAGGTCCATCTCAGAGGAAGAGCTGATGGATATGAGGGAGCCACAGGCCTGGCTGCAGCCTTTGGATTCTCAGGCCCAGCTTATCAGGTTCTCACATAAGTCCAGACATCCTTAGGAAGACAAAACAACAGGCCACCCACTACCACCCCAAGCAGTTCACTTCCTGTTGTTGTTTTTGAGATGGCCACTACTAGTTTCTTCCTCAGATGCTGACCGTTTCCTACACAAAGGCCCCAGTCCCAGGGAGATTACTTTAAGAAGCCCAGTGACTTCTTAGTTTCCTTGTCTTCCTTTGAACTAAATTAGCTTGAATTGTCTTGTCGATTCAATTTATGAATGGAGGTTTGTTCCCAGAATAGCTGTTTCCCTCCTGTATCCTGAATGAATCTACCTAGAACCTCTTCCTTTTTTGCTGAGGCCTATTTTTAATTGGCGCCAAATCATGTAATAAGGTAGTGTGCGTTGAAAGTTATTTCCAAGAACATAATCACCAAAGTCAGACTCCTTTCCTTGCTATGGATTTGAACTAAAGAAAAATTAATTCATAATAGGAGCTGTTCTTTCTTCCTTATAGCCAAGCTGTCTTCATGACAAACCCATATACTTGTAAAGAATGGAGAAATGTGGATGACTTCCAGGGGGGAAATAAGATTGAAGTCAACAAAAATCAATTTGCCATAATTGAAGGAAAAAACAAAGTGAGTTTGAAGTTCTTTAATTTGAAAAGCTGTCTCTCTCTCTTTTCTGGAAGGATAGAAGTATGGAGTGGAAGCATGGCGTCAATCATATGTGAAGGATATTGGAGATTGATAGTCACATTAATTGTACAATAAAATACTAACATATTAAGTTAGTTTGAAAGCACCAATGACTTTTAGAAGCACCATTGACTTATTAATATCTTATCAGAGAAAGGTAAAACAAGTATGCCGTTAAATCTGTACATCTTTTGTAAGGTGATTCTGATTTTACAAATACAGAAATGAGAAAATGTGTACAGTGTTAAAACACTTTATTTTCTTTTTGGTTTCCAATGCCCGTTTTGTGTAATGCATGAGCCACAGCAGCATAATTATAATTGGGTGGATTTGAGAAGGTCAATGCAGTAATATGAATGGAGTAGGAAGGTCTCACAGGTTGAATTTTAGTCTGAAAGCATGTGCATAAACACAGCCTCCATTGTTTATGGCCTGGGATTTGTGTTTTGTTTTGTTTTTCATAGACTGTAAGTACCCTTGTTATCCAAGCGGCAAATGTGTCAGCTTTGTACAAATGTGAAGCCATCAACAAAGTTGGGAGAGGAGAGAGGGTGATCTCCTTCCACGTGACCAGTGAGTACCACTCTGCAAGGGGGGGTTGGGTGTCTCACCAGGTGGGTGCTAAGCTGTCTGATACTCTGTGGTCCTTGCCATTCCTGAGTGGCATGGTGTTTCAGGAGAGGACTTGGACTGAATCTGGGTGCTTTCATTCATAAATGAAGACTCCTCAGCTAGCTTCGGGCTCATGTGAAGTCAGTACAACTGACTCTCCCATTCCCTCAGAGGAGAGAATGGTTTCATATAGTTTTTAGCCACAAGTCCTATCTCATAGATATGGCTCCACCATCCAAGTGTAACACAGTGCTTGGCTTCTTGGGGTTCCTTCAGTATTGTTGGGCTTGTTGCTGAACAGTTGACAGCTTGAGTTTTCTGGAGGGAATTGTAATGACTTAGGGGCAGTTTCCTCCCAATGTTGCTGATTCTGCCTGTTCATCTTAGTTTTATGGATAAGCTTTAGCTGACTGGACTAGGTGAAAGAGTTCAGTCCGGGCTAATTGTCATAAATATAGCTTTAATGTCATTGAGTGTGATGTGTCAATGAGGAACTAATTTATAAAGTTCCATGTTATAATTATCTGCTTTGAATATGTTTTGGATTTTTTTAATCTCAAAAACTGTGTTTAGATAGAGTTTAAAGTGGAGATTTGATATGTATCTGTGGAATGCATCTTGGTAAAATAGTACATTTTGGGGCCCGAACTGTCTAGTTTGGTTGTCTCCTTGTATTACATTGTTTGGGATTGCTAGAGCTTCAGTTTTCTTGGTGCTTTATAGCAGTCCGAAGGCGACAAGAAGAGAATTGTGTGCTGTCCAAATTAAATCATCATTTTCTAACCTTGGCTTTTATATTTCAGGGGGCCCTAAAATCACTTTGCAACCTCACACCCAGCCCACCGAACAGGAGAGCGTGTCTTTGTGGTGCTCTGCAGACAGAACTATGTTTGAGGACCTCACGTGGTACAAGTTTAGCCCACAGGCTCTGCCAATCCGTTCGGGAGAGTTGCCCACACCTGTTTGCAAGAACTTGGATGCTCTTTGGAAAATGAACTCCACCAAGATCTCTAATGGCACAAGTGACATTTTGATCATGGAGCTCCAGAACGCATCCTTGCAGGACCAAGGAGACTATGTGTGCTTTGCTCAGGACAGGAAGACAAAGAAAAGACACTGTGTGGTCAGACAGCTCACAGTTTTAGGTAGGGAGGCAATTCTGGGTCATCAAAGACAATTGGAATGCCTTTAGTGTAGTGCTTTTAGGGACTGTACAAAGATTATTGTCCTATAGGAGCATATGAAGTAGACTGGTGCATGCTTACCTTATTCACTGAACGTTCTTGAGGCAGAAAGAGGTGAATAGTGATGAAATGATGCATTAAAAAGAGAAAAGAACATGTTTCTTTCCAGCTCTGATGATAGGATTTCACTAGTACCTCCAAGGGATTAGCGCAAACTGGGAAAATTCCTCCTTTATTCTTGACATTCATATATTTTAGTAGACACATATTCATGGAATGCCTACTATGAGCCAAGTAGGTTTCAGAAGTTCACAGTGGTGAGTAGGTAGACGAGATGAGAACGCAGGCAACCACTGGGTGGTCATGGCCCATTGAGGTCTCTATGTCCGTGAGGACAGGAATTGTTTTCTGTCTTACTCCTTGCTGTAGCTCGCATCATAGAACACAGTGGCACATACTAAGTGCTCAGTAAGGTGTCTGCAGCATGAAGAGGGTGATCCTGGGGTTGTTTAGGACCTGAGAGAAACCCTGGGAGGGCTGCTACACTCACTGCCGGTACCTCTGGGTCATCCCATGTAGTCCAGCATAAAGATCAATGGGATGGATGATAATTTTAATGAGCAGGTAGCTTTGTAAACTCCCCAGGGAGCCACTCTCCACACCTCTTCTAACCTGTGTCTTGCACAAAAGCTATGCAGCCATGCCTCTGTCTCTAGGGAAATCAGACAAATTTGGGAAGTTCTCTTTGTGTCCACTCTCTCCATTTTCTCCTCTCTTTAGTGACCCTTCCTAGTTTCTGGGAGACATGTGTTGTCTGACTTTACTCTTAAGAAGGGAAACAAACTGCCCAGGTGAATGAATCTATACCACAGTTTTAGAGGAATAATATTTTCTTCAGAGGTCTTGGCATATTTTAAGAGGTATCTTCAGACAGACACTAGGATAGTGTTTGCTGGTGTTAAGACTTAGGTGTCAAAAGAAGGAGTATTTTTGGGTGAAGTCATTCCCCGGGCCCTTCATATCCTATCACATATATGACCATGTGTTTTCTGTTCACCTTGGTGACCAGTGTGGTTTCAAATTAATGGAAGAATTTAGAGAGAGGTGTGAAGGAGGCCATGCCCAGGAAATCTGTGCTCACAATGAGCTGGTTTGCTTCTCTAAGGACTCCTAAGTTATTTTCCTAAAATTATTCTTAGAATAGACTAGAGCCCAGGACATTTGTTTAAACCCCAATGTAGTTCACCACTGAGGTAATCTCATTTTGTTAAATGTTGAACTGGATCCTTTCAGCAAGATTCCTTTTGATTGCTTTGGAAAGGATATTTCTATAACCCTTTGATGGTATGGCAAATCTGAAGTTTTGCTATACATTGAAAGAAATACCTATGGGCTTAATTTTCTTGAAATTTTTGACTTTCTTTAGGGATTGTTGTCTTGCTCATTTGTGTTTTAGTGGAAATGGCACTGGAATAGTCCTTTAGGTTCACCAGATTCTATTATTAGTTCAAACCCTTACTCAGTTATAGGGACTTGGACAAGTTGTTTACCCCTCTGAACTGCGGTTCTTTCATCTGTGAAATAAGGTTAATATTCTTGTCCATCCTAGGATTGATAGTGAGCAACAGAAATAGTATAAGTGAGTTTTGAAAAAAGTGTCAAATGAATATAAGGCATTCTTTGTTAAATTACAGTGAAGTTTTGCACTTTTCAAAAGGAATATGGTGGAATTCGTGGGTGTCACTGGCTAGAACTTTCATGGGAGGGACCGTTTCTCCTTGAGGAAGCTCTGTCTAATTAGAGGAAAAACCCATAAAAGTGACAACCTCTATTTTGTGATGTGACAACCAGCTAGAATCACTAATAGGAATGTTCAAAGAGGTGTAGTGATCTATCTCAACCATCCTGACTTGTTTTATTTAACTTTACTCAGTGACCAACGGTATTGTCATCAACTTCTATTTATTTGCAGTTTAGTAAATCAACAGCTTACTGTTTGTGAAGTTTAAACTATTTATTAGTTTACTGATGTTAAAACCATTTCAAAAGTTATAACTAAATGTGTGATTTTTGTGTGTGCATAGAGCGCGTGGCACCCATGATCACTGGAAACCTGGAGAATCAGACTACAAGCATTGGTGAAACCATTGAAGTTTCATGCACCACGTCTGGGAATCCAGCTCCACAAGTTACCTGGTTTAAAGACAATGAGACACTGGTAGAAGACTCAGGTGAATAGAATATGTCTATCTCTCATTGGTTGCAGAATTCTCCTGGAGATGTGCTCTAAACCCCACATTACATCTTGATTTGTTTTAGGTAGGAAAAAAAAAAAGCAATATTAGCGTCCATGGTCTGGCTCATTTCCTAGATTCAGAATTAAAGTATTCAGAGCCTTGCTGAATTCTCATGGAAGCCCAGGGGTGATGAGTCAGCAATGCATCCTGTACCACTCTTTGGAATTAGATACTAGTCCAAGAAAAGGACACCATTTATATTTTTAGAATTTTTTTCCTGAAAAACTCCACCAGATCACATCACAAATAGAAACAGTCATTTTTCTTTTCTCTTAGGTATTGTACTGAAAGATGGGAACCGGAACCTAACCATCCGCAGGGTGAGGAAGGAGGATGAAGGCCTCTATACCTGCCAGGCATGCAGTGTCCTTGGTTGTGCAAAAGTAGAGGCATTTTTCATAGTAGAAGGTCAGTGGAGATGCATGGACATATCAGGTGGTTTTAAAAACTTAGTTTGTATATATACTCACACACTTTGGGTGATTTTTGATAATCGTTGTACTTTGTATATGTTCTGCTCTAAGTATATATTATTTTAACCAGAAACCATAATCAATGTTATTTTAATTCTGCTTGCATCACATTTCCTATCCTTGCAGTTCTCGCTTTGGAAAATTTCTTAGCCAGACAGGCGGAATACCCTCCTTGCCCTTATTTTTTTCTTCATTTGAACGGCTCGGTTAACTTGTTGTGGAAGCAATACCCCTATATTTACTTGAAAAAACGTTAGAATTACTGTTCAACCACCAAAATCAATGCTATCCAGATAATCGCAAGGGTTCACAGTTTTCAGTGGACTACAGACAATTAAAATTTATTTGTGAACAATAGACCCTTGCTTCTCTGACGTGGAAGTTTTAAGGTGTCTAAATGTTAAAGGAAACTCCTATGTGGATGGAAGAGTGAGGTGAAATCTGGCATTTTCCCAGATGGAAAAGGTAATTTGTGACAGGATATTTTCTCTTCAGAAGTGTATTCCAATTTTAAAAAATAATCTATCAGGGGAGCAATGAAACTCTATTACATGGGTGAAGGAATGGTATACAAGGGGAAGAAAGAAGGATGGTGACAGAAGGAATAACTGATGAATTTTTATGAACTCATCCTAACTTGTCTCTCAATGTCTAGATTTTAGATTCCCTTCATCTGTCAAATCGGTTACATCTTGATGACTTGTTTCCCAATCTGTAGGCTTATTACCATTTCATGAACTGCACTTGCAAAAAATATTTCAAGTGTGTGAAATAAATAAAAATTTCAAGTGACATGGTGCTTTTGTCACTTCCAAAGGGCTTCATGTTGAGGGCAGATCTTAGCAGGGACTTCCAGCTCTCTCCAATGCTCTGCCTCATCTCTGTTGGCTGTTTGCAGCGGGCTACCCACAGAGCTTGTATTTACTTGTACCCAAAAGGGAATACTAAGAAGGAGAAAGGTAGATATTTAATTCTTCTGTTAGGTTCCCAAATCTTAGTATGGGAGTATTAGCACACTAACTTATATAGACAATTGAATCTTTGAACTTTTTACTATGTATAATGGACTTTTAGACCTCTGTGTATAAAAAGAAATTTATTTTAATAGGACTACGGAGGGAAACAGAATTGACTTCCAAGCCGTACTTGGTACTTGGTTCTCCACTGTGAGCTCTTACTTGCCTAACTAGTTAATTCCGTGTTCTTGTGCCTTTTTGAGGCTGCCTTGGGCCCCTTGGACAGCTTATTTGATTCATACTGCACTCATTCAATGGGAGGCCCTAGGTGATAATTGCTTCCTTATCACCTCTTTGCTAATCACTCCTAGTTGAAAGCCTCCTCTGGCATTTGATTTCTCCCAATCAGAGCTGTCCTCTGGAGCCCTGAGCATCTGCAGCTTTCCTTGCCGACCTCTGCCTTACCTTTCATGGATGATTTAAACTCATTTTATCGCCAGGCCACGCGGGATGCTCTCATCTTGGCTTTCTCTCTTTTCCTAACTCAGGCTCCTGCCACACAAGGGCAAGGTAGTGTGATGGCTAACTGGTGTTGGACAGACTTTGTTGAACTCTTGACCATTCCCCCAACTTGCTGTCTGCCCTTTATGAGAGAACTTAACCTCTCTGAGCTTGTTTCTCCATCTGAAAACTGAGCGTTGTTGAGAAGATTAAGTGGGATGACGTATTTAAAGTAATGAGCACCTAGGGGGTGCATGGTAACCAATCACTCAGCCACTTGTTTTCTTATACAATCCTTTGTCAAACTCTATACAGATGAAAACAGACTATCCATGCAAAACCAAACATTTATTTTCCCTAGAAAGAGGCCACTATAAATTATTCTAGAACTCACTGTGAATTAAAACATGCTTCTTCTCTTCCCTGTAGAATGTGATCTCTTTTCTTTCCATGAAAGACCGCTCTTCCTCCAAACACTTCACATGTTTTTCTTGTAAGACATCAACATTTCTATCCTTGGTAGCCTTAATTTCTGTCCTTAATTGGACAGAAATTGGAATTTTATCATTGGAGGTTTTCATGGGCAGTGTTTTGCAAACTTTAAATTATCCATTAAGAATGTTATAGACTCCCTCCTACTTAGAGGCTTGTGACTATTATTGTCTAGGACTTTTTCCAAGTCGGTAAACTTGAGATCTTGCCTTAGTGTAGAACTTTGTCGTCTTATATAAAAAGTTATGGGTTTTCAACTGTCGATGCTCATTCAATTTTGTCTTTCCAGGTGCCCAGGAGAAGACAAACCTGGAAGTCATTATTCTAGTAGGCACAGCAGTGATTGCCATGTTCTTCTGGTTATTACTTGTCATCGTTCTACGGACCGTTAAGCGGGTAACAAAATCATTTCCCTTCCATTCCATGTACGTTGGTTTTCATGATTAATGAAAGCTGACTGGGGCTCTTTGAGTTGTTTCTTCCCATTGTTATTGGCTCAATGGGCACAGTTTTATTTCAATACAATAACATTCTTTCCCACTTTCTTTTGGCTGGACCACTGGGCTTTAATTGATAGAAGCCACTAGAGGAGAAAAGGGCTTGGACTGTCTAGTGTAATTAAGATTTAAGTACTTCATTCTGAGCTCATTTAGGGGCTGAGGGGACACTGGATGCAGGATTATAATAGGACTTACTCTCAAACTTCATGAGTTTTATTTGAAAATGAGACATCAGGAATGGGGCTTCTATAAACAACAATAATAAGCACACAAAAAACAACAGCCAGACAACAGAGCGTATGTGACTGGAAGGAATAATGCTTTCCAGGCCAATGGAGGGGAACTGAAGACAGGCTACTTGTCCATCGTCATGGATCCAGATGAACTCCCCTTGGATGAGCACTGTGAACGCCTGCCTTATGATGCTAGCAAATGGGAGTTCCCCAGAGACCGGCTGAAACTAGGTGTGTTTTCAAGTGGTATTAAGTTGATGTTGGGTTTACCAGGACATCTCTCCCTCCTTTAGGATGATGACAAATCTAGTTTATTCACATGTTGGATCCAGGTTTAGAATATTCATTCTGTCTCTTGAATTTGAGTAATCATCCTTTTAGTCACCTAGAATTAGGGTCCGTGTACAATTATCCAAAGCAGGACATTTGGAGAGCAAAGGGGAAGGGGTATTAAATAATGAAGCCAAGATAAGGGAGTTGAGCTGGATTCTCTGAGTGAAACTGGGGTGTTTGTTGACCCAATCTAGTCGGAATCTCTGCATGTCACTTTGGTGCTGTCAGAGTCTAAGTCTGTTTTGTTTGCTGTCATCGTTGACTGTAGGTAAGCCTCTTGGCCGTGGTGCCTTTGGCCAAGTGATTGAAGCAGATGCCTTTGGAATTGACAAGACAGCAACTTGCAGGACGGTGGCCGTCAAAATGTTAAAAGGTAAAAGCAAAATTATATGGTGATATATCTCTCTATCGGTTTCATCCGGTCTATAAACATGATGAAAGACTTGTATCGGCAGCTCTGTGGCTAGGTGAGCCCACTAGCCAAGCTTGTGGCTGGCTTAGGTGATACCTTTGTACAAATTGGGAAAAAGTTCCTCTTTTATAGCCTCATGTCAGGGTGCATGCCCTGGCAGGCAAAGTTGAGGATGGGCTGCAACTTCACCCACGTCCCCACTTTGCCTAAGAGCCCTTGTGCAGGGCATAGCTTATACAACTGTACTTAGTGGCCTGACTATAGGAAAATAATACCTTGGTTATGTAAAAATTGTTTCTTAATATATTATGGTGCATTAGTGAGATAATTATAGACTATGTAGAGACATGGAAAGAAGTTTAATATAATCAGTAAAAATGGTAGAGTGCAAAAACAGCATGTTTCCTAGAATTGGAATATGTGAAAGATTTTCTCCTATAAAGATAATGGTTGCACTAGGGAAAAAAGGACCACAGGTGACATGTTAAAAATTAAAAGCTTTATAAAAAATGGTTAATCCTAGTAGTAATGGAATTCTGGTCTTGTTATTTTAATCTGGGGAGGTGGTGCATGTATAGCTGTTAGCTCCAGTTGTGATGTGCTTCCATTGATGGAGGCAGGGCTCCGGACCCTTGGCCAGTAGGTCCTACGCATTTCAAAGCCATCTCTCTCCTTTCACCTCTTCTCCCTTGTGGCTAAGGGTGTGTGCAGTTTTGAGGTGGCTCATCAGGGTCTGAGGTGTAGACCGTGTGTATGAATGAGAGGGAAGTGTACCGGTCTGTACAGGATCACACTTGCAGTTTTAGCCTCATCAGCCTCTTGTGCCAACTGGCCTTGCCAGCTGGCCCCTGTTAAGTTTCCTGCTTGGCACTGATTGGCGGGAACTTCAGCATAGCCCCTAACACATAAGGATATTTAATACATGGTGTTGCTTCCTTACGAGGAAGGACTGAAATAATCAGGCCCTGAGAAGCATGGTCAACCTGATACACGAAAATCCAATTTTGTAAGAGAAGAAAGTCTGGGCATGATTCCATTTGCAGATGTATTCTCCACTTTGCAAAAGACTTCACAATGGATTCCTTTAAATATCAAACATTCTGGGTGCACTTAAAGTAAGATTTGGATTTAGAATTGGAAAATATAATTTACACTTGACTTTCAAGGCACCTAGTCTGTAAATTGGATTACAGTCGTATTATCCCTAGAGGATTGGTTGCACACATGAGTGCGGTGGGGCACCGGAACTCCTCAGCTAATGCCCACACTTATGATTTCCCTCTTTGCCATATATTTGTAGAAGGAGCAACACACAGTGAACACCGAGCCCTCATGTCTGAACTCAAGATCCTCATTCATATTGGCCACCATCTCAATGTGGTCAATCTTCTAGGCGCCTGTACCAAGCCAGGAGGTGAGTATCTGTGGATGGTTCTGGTTGCCTGGTGATTTTGGCATATAATTTTCTGCTGGTATTTCAGGGAAACCCCTCAGCTCACATGGCCTTGATTTCCTTAACTTAGGATACTTTGCCAGATTCCTAGATATAAATATATTTCATGGAGGTTTAATGGACACTATAAATTATTCCAGAACTTCCTGTGAATTAGAAAATGCCATCTTACTATACTGCAGTTTGCTGCTTGTGTAAGAGGTTCAGATGAGAAAAGCAAACCTCTCAAAAAACTTGAAAGCAAAGACCTTAAGAGTAGTTCCCCCTAAAATGGAATCATCTTAGGTGATTGTGTTGAAAAGCAAGTGGGTGGATTTTCTTCCAAAAATTTGGTTCATCTTGCTGTGGAAGTGCCAGTTGGTAAAAGAAAAGCTACATTAATAAGGGCATTGTGACCAGCTGATTTTGATGATCCTGGCCCAGTGAAAGTTTGTAGTGTCCTCTGATGATGTTTTCTGGTTCATCCATGTGTTAAACACTTGATGAGATACGTGAATGGAGACGTTTTCCTTTCTTAACATGGTGTGCTGTTTGCAGGGCCACTCATGGTGATTGTGGAGTTTTGTAAGTTTGGAAACCTGTCAACTTACTTAAGGAACAAGAGAAATGAATTTGTCCCCTACAAGGTATGTCATTTAACTCAGCTCTGGCCACATTGCAAAATGGAGGAAGATATAGGTTAATCTTTCTCTGTTAAAATGCGGTGAAGAACTTGTGAGGAGTCTTCATTTGGTTGTTTTAATTTCCTCTTTTACCTGCTGGGGGACATATCTTCTCATGGTTGGTTTTTGTTTTTGTTTTGTGACCCTCATCTACTGACCCAACCCATTAAAGTGTGCCTGAGGAGGGGAGAAGATGGGCATGATTAAGGAAAAGGAAGGATGTTCTCTGGATTATTTTCTCTCCCTCCTAGCAGTATTTGGCCCCATATAGGGTCAGTCTCTCGGTAAAGAGCACCCTAATGTTGGAAGTGTGTCTGAAATAGACTTGAAACAATGTGTTTATCTCTTTAAGCTGAAGAAGAAACTAACTAGGCTTTATGGAAGAAAATCTATTATGTAGAACACTTACCCCAAATTCCAGCCTAGAGAGTCCATATTCCTGAAACTGATGTCCTTCTTGTCTGCTTTTAATAGCTATAATTGTTTTCTAGAGATCTCTTTTGTATTCAAGGAGTTTGTGCATTTGCTTCTTTATAGACCAAAGGGGCGCGATTCCGTCAAGGGAAAGAATACGTTGGGGAAATCACTATGGATCCGAAACGCCGCTTGGACAGTATCACCAGTAGTCAGAGCTCAGCCAGCTCTGGATTTGTTGAGGAGAAATCTCTCAGTGACGTGGAGGAAGAGGAAGGTACCGGCTATTGCTTTCTCCACACTTAATGCGTGCTCCTGCAGGAAAGAGAAAGTGATAGAGTGTTACGAGGAATTTTGTCATGGGAAAAGTTCAATACTCCCTCATATTTGGAAGAGATCTAAATTTCTAGACTCCTCCTTTCAGTTTTCCCAAAAGAGAGTTTGTGGAAGCCCTAACTAAGCAGCTGGCTAGGTTGTGAGGCAAAGCATGGGGCGAGCCTGCGAAATCTCACTATCCCCGGAGGGCCAAGCAGTCAGTAACAACCAAACCCATGCTTTGAGACTATTGGTGCAGCATTTAGTAGCAGGAGAGACTCAGCACTTTATTCCTGGAGGACAAAGGAGGCTCTCTGGTGGTTGATTAGCCTCCCCATTGCTCTAAGCAGTTCAGCCCCACACTCCCTGAGTCACCGGACCTCTCCAAGGCAGCGTAGGGATCACCTGCTGTTTCTACCTGATTCCAAGTGGCTTCTCAAGTCTTTCTTGCAACCATACTTCCTCAGAGGAGTCTTGGTAAGCATATTTTCCTTTATCCAGTTATGCTTCCAGTGATATTTTAGTGTTCTCTCTGAGTAGAGCTGTGTTCGCAGTCTAACTTCAGGATTTCTTCCAGCTCCAGGATACACTTGTCTAGCTGCTTCCCTTAGAAGGAGCAGAGACAGCTCCATGGATATAAAAATGGAGCTTCCTGACACCTGGCTCCTCTTGAGGCATGAGCTTAGAAGAATCCAGTCATGCTGTTGAATCACAGATCTGTACCTCTGAAACAAATAATGCAATATATGTTAAGAAAAAAAAAAAAAGAAGATAGCAGGAGGGGAAGAATGAAGGGGAGTAAATCGGAGGGGGAGACGAACCAGGAGAGACGATGGACTCTGAAAAACAAACTGAGGGTTCTAGAGGGGAGGGGGTGGGGAGATGGGTTAGCCTGGTGATGGGTATTAAAGAGGGCACGTTCTGCGTGGAGCACTGGGTGTTATGCACAAACAATGAATCGTGGAACACTGCATCCAAAACTAATGATGTACTGTATGGTGATGAACATAACAATAAAAATTAAAAAAAAAAAAAGAAGAATCCAGTCATGAAATAGTAAAAGAAACCTGTTTCCCTTTCCCTAGACACGAGGCTACAGGTAGAACTTAAATCTGGCTTCTTTCTCTTAGAAGCCGAGCAGGGTATGCGAAGCTGGAACTTGGTCTCGAAGAGTGTGGCGAGGCCGTCTAGACCTCACGTAACTGGGCCCACACTGAGTGGGGCCCTCTCTGTCCCATCCTTCTCTCTCACAAAATGGTGGCCAGTGCACTGGAAACCCAAAGGATTGGGGTACTCAGTTGGAGTAGAAAGGGTGTTGGCCTGGAATTTGTCTTTCACTAATTGTTCACTGAGAGCCCTCTAGCCCTAAGCATAAAAAAATAATTGAGAAAAAGGTTCTCAGTCTATTTAATACTTACAAGGTTATTATTACAAGTGAGTTTTCATTTACTCTGGTATTTGTCTCTAGGAGAGAAGCCATGTCTTATCTTAACTGACCAAAGTTAAGAGATCATGTTGAAACACCCATTAATGTCTTAGTGTTTATTTGTACCAGTTGCACGGAAATAAATACCACCAATTTACGTAAAACCATCTTTCTCTCAATGTTCCTGTCACCTCTCATTCATATCCTTGAAGGGAAGAAAGCATCCTTGCAGGCCTGTTTTAATGTGTTTACAGCACTTTCTCAGCTTGAAAGTGAGAGAAGTAAATATATTTCTGGTATTTTTAGTTATCTGTTGTAGATTATAATTTGACCTTTGGCCTTTGTCCCAGGACAAAGCCGGGAGAGAAAAGATTGAATGACCCTGAATATTGTTGTTTTATTTTTAGAGTTCTTGCTATGAAACTATTGTTTATCCCTCTGGGTACATGAACGAAAAAACAACAGTTTAAAACAGCAAACTTAAAAAAGCCCTTTTTCGCTCCCTGCCATCTCTGCCAAGTGTAGCTCCCTTCGGCCTCCTGGATTTGCTGGTTCAATCTGACTGAGATGGAAAAACCAACATTTTCTTTTCTTTTCTTTTCTTTTTTTTTTTTTTTTGCTAAGGGGTATGATGAAAGCTAATAATACCAGGATTCAGCAAATTTACAGAAGATACAGGCATTTTTCTCTCTGCTTCTATTTCCAGAAGTTTAACTCCCAAGTGTTAAAATGAAGATTACTCTAATAAACTTAGGAACAAATAGTTTTTGGTGGCAATACTGATCTCTGTCCTCCTACATCTTCTGACAGTTTCTGAAGATCTGTACAAGAACTTCCTGACCTTAGAGCATCTCATCTGTTACAGCTTCCAAGTGGCTAAGGGCATGGAGTTTTTGGCATCACGGAAGGTGAGACAGCTCAGGGGGGACCTGAAGTATCTCTTCAGATCACAGATCTGGAAGCAAGATTTCCAGTGCCAGCCACTGGAGTTTGTTAGGGACTGTAATTTGTTCTCCACTGCTGGGACTATTCAAAGAGTTCTGTTGGAGAGACCCCGTGTCTGCTAATTTAAGGAGGTGTAAGGATTTCATGAAATTAATTAACTCATGTGATAAATGTTTATCGACCCTCTATGAAGTGCAGGCAGTCTTCTAAGCACTAAGGATACTATGTGAACCAACAGGCAAAACTCTCCTCCTTCATGGAGTTTACATCCTATTGGGCCAAACAGGTGGTGAACAATAGAAAGAGGTCAAATACATAGTAGGTTGGAAGGGAAATAAGCACTATGGGGAAAAATAAGCAGGAAGGGGTTAGAGAGTACACAGGAGTGCTTATGTCTGTGTGTGCATATGCCTGTGTGTTTGTGTACATCAATTTTAAACAGAATGAACAGGGAAGGCTTTATAAAAATGTGACATCTGAGCAGCGACCTGGAAAGGGTGAGGGACTGAGCCTTGCTGATATCTTGGCGTGAGAGTCTATTTTTAATTTATTTTACATTCATCACCATCCATCAAAAAGTATTTGTTAGTGGTATAATTAGAAAGCAGGAAGGACAGGCTTCAGATGAGAGCGATTATAAAAGCTAAATTTAGAAAAGTAGGCCAAACAAAGGCTGAGGTGGGGGGACGTGACAAGTCACAAATATTCCAGAGGCTGTAAACACCACAGCGGGAGCGGGGTCAGTTGCAGTCACCCCTCTGGAAAGGGTCGAATGGATGGTTTTATATTAAACAAGGAAAACTCCAATTAAGTTTTAGGAAAAATGATCAGTTGACAGAATGCATTGGCTGCACCCTCCTGGTGGGGCGGGGAAGAAAGACTTAACATTTTTGCTTTTCTAAATTAGAGTGAAATCTCTAACCCACCCATTTCTTTTTCTGAAGCTTAAAGCTTGTCACAGCTTTCAGAGCCTCAGGATCTCGAAAGTTTCTGTCCGGGAGCTCTTGTCTCCTTTCTCCCAAGGAGAGAATAATATTTTATTATTATTTTTAAAGGCCAGAGCCTGTTGTTTAGTCAGGGTATCTTTCGACTGGGAAGGGAATGGGGTGGGGACCGGTAAGTTCCCTTGCATCTACCAGCTGGTGTTTCGAAGACTGCCTAGTTGTTGGGCTAAAAAAGGAAGCTGTTTGACTGGGGGAAAAGTAGAGAGGACTATCTGGTTTTTGGAATCTCCTGTCTTGCTCATTCATGCTTGACAGAATGCTTTTGAATATGCCTCTTTCAGAAGGAAGTGCTACACAGAGGCAAGGGTGTGGGGTGGTGAGCCATGCCTGGTTCCCGGGATCACTCCCGCACTGGCTTCAGAATTCTCCTCTGAGCCTTTCATTCATTTATAAATGTTCCCCGGACTCTTATTCCCTTACAAATCTACCAGGAGAAGCTAAAGCTGCTCAGTAGTAGGAAGTTAAATGAGGATGGGGAATATCTAGATGAGAGAAACTGAAGACCAGAAAAGAGTGGAGAGAAAGCAGGGGGAATTAGGTTTTCCTTTTTTAGGGCACCAGAGAATCAACTTGACCCGTGAGAAGCCGAAATCTCTTTCATAGACCTTTATGATAATCCAACACTTTGAAACAGGATGAGCCCCACAGGGGATGGTTTATCAGAGCCGGTCATTTTCAGTTCCATATGGAACGGAGAAACCAACCAAAGGCACCAAACCAAGGAGAGCCCCTTGATCCTGATTTCCGAGCATTCATTCAGAGTAAGAGGGCATTCTAGGGCCTCCTTAGAATAACAGGTTTTAACCATATATGCTGCCAGGCGAAAGGGATATGTGGATGTGACCAGAAACACATTCTTAATTGTGTCCAAGAGAAGTCTATTTATGATTCCATCATCATACTATAACTTAATTATTTAACTCCAAAGTCTGGGACTCTTTATGGGATAAGCAGATGTGTGTCTCAACAAAAGTCAGACTTCTTTCTTGAAGTGTTGGTGAAAGATATTAGCCCAATGCTTGTTAGTCAGTTGGTTTTCTGATGTGGGACTTTTTTAAGCATGAGGTCACAACAGATGCAGAAGACATCAACTGTGCCGCGACCTAACGCACACACGGTTCTTTTTGCAGTGTATCCACAGGGACCTGGCCGCACGCAACATCCTCTTGTCGGAGAAGAACGTGGTTAAAATCTGTGACTTTGGCTTGGCCCGGGATATTTATAAAGACCCAGATTATGTCAGAAAAGGAGATGTAAGTTTCAACGATGAGCCCAGTGCTCTGTTAAGTTGCAGGATCCAAATTCCTCTTTGCAAGCTTCAGGACCCGCTTTGGGAACAAAGGAAATTTTTTCTTCAGATATGTGCTAAGTTGGGTTCTGATTCCTTGTCTTCTACCCTCTTAGGCTCGCCTCCCTTTGAAATGGATGGCCCCAGAAACAATTTTTGACAGAGTGTACACAATTCAGAGTGATGTGTGGTCTTTTGGTGTCTTGCTCTGGGAAATATTTTCCTTAGGTAAGTCACTTGTTTTTTGTCCCTCCATCCATAGTCCAAAGAGAATGATAGAAGTCAGTGGCCCCAGTGCACCTTTTCCTCTCCCATGTTCCACCTTGATCTGGTGAAAGTTACTTGGAAGATTTGGTTAGTTTAAAAAAAAAAATATATATATATATATATATACACACACACACACATACATATACGAATATACAAAAAATATATAAATATACATATATATGTATGAATGTATTGTATTTGGGAAGATGTTCAAGAATCAGGGTTTTCTCTAAGAAAAAAATCAAATCAAATGATGTCCCATTCCTGTTTTATTCTAGGTGCTTCTCCATATCCTGGAGTGAAGATCGATGAGGAATTTTGTAGGCGATTAAAAGAAGGCACTAGAATGAGAGCCCCTGATTATGCCACACCAGAAATGTAAGGCTTTGAAAACACCTTTCTGTCCTTCCTTTGCTCACAAAAACTCCCCTGCCCAGAAGACTTTTCATGATACAGACCTCTTTCTTTTTTTTTTAAAGATTTTATTTATTTATTTGAGAGAGAGAATGAGAGAGAGAGAGCATGAGAGGGGGGAGGGGCCGAGGGAGAAGCAGACTCCCCGCTGAGCAGGGAGCCCGATGCGGGACTCGATCCCGGGACTCCAGGATCATGACCTGAGCCGAAGGCAGTCGCCCAACCAACTGAGCCACCCAGGCGCCCTATGCAGACCTCTTTCATGGCCCCATCTGTATCCTGCTTCTCCCTGAAGTCTTCCTTGATAATCTCAGGCAGAGAGTCATCTCTTCTAGAAACAACAGCACTTTATCTATACTCATGAGTTAGTTTTTATTTGATATCAATTTATAACATTTCCTGTACATACCTGATGCTCCAAGTGTCGGGCTATGTGTTTTATATGGTGTTGTATTACTATTTAGTGTCTGGGTTCATGGTGGACTTTTCATAAATGTTTACTCACTCAAGTGCTTGTTTTCAGCATCAGATGAGGAAGAAGGAGACAGTTAATGACATTCGTGTTTTGCTTCTCTAGATACCAGACCATGCTTGACTGCTGGCATGGGGAGCCCAATCAGAGACCCACGTTTTCAGAGCTGGTGGAACACTTGGGAAATCTGTTACAAGCTAATGCTCAGCAGGTTTGTGACCTCCATCCAAAAAGTATATCCAAGGCCTCCTCTCTTCCCTAGACCTTCTCATAGCCACCATATTCTTGCAGATCTGAACAATAATGCTTTCTTAAAAGCTTTAACTCCTCATTTAGACAGATGAGATCCTAACCACTCATTCCTCCTGATGTATTTTTTTCTTGTCTTCAGATACTCTTCTGAAGTACAATCAATCAATCAATCAATCAAAAATTAGTTGGTCCACAGAATATCAACAATGAACAGAATTTCAAGGAATTTTTAATACACTGTACAGGCAAAACCATATCTGAACCCTGCAAAATAGATGGCTTTTTCCTCAGTAAAATCCCAGACCCCCATAACTTCCACTGGAGGATTTTAGAATTGTAACCTTTACCATTAGAAAGTTATTTAATCTCCAGTCAAGGGCCTCTTAATACCAGGAATGGAAGCCAATTTCCTCCTGCTTTTCTTTGGAACAGGTGGGGGGAACAATGGTTCAAATCTGTTTTTATCAGTAAGCCTTTCAAACATTTAAAGGTATCACATTGCCCTTTCTCTCTTTCTCTTGATGAAGTAGTGTTAAATTGTGCGACCTTTTTTCAGAAGACCCATTTTCCTGCACATTTATTGCTCTTCTCTAGACTGTCATCAGCTTTTCCATTGCCTTGACGTGTAGAGGCTAACACTGGGTGACATACCCTTTGAAAGACCTGGCTCTTGTAGGTAGGGCTTTGTGACGAAATGATCTTTCAGCCCTCCGTGTTCTGTTGCCACATCACTGGCCAGAGCCTGCTTTGTCTTCCTCGTGACCACAGTTCTCTGCGGTCCCCTTACTCCTCTTGTTTTTATATTAACTCCTTTAACTTACTTTCATATATACATAGCCCTCTCAAGGGCCCTTTTGTTTTCGACAAACCATTTTTAATGTTGTCTTTAAGTTCTGCACTCAGATATGAAAGCGACAGACCCCATGGCCTTTGTTTCTCATGAAAAGGCTCGTGAGGGGCCGGAGCCATAGCAATAGAACTCCGTGTTTGTTGTTTCAGGATGGCAAAGACTACATTGTTCTCCCGATATCAGAGACTTTGAGCATGGAAGAGGATTCTGGACTCTCCCTGCCTACCTCACCTGTTTCCTGTATGGAGGAAGAGGAAGTGTGTGACCCCAAATTCCATTATGACAACACAGCAGGAATCAGGTACTGTATATGGTCAACATCCCCAGGGGGACGGGGCACTTCAAGGTCATTTGGGGAGGGGGTGGAAGGAAGGCTGCATCTCGCTTCCACATTTAACCTTAGCCCTGAGACTGCTGTCAAGGGAAGTGCTCCTTGAAGAGGGCTGGGGTAGGTGAGTTGATTCCCATCTGTGGTCCACATTGCTGCCATAGCTGTTTCTTTAGAATTCTAAGCCCTGCAGCTGCAAATAGCTGGAATGCCACAGCTTGTTAATCTCCAGAAAAAGAGACCAATTTTATATAGACATCTGTATTTAAATTATCCCCATGTACTCTTTTATTAATGTGAATTAAATGGCTTAGGAAAGATTCAGGAAGGAAGGGTTTTATGCGTATATGAGAACACACGTGTCTCCCTGGCCAGGATGCAGGGTGCCGTGGGGATGTGTCCTGAATTGGACTGGACAGCACATCTTCAGAAGCCCCTCCCTAGTCTGATTTTCAGCATTTTATTTGCATAATGGGACTTCTGGACTTATTTAAAACACATGCACTGCTGTCCTCTCCTGATTCGTAAAGGGGTTCTGAAGGCAGCTTTCTTTTTTCTCTCTCCCAGCACCTGTGCCTGAGGAAAGAGTTGATACAGTGTCTACAATATGATATGAAAATTGCCTTTTACTAAGCCTGGGACTTTTTTGTTCCCCTCCCCGCCTACTCTTTGGGGTGTTTTTCTCCTGTGACTGCCCCGCCTCCCCCGACTGCAGGGTCCAACCTGCACTCGTGAGTGTGCTGTGACTGCAGGAGGGGCATGGAGCTCTAGGTTGGCCAGGCTGCCCGGTCGTGGGCAAGGAGGCCCCCTGGACAGCTTGTTCTGGGGAATCACATGGGGTGGCAGGAACACTGCCAGAGTGGGTAGAAGCCAACACGTAAGCTGCTGGTTACATTTGTGTCAAGAACTTCTAGCATTTTTTTCAAAGATCTTTTCCTCCTGTTATCAGATTTTGCCTACATGATACCTTGCAGAGTTAGGCAAGGGAGAAACTATTAACCTTCTTGATGGGGATGTTGAACATGAGGCTCAGAGCAGTCACCTGGTGGAAATAAACCACTGTGGTTAAAGATCCAGATTTTAGAGTCAGATAGAACTGGCTGGGCCACTAAGTCTCCCTCTTAGTGACCTGGCGCACATCTTCATCCTGACCCAGGTGAAGACACTGGTGCTCAACAATGATTCTTTTGAGAATTGCGTGGTATAACATATTTCTATGTGCTGGGCACTTAGAGATCACTCGATATGTGAAAGCTATTAAGCAAGCTGCTTTAAAAATCACATCCCTAGGATGAATCCAGTTTCTCCAATCTCTCTCTCTCTATGTCCTGTTTTCTGCCCTAGCAAAGAGGGAACCTCAAAGAGAAAGGTGAATGAACTGGAAGCCAAAAGTGCCACTCTCAGGTTTAAAAACCTCTAGTTCAAGCTCAGCTGGCCTTCTGGTGTGGTAATTATTCCTCCAACACCGCTGCCTTCTTTATCAGAAAGCCATTTGATCATGAACTCTATTCCTTGGGTTTTTTGTGACCAGGTGGAGTGCGGACCCGAGCGGCAGCCTCTTGGCTTGCTTGGACGCTTTGCATATGGTGCTGAGAGTCGATGAAGTCATGTTTGTGTAATGGAAGTGCCAAATGCGATGCTGGATCTAAATCAGGGCTGCTAGCATTTATCCCCAGAAGCATGGACAAATGTGACACCACATTCTGAACATGGGCCTGGCTCCTATTTTCTGTCTGTGATTTTCGAATTGGTCTTTCCAGTCCAGTTTCTCTCTTATCCAGCCATAATTTGAGAAATAAAATGGAAATCGGAATCTTTTGTCTGCACCCCCGTCTTCACCTCTGCCACCCTTTTTCCTTTTATAAAAACAAGACTCCGCAGTCACATTTTAATCATCTGGGTTAAAAGAAACGCAGCGTTGAGGCACCTGCACACGGCACACCTTGTTTCGAGGCTCTCTTTTGGTTCTGCTTCCCTAGGGAGACCAGAGATGAGGCTGGGGTACTTTTCAGCAGACTTGTTCTATTCTTTTTCCCATTTCCAGTCAGGTGGAAAAGCTGAGGAGGCTTTCTCATTTGCTTCGTCTTTATAGTTTTCAATCTCATCGCATTATAAATAGAGCTGGACAGAGACGTCACTGTGGGTACCAACCTCATGATTTGTTGCCCCTTTAAATTATTGAAAAATATTTCTTCAACATTTATTTAGCAAAGAGCCCGAGAGATGTGTAGGGGGAACGGTGAACAGGATGGACCACTGGTGTCTAGACTTTGCTTTGTCTCTAATTTCCCCTGTGGATCAGCTCTGGCCCCAAGTTTGCATGCTTTCTGCAAGAAAACACATATTAATTGGACTCATCTTTCTTTGAGGGCAGTTTGGGGACCATCTGTGGTTGCTCCATCATTTCACCCCGGGGAATTTCACCTCCCACTCCAAGCAGCTTATCAAAGATTTCTTTTCTCTCCCAGAGAAAGGTTTTGGCACATACCATTTTTCTTCATTTCGGTTAATTGCTGGTGATGATCAAGTGCTCCTTGTGGATTGATGTTGGGACAGCCTCCTGGCTAGATGTTCCTGAATTTGGCTGTGATATCAGACTGCTTGAAGTGAAACTGTCCTTTCTCCACCTTCTGTCTGTCTTCTCCCCCGCACTGGTCCCACCACACGGTCAGTGCCTGCGTGGGAGAGAGCAGTGCTGTGCACATAGTAGGCCCTTCATAAAGACTTGAACTATCATATCCATTGTTCTCTTCTACCTTTTCCTTCCTGATACTTTTCCAAGGGAGTCAGTGTGGAGTAGGGTAGCAAAACAAAGCAAAAACAATGGGCTTTAAATCTGAAGGCCAATTTCGAATCACAGTCCTAGCCATTTCCTCCTTAAGTCTTAGCTTCCTCAACTGTTTTTTCCTAAGGCAGCTGTTTTATTGCCCAAGCTCACCCCCTCTAGTTGATTCTATATGCCGCATATCTCTGGAATCTATCTACTTCTCCAAACTCTGTGGGCCTCACCTCTCTTGGGCAGTCTACCCTTCTTTCTTCTAGAGACATGGAAAAGAGCCCTCTAATTGGCCTCACTGCCTGTTTTCACCTTCCTCTACCAGAGCCGTCTTTCTAAAGGGTTCATCTGACTTTGTCAATCTCATGCTTCAACTCCTTCAGTGGCTGCTCGTAACCCAAATAGTCTAGTTATGTGATTTTGGACAAGTTCCTTAACCTTTCTATGCCTTGGTTTTCTCTTCTGAAGTTGGGATAAAAGTACCCACCCCTAACAGATACCATTTATGAAGATGCTATGAGACAGCAGTTGGGGAACATTTAGCACAGTGCTTGGCATGTGGTAGACTCTCAGTAAAGGATTCCTGAGTGAGTGAGTGAATCAATGAATGATTAACTGTAGTACCATTAGGGACTGGACTCAGGAGAAGTGGGTTTTTCTCTGTCTCCTTATATATCATGCCCTCTTTCTTGTGGAGTTTCCAGAGTGAGGATGTCACTGCTGAACCTTGTTCTCTCCTTTCTGTAAGGGGAAGACCCAGCCTCCTGGTTCCAGGGGAAGGAGACTCGATTTCCTTTCTCCTCTGGCTCAAGTGTGTCCTCACTCCACTTGGTCATAGAAAACACAGGAATATGTAACATGTCCAGAAGCCTGCTTGTCGGGGGAAGTATGCTGGGATAAGCGTGGAGAGTGAATTTGCTGTCCCTTGCTGTGAAAAGGACTTCCCTTCTTTCCACTTGGTCTGTTGGTGCTTTTAACAGAATCAGACTCACCCAAAGCCACATGGCAGTGAAGGAGCACCCCCAGGAAACAGGTGATGTGTTTTCTGACAAGTCCCATTCTTTGAACTCCTGAAGGAAAATGGTACCCTTTGGAATTCAAAGGAGGAAAACAAGCTTTGGCTGAGAGAGAATCATTCTTTCTAAGAACACTTGCCACCCACCTCATTCATCCTCCAGATAGCTCTGTGAGTGAGGGAAGGAAAGCTATTGCCAACACATTTTAAAGACAGGATAACAGAAGCATAGAAATATTCATGACTTCCCCAAGTTTGTGTAGTCAGCGGTAGACTTTGAAATAGATGCAACATCTCATGACTCTTGAACCACTGCCGTTTCCCAAGACCAGCAATTCTGTGGGCTGAACATAGGGGATTGTGAGACTCAGACCCACCCCCCCAAAACACACACCCTTAGCCTCTATTACATGCAGAAGGAGGAGGTTGTCTCCAGATCCCGCTGAGTTCAGTGTCTTTTACAGAACCCAGGTGAGATCCAGTGAGATCCCCAGGTGCTTCCTCTGCCCATCTTTCACTGAATTGTTGCTCTGAGGGCATTATCTAGAAAAACTTTTTTGGAGGTGGCCAGAAAGATGTTCAATGCTCTGTAATATGTCAAGAGCCCAGGGGAGGAATCTCAGGCAATCAGGAAACCATGCAGAAGGCGGCTGATCACTTAGTTTGCTGTTGTTGTCTTTAGTCCAGCCCCGGCCCTCAGAAGTAAGATTCAAAAGAACAGGAGCTAATCGAGGCCCCTCACTTAGATTATACTTTTAAATAGGCCCTCACAGGAAATGGAGCCTTCACTGTGTGCTAGCAGAGAAAGATTTTTGTTTTGTTTTGTTTTTCCTTTTCCAAAGGATGTTTTGAAGGTTGCTATTAAACTTGTGGTTGAAAGATAATGAACTTAGGTATCACTTTTGGTCTCTGCAGCCAAATATACCACCACCCAAATATAAATATTGGTTCTTTTGCAGCCAGTATCTGCAGAACAGTAAGCGAAAGAGCCGGCCCGTGAGTGTAAAAACATTTGAAGATATCCCGTTGGAAGAACCAGAAGTAAAAGTAATCCCAGATGTAAGTACATCTCTTAAAAAGAATCTTAAAAATAACACAAAGGATGAAACATTAGCTAGATAAATATTAGCCTAAGCATTAGAGTCTTGGAGCCTCATTATAAAGGTATGTGTCATGGGGTCATTATGGAGATGGAACTGATCAGTCCCTTCCCCTGCCCCCCACCATTGGTTTTTCCATAAAGACAGCCCCTGGTCCAAGGTTCCAGATAGTCTAGCTTCATGCCCAATTCCACTCAAGTGTAAATAGTATCACTGTGAAAAGAGGGATGGCAACAGGTCTCCTCAGCTGCTGCTTCCTAAATACTTTTCTTCCAGGCCTGAGTTTACTACTAGGGAGCAGTTGTTTCTTCTTGTAGCTGGTATACCAGCATTTCTGGCTATGCCATCTTTACCTCCCTCTGTGGAACACTGGGGCATATTGTCTGATAGATGGGTTAAGAAATTGATTTAATTAAGTAGTTGGTCAGTGTGCACACTCAATCAACAGTGCCATCTCCTTATTTCTTAAAAAGGACAACCAGACGGACAGTGGTATGGTCCTTGCATCAGAAGAGCTGAAAACCTTGGAAGACAGAACCAAATTAGCACCATCTTTTAGGTAAGGCTCAACCAAAGAGAAAAGACAAATCTCAACAGGAATTTTTGGAAGGAACTTAGGACTTTCAATGTAGATGCAGTTTTCCCTTTTTGTGTCTTTGTTGGTTAGGCAAATTCGCATCAACTGAATTAATAAAGAACTGAAACTAATCAAACAAATAAATTATATGGCACATCTGAAAAAGAATCTGAAATTAATTAGGGAATTTAGTCAGTTTTTATGAGAATTTATGAATACCCAGGAATTTTTGTGTTTATATGGTCAGTGGTTTGTATGGTACTGGCTAAATAACAAAGTTCATTGGATGAACTTGAGATGATTAAAATCTTTGTGGACTCTGAAGAATTTTCAAACCTGTACATCAAATGATGAAATTGAGATGATTAAAATCTTTGTGGACTCTGAAGAATTTTCAAACCTGTACATCAAATGAGCACATCTGTTTTTAAAAGTACGATGCATAGATAAGCCAATATTTATTTGTTTGAGATACTTAAATATTATTGGCTGAATTATTTGGCTTATTATTATTATTGGCTTAATTGTGGAAAAAAATACTAGATTTGGTTTTGAATATGATTTCCCCCATATGGTTCTGTAGGAATTTGTAGTTGTTTTGAATAATGTACCTGCTTTTAACCTAACATATAAATGAAAATCTCTATAAAAATAGTGAGGTAGGTGAGAATTGAGAAGACTTTGATGTACTTATAACCTAACCGTTGTATAAAATGGGAACACCCGTGGGTTATTAAGGGAAGTTCCTGTAAAGAAAAAGAAAATTAAAACGAGCTATTGTGCAATTTTACTGTTTGCTTTAGGTCCAAGGTGAGAAATTGTTAGAGTCAATTATATGTTTCATTCTTTGATTTAAAATATGTTTATTCAGTGGTGGCTATGTGCCAGGTACCATGCTATTGTTTGAGACACTAAACTCATTTGTTGGATTGAAAGAAAAATTGCACTTCTAGTCATTTGAAATAACTTTTAAACCATGTATGGACACAGAGTTAATGAGACCCTTTTTGTAGTTTTTAACACGAATAATTTGGTAAAACGCGTATTAAGGGGGAAAAACCCACACCTCAGAATGGCTTGAGAAAATGTAAATCCTGAAGTTTTTAGATCAACACAGCCTACACTTTTAGGCTTTGACATGATTATGGTCTGTCATGATTCCACGCCATTGAAAACATTTTCTAGTTGCTGCTGAGTGATCCAGGTCCTCAGTCCTTCCAAAGAATGTGGTTTTGATGAGCAAAAAGCAGTTTTTGACAGTCTGGCTTGATGGCACACACATGCTTCAACTTATTCAAGTTTAAAGTTGCTCAAGAACTTTATTAACACTGTACACATGCCTTGTAATCCCTAATCAACACTGGGAGGAAAGCAGAAGTGGACCCTTAGAACATCCCAATTTCCTTTCACATTGTCAGAGCCCCATATCATTGTATACAAACCTGTCAATCTTCAACGCCATAAAAATGCTCCATTGGTTGGAACCTTTACATAACTCAGGAGAACTGCCTTTCATCTCATCACAGGCTTGAAATACTTGGACCTGAATAAGAGGACTTATCTGAAACTACTAGCTCATGCTAGTACCTGAAAATAGACATTGTCTGAGTAAACCTGATACGTTGATTAACAAGTGGGAGAGATAGGGGCTGGTGTCTCCGGGGAGATTACAGCCCACACGGGGTCGGGAACAGGGTTAGGGTAAGAGGGGAAAGAACTGCTTTCTCTCCATCAACTCATTTGGTTGCCATTTCTTCCACAGCGGACTGATGCCCAGCAAAAGCAAGGAGTCTGTGGCATCCGAAGGCTCTAACCAAACGAGTGGCTACCAGTCTGGGTATCACTCCGATGACACGGACACCACTGTGTATTCCAGCGAGGAGGCCGAACTGTTAAAGCTGGTGGAGATTGGACCGCAAGTTGGCAGTGCAGCCCAGATTCTCCAGCCTGACTCTGGGCCCACATTGAGCTCTCCTCCTGTTTAAAAGGAGGCACCCACGTTCCCCCACTCCTGGAAATCACATGAGAGGTGCTGCTCAGATTTTCAAGTGTTGTTCTTTCCATCACTAGGAAGTAGCCACATTTGATTTTCATTTCAAAAAAAGGACCTCAGACTGCAGGGAGCCAGTCCCGTAGGCATTTCCTGAGAAGATGTTTGTGACTCAAGAATGTGTTTGTGTTTTGTCCCGGTGTTGACCTTCTGTTTATGCATTTAGAAAGCATGTATGATGCCCTTTATTGTGGGGCTCCCCATGGGTTATGACAAAAGAAATTCAAGAAATGGCTGCATCCTCCATGAAGTGGCAGCATCTGGGGAGTTGACAGCTCTCTGTAAAACCAGAAGATAAACCAGGCAATGCAAGTGCTTTAGGTGTTGAAGATGGGAAAGAACTTTAGGGCTGAGTCCATCCAAGAAGTTTGTTTGGGATATGGGTCCTGAGCCAAGTCTTACGTGTGGGGTTCGGATTGACAGAAAGGAAGACATTGGTTTGCTTTGAGAGCGTACCGGAGCCTGAAGATGCATTGTGCTGGCTCTGGTGGAGGTGGGCATGGGGTCCGTTAGGAAATGTAAAGGCTTCAGATGAGGTTACTGGTTTTAGAAGGTTGCGTGCTCTTCCCAATTGGGCTAAATGAGAGCTCCTTGGGCTATTTCCGACGCCTAATGAGAGTTCCTTCCGGACTCTTACGTGTCTCCTGGCCAAGCCCCAGGAAGGAAATGCTGCAGCTCTGGCTCCTAGTCTCCCAGGCCGATCCTTTATTCAGAACCCCATAAAGAAAGGACACTCAGATGGAGGCTCCCTGTTGTGCTGAAGAGTTCTGACTGTATAAACCAGCTTCTGGTTTCTTCTGGATGAATACCCCCTTATCTGTCCTGATGTGATCTATGTCTGAGCCTGAATGCAGTAGGTTCCGTATCAAGCTGTGGTGTCAAAGCTTTAGGAAGGATTTGACTCCTTTGTTCCTTCTCCCCTCCGTGAACCTTCACCCTCTTTTCACCCCAATCAGACAGTATTTTAGTAATTTGGCCTTTACACTCTAGTAAGAGCTGATTTGGTTTGTTCACTCTCTGAATGACTGTTAGCCAGATTTCAAAATTATATAGCCAAAGTTTTAACAACATCTATTGTATTATTTAGACTTTTAACACATCAAGCTATTTCCACTGGTCTCTGCCCTTGTTCTTTCCTTTTTAAAAAAGAAAATGTATTTTTCGTTTGGTACCATAGTGTGAGATGCTGGGAACCATGACTGTAAAACATGCTATGGCACATATATTTATAGTCTGTTTATGTAGAAACAAATGTAATATATTAAAACCTTATATTATATATGATGAACTTTGTACTATTCACATTTTATACCAGTATTATGTAGCATAACAAAGGCCATAATGCTTTCAGCAATTGACGCCATTTTATTAAAAAAAAATTGAAAAACTTAAACGAGTCCCTTTGCAAGGTTGCATTTCTGTTCTTATCATTTCTCTCACTCTTAAGGTGGAGAAGGGGCAATTAGACGTAATTGCCACGTGGTTTTTCATTTTTAATTGTTTCCTTATTCTTCTTATAAAGGATATTTTCATAAAGTAGTTTATACTTTTTAAACCAGTACATATATGCTTAGTAAAAAAAACAAAATACAACGGTATAATATTACCACGACTATTTTGAGGGAATGTACTTCTGGCTTGAGGTGTAGTTGCTTCTCCCCTTCCTTTTTTTTTTTTTTTTTGTTACACAAATAATTCATACACATGTGAACTCTCATTATATTCTGAGCACTTTTAAGATTCTTAAACCATGGACTGAGACATAGAAGTACTCTAACAGTATTTGTGCCTGTTACCATTGCCAACCATGACAATCAGAGGGTGAGAGATCCCCAGACAGGTGGCCAGACCCAGGCACCGCAGGGAAGTCTGGAGTGTACTTTGCAGTTCTCCGTGATGACTCTATACTTGCAATGTCGGCCATTGTGAGTGATTACTTTTACCTGAATTCAGTGATTACTAAAAATCACTGGCACCCATGAGTGGCCCTACTCTTTGTGGTATTTTTTTATACAAGTGTTGCAGTATTTATACAGTCAAATATACCTATCATTTTTTTAAAAGATTTTATTTATTTATTTATTTATTTTTAGAGCTCCTGAGTGGGGGAGAGGGGCAAAAGGAGAGGGAGAGAGAGAGAATCTCTGTGCTGAGTGTGGAGCCCGAAATGGGGTTTGATCCCACAACCCCAAGATCAAGACCTGAGCCAAAATCAAGAGTCGGACACTCAACCAACTAAGCCACCCCAGTACCCCTCAAATGTACCTATCATTTTTGATGGCTTCTGGGTTCTTAAATCTTAGTGCAGAAGGTCTTCTCAGTTCTAAAATAAGTTCTGAATGTTCTTCTTCTACTACACTTAAATGCATATGGAGTGAGGCAGGAATCCGGCTTTGTTTTCTTCAACTAGTTGTCGATCATAGCAGTACTCTTGATGAAATATACCTCTTTGCCTCCATGGTTGGGGAAATACGCATTGTGCCATTTTCAAACCCTATCATCTTAGACATTCTGTACAATTTTATGATGGAAAAGAGGGTAGCCATGGGCATGTGTGAGTCCTGGGGCAGCGCTTACAGATGTGGGCTCTTGGCCAGGATTAGTGGGTTAGGGTCTCTGACAGACGTTGTCACACTAGCTGTCAGGCTGGCCTTGTCTTTTCCTGTCATGATGGTGGCATCCAGTAAATGAATGAAAGAAGAGTCTAGGTGGTTCAAGGTAGAGATGCCCTCATAGAAAAACAGGATTTTCTTCAGTTTAGGAAAAAGAGATTTTGTTTCTCATAAGCGGCCCCTGACACTGTCTCCACTGCTGGGAATTTGGATTCAGCTGAAACTTCACACTTCATAAAGAAATGCTTTTAGCACCTCAGGCAGAATGATTAGGAGGTGAGGTTTGGCTCTCTCCTTCCTCTCTCTTCTGTCTTCCGTGCTCCTTGTTCTTAGCTCCTTTTCTCTCTTCATTTGCCCTTGAATTGAAGAGAACTTTGTGGCTTTTGAAAGTGCTTCCTGCATGGTCTTATTTTCAGAGCTTTAATTGGAGACATTTGGTGTGTTTTAGGTGCGGCCACCCCCTCCCCTTGGCTCCTGGCCTCCCTCATTCTCTCCCTTTACTTGCTTTGTTCTTCTGCCTCCTTTCAAACTCCTCTGGCCCTTCACCTCCCATTTCTCTTTCCACTAACCTTCCTCTGCCCTGCACCCTCTGGCCCCACCCACTGCAGCCTTTCTCCTCCATCATCATGGGACAGAGAGAGCTGTGGGTGATTTAAGCTCATTACTCCACTAAGTTTTCCTATCAAGACACATTCATTTGTCCTCTTCAATGAAAGAAAAGTAGAAAAGTAAAAAATCTCAAACCCACAACTTTGTCGTTAACCCTATTTTCCTATTTCCCCCTAGCATGTCTTTCTTTCTACCTCTCACTCACATATTAACCTCTAAGATGATAAAAGGTAGGCAAACTCAGGAGGCGAAAGCTTTTCAGAGACTGGCTTTTCATATACACCTTTGCACATTTGTATTCTTTTTCCCTGTAGGGGCAGTGCATACCATGTCTATGCTTTCTCAGGTATGTAGTGAGCACAGCTCAAAGGGGGTGCTAATCTGTTCTAATCTAATCTGGGCAGTTTTCTTGAAAGCAGTTTGTTGTTTTTTTTATTTTTTAAAGCAGGCTCCATAGCCAGTGTGGAGCCCAATGAGGGACTCGAACTCACAACCCTGAGATCAAGACCTGAGCTGAGATCAAGAGTCAGACACTTAACAGACTAAGCTACTCAGGTGCCCTGAAAGCAGTTTGAAGTCCATTTTTGGGGGGAGATAAATTACAGAATGCTCCTAGGTGATAAATTAAAAAGGTAAAATAAAGTTATTTACTCTGATTTTGATGAGAATGGAGAGAAGTGAGGAATCTAGGACGAGCAACCCAGAGAGAAATTTAACAGTCAAGTTGGCCTGAAGCTCTGGAGCTAAAATAGTAGAACATACCAGCCCCAGCTGAGGTCTGCTCAGAGATAAGGGCTCTGAGAGGAAGAAAAAAAAGTCTAATGAAGACTATGGGTAAGGAAACTATTACAGTAAACTGTGATTGATATCAAGCAAATGTTAGTGAGAAGAATCAAATTACACCTTGGATTTTATTTTCTTTACAACACTATGTACGACCTATATGTATCATCCTGACACCTGTAAAAACAACATTAAATTCAGTAGTTTCACTCCAGTGTTTTTGTTTGGAAATAAAAGAATGAAAATCTGTGGTTTAATTTTTTTATTTCAGCTTCACTGGTTTATTCCAAGGACTTAAAACCTATGATCAGTGTGCTTACCAATAACAAACGTACTTACCAATAGCAGTGACAGCGTACCCTCATACCTTACTTGTTTGAAGCTCCACTTTTGGATATACTGCAGTAGAAAAAGGGCAAGGAATAAGAAAACTGGACTTTGCTCCAGTATTTTCTATTCTTTGCTGTGTTTGTCCTCTCCCTTCTTCAGGAAGTGACATTTAGGGAGAATAACTTAAGGAACGTGGGTTGGGTTCTTCAGTGTTAAAGGTACTCTCACTGCCTGACTGAGCCCACGTGCAGCTCACAGGATGTGGGGCATGAAATGACTCATCAAGAGCCCTCTGAGCTACTGTTACCAGCCGCTATGCACGGGGCATCTCTTAGGCTGAAATGCCTTATCCTGACGAAGGGGATTGAAAACATTCCATTCAGGCACCTGGGTGGCTCAGATGGTTAAGCGTCTGCCTTCGGCTCAGGTCATGATCCCAAAGTCGTGGGATCGAGTCCCACATCGGGCTCCCTGCTCCTTGGGAGCCTGCTTCTCCCTCTGCCTCTCTCTCTCTCTCTCTCTCTCTCTCTCTCTCTCTCTCTGTCTCTCATGAATAAATAAATAAAATCTTTAAAAAAAAAAAGAAAACATTCCATTCACTGCCACAGAGAGAACATGAATGGAAATGAAAACCCGGATGCAAAGTAGGGAATTCAGGCTAGATATAAGGTGAGCAACAACATCTCACCTTCATCCCCCTCATTGACAAGAAAACTGGCAGACAATATCCTGAAGCACGTGTTGGAGGAAAGCAAGGCCTTCCATAGAAATCAGGTACCAAGGTTCAGCCCTTACTACTAAACTTTTAAAGCAAGTAATATTTTATTTACTTGTTTATATTTGACTGTACTTACAAAAAACTTACAATGTGCCATATACTCTTTTTTAAAAAGTTTATTAATATTAATTCATGTAATGAATAAGGGCCTTGAAGAAAGATGTAGGCATCACAAGGTAGACCAGGTGGCAAGCCAGACTAGGATTCATAAAAAGATCCTCACTGATGGTTTCAACGAGTGTTTGGTAGGCATTTATGATGTGCTGGTCAGCTTAGCAGGCAGTGGTCCTAATTACTCCCTTAGCTGCATGGGTTAAGAGTTATCAACAGAACCATAGAGAGGAGGAACTCCAATCTTATTCCAGAACTCTCTGTATATCCTTATGATCTCACCTTAAATTGATTCATAGTTCCCATTATTGGCTCATTGTTTATTTAGTCATTCTTGAATAAAGATCTGAGTTCAAAAACCCATAGATTTCTCCATGGGGGGACTTAACCTGACTTTAGAGTCAGGATGCTCGTTAGAAAAACCAGGTAAGAAGCCATCTCACAGAGGGTTGAAGAAATTAGGCTTATATTTGTCTGGTTCACCTCATGTTGCAAAATTTGCATTTGGCTCGTAAAGCAAGATGAGATTCTGATAGTGCTCCAGAATTCCAAGTTGGTAGGCATGGTATGGCAACACAGAGGGAATCTTTGGTTTTGTTGTAAGTAATATTGTGTTGTCATTTATACTACTGTTCTACATTTTAAACTTTTCCAGAGGATGAAAATCCAAAGTACAGAAAGAATAAATTCCATCATTGTTATTAGTTTTATTAGGAATTCTTCAGTAGGGATTATTTTATATAATGACTTCTTGGGTATTTCAACATATTATCAGGTACCATGCAACATTTCATAAGTACATCTGTTTCACAGATCAAAGTGTACTCCTGTATAAATTACCCTGAGAATCTTTTAAGTAGCCTGTGCTTGAAGTCAATAGAAGTGAACTTTCTTTTATTCAATCATCGTGAATAGATCGTGGTATGTTGCTGTGCCTTTCCCCCCTCTCTCCTGTGTGGCATGGTTGGCAAATTGCCTTGAGGATCTGTCATGAAGAGAGAAAAAAAATCCCCATTCTTCTCTTATCACCCTTATTCATCAGTGAATTTCAGTGTTCTGCCCACCTTTCGTTCTTGAAGTTGTTTGTACCCAAGGAGAGCTTTTGCTTCTTTGAGGAGCAAGACTCGAGGATGTCATGACAGAAATGATTCCTGAGTCAGATCTTACAGAATTAGTAATGTGAACTTTAAGTACCAATGGGCATTAATTTTGGATGGCATGTATCTTAGAGCAAGTTTAATCATGACAGAATAGAATTTTTAGACAAATATATATTATGGATTTAACTGTCACTCTGTTTCTCTATTTTGTGGTGATAGATGTTTCAAGTAGCTCTGCTGTCAATCAGACCTGAGTAGCTGGAAGAGCAGAGGACTAACCTTGATCATCTACCATATGCCAGGCATTGAGCTATGCACTCCTCAGATATCATCTCATTGAATTCTTGCCATGGACCCTTGTGTTAGGTGCCATTACCACCATGTCACAGTTGAAGATCAGCAGTTAAGATGTGAAGCCCCAGCAGGTAAAGTGATGCCAGGATTAAATCCAGTCTACTTACACTTTGGGCACATATTCATACTTGAGATAGGAACCAGGATGGAATCTTCTGTCTTGATGGAAGGGAGTGAGCTGACTCATCCTCTGATAAATCAACTAAGCAAATGAAAGGTACATATTAAGGTGGCCTGGTACCTTTAAGTGTCTTAGTTAATATGTGTTGGCTCCAATATTCCCATCTTTCAGGCAGCTTTATCTATAAGATAAATCCACTAGACAATGACTAAACATAAAAGCTTAGTGTTGCAATAAACATCTAACCACCAGAGGAAAGACAGTGTGTTATTTACTAGCTGTATGGTCTTGGGTGAGTTACTTAACCTCTTTAGTCTTGCTTTCCTCATCTGGATGAGAATTAAAAGAGATACGTGTGCAAAGCACCTACCATACTACCTGATAGGTGGAAAGCATTCAATAAAGGTTAGTCATTATATTCTTATGATGATGCTGGTGATAGGTAAGTTAGATTTAAAACTCATTGAATGACATTTCTCAAAGATTTTTAATTTACCATTGACAAACTGGATGGAGGTCCAATGGAACTTAATGGTCTACCTTTTGCTTTAGATTTTAAAACTTGGATAAGGAATCTCATAGCCTGAGGAACAAATTGCTGGTTGACATGTGCCTGGGAAGACTAATGTGATAGAGTCTGGGTTCAGAAAGACCTCAGTGGTCAGAATTCAAATGCTGAGTCAAATAAATCAATTTGATTTTTCTGCACAATTTTGGGATGGGGCACAGTGGCTGGTCAACAGCTTTAAATTGGTTAATAAGTGTCAGTTTGCTAAAATCAGTTGGACAATGACCAATTTGTTAAAAATCAGTTTGCCCAATGATTAACTCATCAAGTTAAATTTACCAATAAATGCAAATCTTTAAGCATTATTTATAAAGTTTACAACAATTTATATTGTACATTTAATTGTTTTCAAGGATTCATTCATATTCATCAATTCAGCATAAGATTATATTATATATTGCCATTAATATGAAAATTCTGTGAAGGGATCCAAGCTAATCACATCAATATGAAATGATGACTTTTTTCTTTCCAGGTGCTAGAAATGCCAAATTTAAGCTTATATGCCAGTTGAGGCATTGTTGAAACGACATTCAAAGGAACCAGAAAAACTCAAAAGTAGCTGGCACAATTCAATTATATTAAGGATGTTAGCTCCATCAGGACAGACATTTTTGTCTCTTTGGTTCACTGCTTTATCTCCAGTGCCTACGAAAGTGCCTGACAATAATAGGTTCACTAAATCAGTCATTTGGTGAATAGAATTTCAGCCAACTGGCTCTCTGCAAATTGATTTTTGACATTTTGGTTTGTTCTGCTAGACACCAGCAGGGCAAAAAAAAAAAAAAGTAGGGATTTTTGTTGACTGTGTTTTCAGGCTATGTTGGGGTTTCCAAAGAGGTGAGGAAAATTTTAAGTTGTGTAACTAGGTAAACATGTAGATACCAATGAAGGGAATTGTTTTACTGTCCCCAAGCTGGTCAGACCCACTTGGATTCTGACGCTCCATTCTTGTAACCACATTTAAGAGGTAACTTGACAAGTGGTAGCGTACCCAGAGGAAGGTTACCAGGATAATCTTACCTAAGGAATGGTTGGGAAACTGGAAATAGACTGGAGAAGATTTAAGGAATATGCAAGGGCTCTCTTTTAATATATGAAGGGTCTTCCATGGAAAGTATTCTGACTTTCTTCTGTCTTCCCAAAGGGAAAATTCAGTCAGTGGACAGAAACCCTGAGAGTGGCAGACCCTGTGCTATCTGATTCCTATCACATGCGCTTTCCTTTGTGCCTCATGGATTCTCCCTTCCCTGGAGTAAGTAGAGAGTGTTCTGTGCTATAGGGTTGTTGGAGAGGGGTTAAGAAGTTGTAAGGAGTTAAGGAATCAGAGCACCGGTTGAACAAGGTGACCTCCAACTTCCATTTCAGCCCAGCGCATCAGAGACCAAGAAGCTGAGCTCTCGAGTAATACAGTCTTAGTTTCTTCATTCACAAAATAGAGATAAAAACACTGCATATCTCATAAGGTTACTGTAAGGATTGAATAAAATAATAGACATAAAGCACTTAGTTCAGTGCCTGGCACGTAATAAGCACTAGACAAATGCCTCACCTGTTGTTCTGAATCAATGAAAAGGAATGTACTATATCTACCTTTCTTTTTTCAAGGGGTGATAACCAAGGTTTCAGTCTCAAATGGTTAAGGTAGACACTTCCAAAGGCTCCTTAAGTTTTTCTGAGGGCAGGGAAGTTATTTTTTGTTTTTGAAATAGCTGCTTCCACAGATGACGCCTGAATCTATACACAACACTTTAGACTTTGCTGTGGACTCCAGACTTCTGCTTTGTTCGGTCGTCTGGGCGGGATGGAGACAGGAAGAGGCACTGAGACACAGCGGCTGAGGAGCTGCAGTCCAGGCTGGGCTCAGCAGGGAAGTGGCCCCCGTGAGTCACAGGCTGGAAAGCTCCAGCAGGGCCCCTCTGGCTCCTGGGCTCCTCGCACTGGGAGACATTTCCTGCTCTCTGCACTCCCTGAACCTCCCCTCCCCCCAAGAGTTCCTTAAGACAAGGTCTTTAACTGAATTGTTATAAGTCAAGGAAAGGAGTGTTTTTAGTGTATGCCAAGGCTGGGAATCTCCCAAGCTTTGAGAAAATTGTGTGTGAAACCACTTGGTTCTCTTGCTGGGGCCTACCTTGCCATCTTGGCCAAAGGAAGACAGTAGTATTGTTTCCTCAGGGGTTGGGGGCGCTTAGCTAGCTTGTGAGTTAAAAGCCAAGTGTTACTACCAAAATGGTCCTTCCACAGCATCCCTGGAAAGGGCAAAGAGTTCACTTTGACTTTGGGTTAGGTACCCCATAATCCCCTGGGATTTGCACACTCAAGCTCCACATTGCATGAAGGTCAACTTAGGAAGCCCATGTCACTTGGGGAGAGGAGCTAATGTGGGTCATCTTGGTCCAGACTCAGCCTTTGACAGGTTTATGGATGATGGAAGGCTTTGGGCTCCCAGCTGGCTCAGGTTGGGACTCTGTTCAGTCCCCTCTTTGGGCCTGTAGATGGATTAGGCCCCAGACTTTCCTGGGGTCATTTGGAAACTGCACAGGACCTCTAACATATGGCCCTGATAAGAATCTCTCTCTCAGAGATAAGGAGCTGTTTAAGGGAATCTGAGGAAGCCTGGGGGTTTGTTTCCATAAAGCTGGATAATGTAAAGTATAATCCCTACACAGATGTAATTAGCTGTTAAGCATATTAAGTAGCGAGGGAGGGGTGCTTTTCTGGTTCACAAATTCATGCGAGACCACACTAGGGGAACTGAGAGCGGGTATCTTTTCCTGCCAGATCATTAGAATCACAACTTGCTGATGGACCAACAGGCTGAGCTTATGGTAGCTACAGCGACCAGGAGACTCCATAGGACCTAGGGGAGCTGAAACCATGAAAGACCCAAGGCCCATGGGCCTCTTGTTTCTCTAATACTGGGAGCGTCAGAGAGTCATCTTTGAGGGAGGCTTCGAGTAAGTCACATCAAGGCTCACTATGGAGCCAGCTCACTTAGTGTTTTCTGCTAACACAGGGTTTGGAACTGTGTTTAGGTTGCCGGGTGGTCTCTGGGAAGGCTGAGAGCCCCCGCAGAACTGCCAGCTAGATGAAGCTGCAGTCTGTCAGACGGAAAGTCTCACTTGTGGTCAAGTAGCTACTAAATGGCACTCATTGCGTGTACCAATGGCATCTCCATGGCACTTCCATTGATTCAATGTAAACTAATAATGGACAATTATTAAGAGCTTACTCTGTGCTAGGCAGAGTACTAAGCAGTTATAGATCTATCATCTGATATATTTCTCATAACAACCTTATGAGTTAGGTAGTAATATCATCACTAATTTACAGATGAGGAAACTGAGGTTTAGGCAGGTTAACTTTTTGTACAAAGTTACACAGTTAGTAAGTAGTGAATACAGGTTTTAATCCCAGAAGCTGATTCAGAGCTAAAATTTATAACAAATACTTTAAGGCTCATTAGAAACCTCTCTCCACAAGCCTTGTGGAAAAAATCTGCCATTTCTCAGACTCCAGTTGTTATCAAGATCAACCAAAAATAAAAAGGATTTAAAAAATATGTTGGTAGAGTCTGTAACAATACGCTCTTCTATATCTCCTCTTTGTCTGCCTGGTCTAGCCTGATCTTTGGAAATTCATTTGGGGCTTTTCTGTCATAGTTGACTTTATGTTGTTTGGGAACTTTTTGAGATGATGAAAGAACAAAGTGATCAGTGAAAAGCAGTTGTAATCATGTCTTTTGAGTGTCTTCAAATTTTATAGAGGTTTTCTAGGCAAATAACCAACAGTCAGGGTGGAATGATGGGGAGATCACTGCAAGTTAAAATTTGGGATTAATAAGCAAAATCTAGAAACAGTGTCTTTCCTTTGAAACGGCCAGCTATCACTCCAATAGTCAGGCTCTCTGGAGTTCATGTGTCTGGAGAAGATAAGATGCTCAAGGTTAAGGATTGGCATGCTACTTTTTTGAGTTGACATTCTCTTTCTCCTCCAGCCTCCTTTATGCATCTTCCAATCAGAAACCGTTGAACACTAAAAATGTCTGATCTGAGAATCCAATTTGCGTTCACTGCAGGGGCAGATGGTGATGTGACTGCTTAGTGACGCAACGGCTCTCTTCATGATGCTGGCTTGATCCACTGACCTGTGATGGGAAATCCCTAGGGACCGAATCACTCTAAGAGGAAGCTTTTGTGATTGCTCTGAAAGGACAGAAGATTTTCCCACCAGGCACTTAATTAAAAGTTAGTGTGAGGCTAGGGGTGCCTGGGTGGCTCGGTTGGTTGGGCGTCTGCCTTTGGTTCGGGTCATGATCAGGGGTCCTGGGATCGATCCCACCTCAGGCTCCCTGCTCAGCGGGGAGTCTGCTTCTCCCTCTCCCTATGTTCCTCCCCCCTGCTCGTGCTGTCTCTCACAAATAAATAAATAAATCTTTAAAACAAAAAAAGAGTTAGTCTGAGGTTACTAATGACCTCTGCCACAACCTGCTGGGGTTCTTGGTCCACGGTCTTACTCGGGCCCTGCGCTATAAAACACTGAGTCCACACAAGGGGACAGTATAATGGTCCCGAGCATTTAGCACACCAAATAATAGAGTATGTCCAATAGACTTAGGATGGCAAGGAAGTAAGTGGCTTTGTGGACAGCAAGAACCAGGTGGGTCTGGAGTAGAGTGACCAGGTCAGCCAGGCTATGCTGAGACGAAAATACAGCTGACTCCGTATCTTATCAATTGCTGTTTTGCGTGATTTAAGACAGCCCAGTATTAAATGGAAAAAGTGTGGGGGGGGCTGGGGGCGTGAAGTGGGGCAGGCATGGAGGGAAATCTAAATGCCGAGGTACTCATTTCCAGAGCCTTCAGGAGATAACGTCCCACCAGGCGCTGTGTGGGGGCACTTAGGGCAGCGTTACCCTAAGGTGAAATAATAATCACAAAGTGATCTTTACATTTTCTGATAAAGCTCTCCCTCTTGCCTACTGGCAGCAGCTGATGAACATTACATTTGAATTAAGCGTTAAGAGCAGCAGGGAGCTTTGAGATAAACCACTGCAATTATGAACTCACTTGCTGTTTAATGGCATGAAAACCATCAGTAGTGTGGTAGGCCTGACTGAGTTCCCACAGTGATCCCACTGTCTTGTGGGCCTGGTTTATTATGTTTTATTGGCAACCCACAGCTTGTGTTAATTGTGCGGCCATCCCCATCAACAGCTGGTCCCTGAGAGGTGCAGAGTTGTCTCTCCTTAGACCAGCTTGCTTCCTGGTTAGAGAGGTTGGTGGGTCAGTTTGAAAGCTGCCGTTCTTATTTGTGGCTCTCTGATTTTTTTCCCACTATTCACCTCAAAATATATCTAAGTCACCACACCCCTACCTGTCCCCCACTGTACCCACCAGTTGTTCAGACACACACGGTGCTTTTGATAATCTGTGGTGAGATTTGATGCTGTGGCAGATTTTATTTCTGAGAGTTTGTGGAACTCCTCTTTTAAGCGGGTACTATTCATAACAGCCTCTTCGCTGAGTGATTTTACAAATATTCTTGCATGAAAAAAATCTTTTTGAAGCTTGTTGGCAATTTATAAAAATGGAATGTGTGACGATTCCAGAGCCCTGTACCTTTCACAAGGTACCAAACACATAAAATATTTAAATATTGTATTCACTTGATAGTTAAAACTAGACTCAATAATTACTAAAATAGAGTCAAACCATTGTGTTAAAGGTAACGTTTGACAAACTAGTTTTGGAAAACAAAAAATAAACACTTTCATAAAATGAGCAGATTCCTCCACATCCTTGATCCTTAACATGTTACAAATATGCAGTCACGTGGAACAGGCTTCAGGTGCGTTTTGTTAGCCCCCCAAGAACTAGACGTCAGTAATGATGTATTTTATTTTATTTTTTAATTTTATTTATTTATTCATGAGAGACAGACAGAGAGAGAGAGGCAGAGGGAGAAGCAGGCTCCCAAGGAGCAGGGAGCCCGATGCGGGACTCGATTCCAGGACCCTGGGATCATGACCTGAGCCGAAGGCAGACACTTAACCATCTGAGCCACCCAGGCGCCCAGTAATGATGTATTTTAGAAGCGAAGACCTCTGTCCCGGGAGGAACCTATATGGAAAACCCCAAAGCAAATCCCTGCCTTGAAGGTTTAAGGAAACCAAAAATGGAGATGTCCGCGAAGGTGTCTTTATCAGTGAAAATGCTTTCGGGTGAAACTAACAGAAAACCCTGACGCTGGTGGGTTTGCCCCTGAAGACCCTGACATTACCTTAGAACAATCTGGGTTTTAAAATCGCCCTAGAGATTCTGACACACAGTGAAAATTAAGAACCATTGGTTTAAGCAATAAGAAATTTATTACCTCACATGACAGTAAGTCTAGAGAAAGAGGGAGCTTCAGCACTACAATGTCCCCCGAGGACCCAGGTTATTTCTATTTCTCTGCCTTCCCATTCTTAGCAGCGGGTTCAGTGTTTTACAGCAAGATGGCTTTCTCTGGCTCAGACAAGTGTAAGGCAGCGCTAGTGTACGAGAGAAAAGGAGAAACCATCTCATCCTGGGGCTCCCTCTCAGCAGCAAGCAAAGGGTCCCCAGCAGTTCGCCATCTCCTGCAAGATTTCACCTGACAGCTCCTTGGCCAGAGTTGACCCATTTCTGAATCAATCACTGGCAAGGACCAATCAGGGAACCCCGTGGAACTGGAGGTGGGATTGAGAAGCCCAGAGCTTTGCCAGGAAGCCCCTGTGGCCCTGGAAGCCCGGGTTTGTTACCAAGGAAAGTGAAGTATGGATGAGGTAGGTGATTCAAGCGCTCGCTGGAGTATAGTTCTCTATGAGTAATGAGACGAAGTGGAGTGACATTTGGCTTTATTTTTCTTTGACTTTTACTACTTTGTTTTCAGGTCACAAAAGTAATATATGTTCTCAGTGCAAAATTTTTAAAATTCAGGAAATTAAAACCATATTGTTTTTTTACCTGATAACATTATTAAATTTTGGTTTCTACCTACATACATATTCTAAACACAGATTTATATGTACATATTCATATAAATATGTATCCTTAGAATATATCCATTTTTAGGATGCATAAATATACAGAAAACATATATGATTAGAAGCCAAATATATATATAGTTACAAGGCAAATGTTAATATTAATAACACACACATATATATTTTGTGTATACATGTGTGTATGTGTATTCTATATGTATATACACACATGCATACATGTATGTGGATATAATGGAATTATAATAAGCACGGTGTTTTGTACATCTGCTTTTTCACTAAAAATATCTCGTGAACATTTCCTCATTTTATTAAATACTCCTCTAGATTCTAATTTTTTCCATTGTTAACAGCCTGTTATGATATTTGTTGTTTGACATTTGTTTCCTTTCCACATTTTCTTTATTATAAATAGTAATTTGATAAACATCGTTGTTTTGCTTTCTTTCTTTCTTTTGGGGATCTAGTCCTAGAGGTGGAGTAGCAGACTTAAGAATAAGAACATTGTTTAAAGCTTTTAATAACTATTGCCAATTTATCAACTGATATGATTGGTATGACCTAGGAAAGCAATTTAGAGAATGTATTTGGGCAATTGTATTGAAAGTCTTAAATACGTTTATATCTATTAATCCTATTCCTGGGAATTTATGCTGAAGAATTAATCTGAATTAAACAAAAGTAGGAGAGGGCTATCTGTATAAAGATGTTACTGGCAGCATCCTTTATAACATTAAACTCTTGGAAACAACCCAAATGCATTAGAAACACATTACTGGAAGGGTTCTTGGAAATCCTGTAACTCTTATTTTTCAGTTGTGGAAAAGTAACATCTAGAGAGTTAAAGTAGTTTCCTAGCATCATATAGAAAGTTGAGGTGCTCTGACTACCATTGTGGATTGTAGCAGTTGACTTCTAAAACTTAAAACTTTCAAAATGTTACAACCTTTTCCATAATGAATACTCAGCTCTTAGTGATTGAATCTCTTTTGGGGGGAATAGAGCTTTACCAAAAATTTACCAATTTCTTTTGTTCTCCATTACTTTATACATTCATTTCTGATTTCTGGTTTCAGTTTCTTTTTGCATCCATTCTTTTCTGTGAGGATTTATGCATTAAAAACTTCCTCTGGGTGCCTGGATGGTGCAGTCGGTTAAGCCTCTGGCCCCTGATTTCAGCTCAGGTCATGATCTCAAGGTTGTGAGACCGAGCCCCACGCTGGGTGTGGAGCCTGTTTAAGATTCTCTCCCTCCCTCTCCCTCTGCCCCTCCCTCACCTGCTTGCTCTTTCATTCTCTCTCTCAAAAAAAAACTTCCTCAATCTTTGTTAATCTGATGATATTTATTGTACCTTCAGACTTAAATGATAATTTAGCCAATTATACAATTCTTTCTTAAAATTTTTTTCATAACTATGAACATATTATTCCATTATCTTTTGGTAATTATTATTGCTGATGAGGATTTGCTGTCTAATAGCCATTTCTTTGGAGATAATTGTTTTTTGTCCCTTGCAGCTTTAACACTTTTGTTTTTGAATTTAATATTTGCAGTTTTACTACAATGAGCTGAGGTATAGATTTATTTTTATCTATACTGCTCCAGATGTAGGGTGCTCCTTCAATGAGGTCTCACTTATTTCTTCATTTCCAGAAAATTCTCAGCTGTAATCTCTTTGAATATTGCCTCTCTTCCACTCTCTCTGTTCTTTCTGGAATTTCGATAGATACATTGGAGATTGGAGATTTTCATTCTATCTTCCAAGTTTCCTTGATTTTTCCTTCATGTCTCTCATCTCTTGGCTCTCAGTATTGCATTAAGGTAATTAGCATTTCTGTGCTTTAGTTTCCTCATCTGTGACTTGTGGATCAAATAGTTCTCACATCAAGGGTTTGTGGGACTGTAAAATGAATTGCAGTAGGCAGCCTTGAAAATGGTCTCCAGTGATCTTTAAGGAAGAAAGGAAGGAGTAGAAGATGAAGGAGAGAAAGGAGGAGAGAGAGAATGAAGTTATTATCCCCAACATTTCCTTTTTAAAGACATTGCTGCAAGTCAAAAATGCAACAAAATGTTCAAGGCAGTGTGTACCCATGCTTACTATTTGGAGATTTACCCAGAAGGAAGATGAGGTCTTCAGTCCACCTAGGCCAATATAGGAAGAAAAATTTATGAAGGTAAACATTTACAAAATAGCTCAACATTAATATTTTAAAACATTATTTGAGCAACAACATGGATGAATCCCATCCATAGATGTAATGAGAGGCAGGTGCAAGTGACAAAAGGATATACCTATGGTTAGAATTCTTTTGGCTGAAGTCCATTTGTATAGAATTCAAAATCAGGCAAACCAAAATTACATTATTTTGGGACATATACATACTAAAACTGTGAAGAACAACCAGGAGTTTTTATTACTAAAGATTACATAGTGGTTATCTCTAATGAGAAAACGGGAGAATGTAACTGGGGAGAACCATGTCGGGGGGCTTCAGGGACACTGGATATATTCAATTTCTTGAATTAGGTAATTGTCCTCAGAAGTGGACCTCTTTTGGGATTTGGGTCATAAGATGGTATTAACTTTATAATTATTTTAACTACATCTAAGTCTTATGTGCTATATTGGATTATGATAGATCTCATATTAAGAAGAAAATATATAGGGATTTTATTTTATACTTATTTTTTGATCAATTTTTATATCTAATGATATGATATATGTTTTCAGAAATAGAACCCTGATTTATAATATTAAATCTGTACTTGTAACAGCTTGATAACATTTTCACTGTGGCCTAGAAACTGCTTGTCCTAACTCAGACCCATTTAGGTATTCATTTTTAAATAAGGTCCAGTTCAATAGAAGGTTTTTCAACGTGGAGAAGAGAAACTGTGATGGGGAGTGGAGGACTGCACTAAAGACACATCTTAGGTACTTCCTGATTCTCCGCAGGATGAGCTTCTTCACCCATTCTATGGTTCTTATGTCCCTATAGGGTGCTATTCTTATGCTATTGTTTAGGGGTGGGTATGAGCAGAGCAGGAACATTTATACATGTCCAGTGTTCAAAGTGACCTTCAGTGGGGAGAGAAACAGGGCTCTAGAGTGTTCATCAAGGGCATGGAGAAACAACAAGCCCCAGGAGCAGTCCTCTCATGAGAACAGATATCCAAAACAAAAAACAAAAACAAAAATAAAAACACATAAAACTGTGCTGGGTGGAGAATAATAATGCTGGGGCAACTATTTCTATTAGAGGTAGGAAGAGCGTTCTGGTTTGGACAGGCTTGTATTTACTAGAGGGTGAGGAAGGGAGAGGCCAAAGGCCAGGGAGGATGTGCTTCCTTCCTCCTTTTAATTGTTCAGGCAGTTACTAACACACACACACACACACACACACACACACACACACACGCAGACACACACACTGTGGTCTATAGTGTCTGCTTGCCAAAAGTAGATTGTCCATATATGCACATGTGGAAAAGCAAGCTGACTAGATACTAGCCTTTCTACTTTTATTTATATGTTCTATTGTACAGAACACATTTACCTTATACTGTCCTGGGTGTTGTAGCTGATAAGCTTTAGTGTTAGGCAGCTTATATTTGAATGCTTTGGTCTTACCAGCAGTATATCATTTGGTAAATTATTTATCCTGGCTAGGCACTGGTTTTCTTATTTCATTCTTACCTTTCAGGATTATTGCAAAGATGGGCAACAAGGTAAGGTGTTTAACATGGTCCCTAGCTTTATAGCAGTTGCTCAATGAATGGTAGCAGCAGTCGTAATTGTTTCCGTTGTTCTCTCTCTCTCTCTTTTTTTTTAAAGATTATTTATTTATTTATTTATTTGAGAGAGAGAGAATGAGAGATAGAAAGCACGAGAGGGAAGAGGGTCAGGGGGAGAAGCGGACTCCCCGCCGAGCAGGGAGCCCGATGTGGGACTTGATCCCAGGACTCCAGGACCACGACTGTAGCCGAAGGCAGTCGTTTAACCAACTGAGCCACCCAGGCATCCTCGGTTGTTCTCTTATTGGGAGAACATACTAGCCATTTAGACAAAGATATAAAATTGTGTATTTAATCAAGACCTTGTTGGGAAGTTTTTGTTTTTTTTTTTTTTCCTGCTAGAGCTGAGTAGAGAGGGTGGTTGAAATGTGTGGATCATTTGCAAGTTACTCCAAGATTTCCAATAGGAGGGATCATTATTCATTTGTTCAACAAATATTCAACAGGGCTTTACTTTGTGATAGACACTATAGTAAGTGCTAGAGATAAAATGGTGAGCAAGACAGATACATTTCTGCCTTCGTGGGGTTTATAGTGTAGGGAATTTTTTTTTCTTCCTGAATCCTTTTTAGGGCTATATAGGAAATATCCTATGGGTTAGAGAAGAATAACAAGATCTTTTGAGATACCCATTTATAGACCTTATCCTCTCAATAGGTCTCTTAGTCTGAGTGTTTTGGGAAGCAAATGCTTGCCACATTTGGGGATCCCTAGCTCAATCCCAAACAGGACACCAATCATGAACTGGCCATGGCAAATTCAGGCAAGGAAATCTACAACTTCAGGAACCTGGACATTTCCGACCTATTCTGGAAGGATTTGAAAACCACTTAATATAGATATCCTGTAAAATTCTGTTCTCCTGGGATCCTTTAGTCAGTTTTTATAGAAGTATTTTCTTCTATCTGTAAAGTAAGAATCACAGCAAAGAAAGAGCAATTCTCCAACTACTCCCTCTCTGCCTGCCTACCCCTTTCCCCTTTCCTAAAGAATTTGTTGGGCTTCTTTTTTAAATGTCCAGGATTTGAACTATGAATACTTCAACAGCATAGCTGAGGGAATTTTACAGTGTATACCTGAACATTCTCTACCTATAGCCTACCATTGACATTTAACTATATTTGCTTGATCTATTTATTTCCCTAAGTAATCATTGACCCATTTTTTTCTTTATTGCAAAGTAAATTACAGCATCAGTATGCTTCCCTATAAATATTTCAGCTTGCATAACATTAAGTAGAGTTCAGTATTCATTTATAGTTTTTCCTTTGATGTAAAATACACAAATAAACAAATCTTCATAAGTACTAAGTATATATTTGCTGATTTTGACAGTTCAGGAAACTGTATAACCTAAACCTCTTTCAGGAAAAAAGGCAGTAGCATCAGGCCCAGGAAACTGTCCTATGCCCTTCCTTCTCAATTTCTGCCAACTCCTGCCCCCACCGTCAACCACGGTTTTGATTTTTTCTGCCAGAGAGTACTTTTTTCCTTGTTCTAGAATTTTGGATAACTGGATTTGTACAGAATATGCTCTTTGTGTAAGGCTTTTTCCACTCAGCATAATATTTTTAAGCTTCATCACATTGTGTGTATCAGTGGTTCACTCCTTTATATTACTGAGTAGTATTCCTTTTATGAATATGCCACAGTTTCTTTTCCTATTGATGAACACCTGGTCTGTTTCCAGTTTTAGGCTATTTTAAATAAAGCCACTGTGAACATTCTTTTTTTTTTTAAGATTTTATTTATTTGACAGAGAGAGAGAGAGAGAGAGAGGACGTGCACAGGTAGGGGGAGCGGAAGAGAGAGAAGTAGGTTCCCCGCTGAGCAGGGAGCCTGATGTGGGGCTTTATCCCAGGCCCCTGGGATCATGACCTGAGCCAAAGGCAGACACTTAACCGACTGAGCCACCCAGGCGCCCCCACTGTGAACATTCTTGTACAAGTACTTTGTGAACATATGTTTTTATTTCTTTTGGGTAAATACTTAGGAGTAGAATTGCTGCATCAAAGACAAGTACATGTCTAACTTTATTAGATATTGCCAAACTATTTTCCAAAGTGAATGTACCATTTTATAGTCCATCAATAAATGCATAAGAGTTGTAGCTGATTTACACTGGGGGTTGGTATATTTTTTCTGTTAAGGGCCAGAGAGGGAATATTTTAAGCTTTGTGAGCTATATGGACTCTGTTGCAACTAAACAACTCTGCTATTCACATCTTATAAACATGAATTCGGTTGTGTTCCAGTAAAGGTTTATTTACCAAAAAAAAAAGAAGTTTATTTACAAAAACAGGGAGTAAGCTGGCTTTGGCCTGCCAGCAGGAGTTTACCAATCTACCTCTATATCTTCATTAGCATTGGTGTCATTCCTTTTTAATTTTAGCCATTCTAATGGATGTGAAATGGTATCTCAATGTGGTTTTAATTTGCATTTTCCTGATGACTAATGATATATTTTATGAAGTGTCTGTTTCAGCCTTCTGCTCATTTTTTAGCCATACTATTTTATTGAGTCCTGTGACTACTTTATGTTCTAGATACAGTCCTTTCTTATATCAATGAATTGCAAATATTTTCTAAAGACTGAGGATCGCCTGTTTATTGCTTGGTCATTCTACTTGGCATATGGTGGTGTCTCATTGATGTTTTAATTTGTATTTCCCTGATGAAAGTTGATGTGGGACATCTTTTCATATGCTTATTTGCCAACTGTTTATCTTCACTGAAGAGATGTCTGTTAAGACCTTTGGCCCATTTTTAATCACATTCTTTGTTTTCTTTTCCTTATTGTTGAATGTCAAGAGTTCTTTGTATATTTTGGCTAACAGTCCTTTATCCTTTATGAGGTATTCTTTTGAAAATATCAGTCTGTGGACTGTCTTCTCATTCTTTTGACATTTTTACAGAGCAGAAGTTTTTATTTTTAATGCAGTTCAGCTTTTCAATTCTTTCTTTCATGGATCATGCTTTTGGTGTTGTATCTAAAAAGTCACTGCCCTACCCAAGGCCATCAAGGTTTTCTCCTACGTTCTCTTCAAGGAGATTTATAGTTTTGCATTTTTCATTTAGATCTGTGATCAATCATTTAGAGTCAATTTTT